>NC_056745.1:1062691008-1062896008 GCF_019279795.1 Protopterus annectens
TGATAGGTAGAAGTATTTCTGAAGTAACTTATTTAAGGTAATGGTAAAGTTAGCAAGTCACTGAGACTGGTGACACCAAAGGAAGCATGAGTCCTACAAAGTGTGCTCAAAGTGTAATGCTTGGAAATGTATGTAAGGCTGGCCGTGTAGCAGTTGTTGCAATGTCCTGCAAGGGTAAGTATCAAAGAAAAGCTGCTGATGTAGCCTCAGCCTCAACAGAGAGAAATTTAGATCTAGTGGTCAGTGGTTTGGTTTCCATGCAAAAGTGTAGCAATAAAAGATGCAATCACATAGCCACTTGGAAAGTGTGCCCTTATAGACATTTCTTCCTTTCTTACCAGAAGAGAAGGACACAAATGACTGTTCATTCTTTCTAAGGTCTTTAGTAAGGTAGAGATAAAATCAAAGTTGCGTATGTGTGTCCAAGCAGTATAACTGGTGTTGGTTCTACCTGACTTCAGAAGATCGAAAGTGAAGAAGACCGAATCGAGTGGCAGAACATCGACAATGCAGAAGACCGAGGATGACAGCCGAGGATGCCGACATGGGGAAAGGCTGTGTGAGTATGGACGTTAGGGTGCGAGGCAGGTAAGTGTGGAGATTGACGGTCTGTGGGGATAGGGGTGGGTTAAGTGAGTTAGGGTTAGGGAGGCGATAGGTGGGTTAAAGTTGAGTTAGGGAGAGGGAGGGGTGGGTTAAGTGAGTTAGGTTAGGGAGAGTTAGGGTTAGGGGACCTTAGGGTTAGGGTAAGGTTTAGTGTGGGCTTGTAAGGATTTTGGTGTGCTTGTGTTGTGTGTGGTTTGTGGAATGGGGATGTGTTTTGTTTTCAATTGTTATTGTGGTGTGTGCAGTGTATGGGGTTTCGTGTTTGTGTAGGTTATGTGTGGTTTCGTGTTTATGGACTGTCGAATATGTGGTGTCGGTGATGTGGTTGTCGGTGTTGTGTGGTTTCGACTATGTCAGGTAGAACCCTGGTGTTCCCCTTTACTGGCACATTTTGGAAAAAATACTGGCAAATGGATGGATTCATTCAAAATTGTTTAGGTAGCTACTTTTGGCATAAAGTCCAGATTAGCTGAAATTGTTACTCTGGATGAAATATCAAATACAGATACATAGATGATAAGGCCTGAACCCTTCTTGCAAAAGTTATGGCCACCAGAAAGATGGTCTTCCAGGTCAAATATTTCAATTCAACAGAACTGACAAGTTAAAATGGAGGTCTAGCCAGCTTCTCAAGTACAAAATGTAAATCCCAGGATGGAGCAGGCCTAACTAACCATGTGTGTGTACATGGGGGTTCTGGAATGAAACACTTCTTTTAAAATTGCTTTACATATCTTAAGGGATGCAAGAGAAGATGTGAGAAAACTGGAGTAAAAAGATTAGATAACTGCAATATGAACCTTAATACTAGAGTAACCAGATCCCTGTTTGAACAGTTGTGAAAGGGAAGCTGAAGTAGGGTCTATACTTCCATTTGCAGCCCATAAAGAAAGCTTCTTCCATTTTCCTTTATATATCGTTTTTGTTGAAGACTTTCAAGATTGTAGATAACAGATTGAGTATTTCTTTGAGAAAATGTGGATCCCTGGTCATCATTGGAAGTGGTACATCCATACGATTAGGTGAAGTGACTGACTGTCAGGATGATGGGATCTGGACGAATGTGACAGTAGATGAGGGTTCTGCAGACATTGAGCCCACAACAGAGGGAACTAAATCTGGCACAGCCAGAATGGGGCAATGGGAATGACCTTTTCCCTTCATATCTTCACTTTCTGAAGGAATTTGGTTATTACTGGAAAGGGAAGAAATGCATAAAGGTGTCCTGGGGGCCAGTTGCAGGCAAATGTATCCCTTGGGGGCTGTACTACTTGAAAAACTATTCTGAAAAAAATATCTGCATTTGGTGTTGGATGAAAAAAAAAAAAAGAAATGAAACGTTCACTGAACCACCACCCATGACATAGGCAATCATACATCCATATAAATGAAAACAAACTATATCATCACACCCACAACTGCAAACATTATACGTCACTTACAAGCTATACAATCACTGCCAGTCAAACACCATACAGCTCATTCAATTCCCAGCTTCCCCCAAATTGTATTCCCCCTCCAAAACATCACTCTGCGTGCACTGCTCCCACAAGTCCATCCCTTTCCATGCAATTTGCTCCCACTGTCCTCCAAAGATCCCACCCCCAGCTCCTCTATCTCTGCTGCCACATTCACCACCTCTGGCCTTAGTTGGTCTAGGCACTAACCTCTACTCTCCAGCAATGCCCTCTCTGATAGCCAACAGAACCAGCCCCACCATGTCCAGACAACTTCAACTCATAACAGCTCAAAGAAATCACCACCACAAGCTGCAGCAATCTGTTAACTCACCACTACTGACAGAGCAGTTCACAGGGAATTTTTAAAGTCTGCCAACTCACCACCCCCTAAAAAACACATTCCTAGTCACCATCCTCCTCCCCACCACACCTCCAACATCTGCAGTCCAGCAGAGGAAAAATTCCCTAGAGTCTGACCAAGGTACAAAAATGCCCATGCAAACACCTACGAGAAAAGATCCTAAATCCTGTAGACTATGCCGCATACCCAGGAGCCACACATACATCTTCCCACTGTCTCTCTGTTAACACCCATCCAATGTCTCTTCCCAATCTTGTCCAAACTCCTCTGACTGACCCCCATAGCCATCATGCAGTATTTTACATGGACTACCAATCACCCCCCTCAACAGCATCCTCTGTTCCAGACTCCATCAAAACCACACTAGTGCTAGTCTTCTGCCCAGGATTCCCCCATTTCCCTCTCCTCACATACACCCCAATACCAATCATTGACAAAGAAGGTAATCTCTAATCTGCAGTCCAAACAATCCATGCCCTCCATCTATTCCACTACCCCTCCCTCTCCAACTATCTACTCCCAAAATCTTGCCCCCCCAATCAGCCCTCTCTAGCAAACTCTAGCCCACGCCCACCAACTTCCTGCACCCCCAACAGCAGCCACCCCCATTGGAAAAATCTCCTATCTCCACTCCTATGTCAGCTCAGTTCCCAGGATACTTTCCACTACTCTGTGAATACAATAGTCTTAATGGTTACTGCCATTCTCCCCAAGAATCTGCATCAAAAAATCTCAGTCTCTCCCCACTCCCTGAGCACCCCCCACCTCTCTCCACCATCACCCCCTCCACCTTGAACCACAGCCCTCCACTTGTACCATAGACAGAAGCCTCAACTGTGTAGCTCCAAAATGCACCCCAAATCTGTCAGTCCCAAACCACCATGTTCCACTGGAAGGATCAACCTAGCCTGCCCAACTCCTGTCCTTACCACCAGACAAAATTCACCAACTCTCTACCAATTGCCATCCACAACTTCTCCACTGGTCAACAAAATGTGCCTACCCTGTGCATAAAACCAAAGAAACTAAAAACATGTTCACAGATTGCATTCTGACATCCACAAAACAGAGCCTCCAGTTTCTCAGTCCCTGAACCATCCTTTATCTAGCCTTTTCCCACACATCTCCAGCTGTCACAAAAGAATCCCCTCTAATCCATACTCCCAAGCACTTCACCCCATTATGTCCCCACAAACATGGGCACCACTAAACCAATTCACATGCAGGCACATAGCCCACAGCCACAGCTTCCATTCTATCCTCACCAATATTGCATTCTGAAAAAAACCCTAAACCATTCCAGAATGCTCCATGGCACCAAAACACCCTCTACAGGCAAAAGCAACATTATCCACAAACAAAGCCAAATATTCTCGACTACCACACCAACTATGTCCACTAAACCCCAAGTCCACCAACCTCTCTGCCAACAGTTCCAAACACAATGCAAATAACAAAGTGAGAAAGGACATCCCAACCTGGTTCCTCCACTCAGAATCCTTCACAGAGGACTCCACCCACTTCAAGTCCCCACTTCCAATCCCTCATGCATCCTCCTAATCAACTCCACAATTTCATCAGGGAATGAAAATGCCTCCACCGCACCACTCACAAAACCTCCAGTTCACTCCATTGAATGCTCTCTCTACTTCAAGACCCACCAGCAACAGCACCATCCCACATTCTGCTTCCCTCTGGATCACCAACATTCCATGAATGCTGTCAAATGTTTCTCTCCCCTCTTCAAAACCATATTGTTCCAAATCCACCAATTCAGTTATCACCTTTGCCATTCCTCCATCCATCACAGACATAAACACTTTATAATAATGGTTCAGAATTTAAGTGGGTCAACATGAAGCTGAATCTGATGGGTCCCACCATCCCCAGGTATAAAAGCCATCACAACTTTCATCAGGATGTTGGTGCACCCCCCCTCCAAAAGACCACCAAACAAAACCTTCCAGATCACCACCACCCTCCTCCCTCTCAGCTTACAAACCTCCACTGGAACACTGTCCATTCCTGGAGACTTTCCCCACAGACTGGCTACACATCACCTCTTCCATCTCATCTCATCTCCTCCTATTCCAACCCCAAGCATTTGAGCCTCATCCACCTCCAACCCTGGCACATTTAGTTCCTCCACCAACACTTCCATCTGCACACCACCTGATCTCCACATCTCTCTGTTCCACACATACCCCCACAAAATTTTTGAAACATTTCTAATGCCTCCACAGACTCTCTGGTCACCCTCCACATTACAGGCTCCCCAAACTTAGCAACAACCCTCTCCACTCTTTGCCACCTAAAAGTCATGCCAAAAGCCTCCATGTCCTGTATTCACCACCAAAAAATAGCTGCCTAACAGCAATCATTCCAACCTCTTGCATATTACCAAGGTAGTTCCTTATTTTCTGTTTAGCAATCTGAAGTTGTGCTTCTTCTTATTCTGTGAGATTTCCCCTGTTCTGCAATACTTTAACCTCTGTCAGTCCCTCTAAATAATTTTTATTTCTTAACCATATATGTTTTCCTTTTATCTTTACCCATTTTAAACTCCAGTTTAATTTCATCCCACTTCCTAGCTATATTTTCAGAAGAAAGTTCTATCTTCCCTAATAACTCCCAAATAGTCCACTACCCACTCCTTAAATTCCACTCTGTTTAACACATAGACGGGGAAGTGCCAGCGTCTCATTTTTATTTCATTACCATGCATTTTTATTTTAGTTATTATTAGCATGTGATCTGAAATAGTTATTGCATCCATATCAAAACTTTCAATTAAATGCACGTTTCTGTGAAATATAATTTCTATCTATTTTAGCCCAGTTTTTTTATACATCGTGGAATAATATTTACATTTTCTCCAAATGTACTACTGAATTCACATCTCTCACACCAAATATTTTCAAAATTTCTTCAAAAATCTGCCCTCTTTTTTATATTTTCCCTTCTAAGCCTCCCAGATACTTCTTCACTTGTTGCATATCAAATTCATATATCCACCTATAAGCAATATTTCCTGCTGAAAGCTGATTATTTCTCCCAGAAATTTCTTAAGCTCCACTGTAGCAGTTTTAGGTAGAATATACATACATGCTAATGTAATACGTAAGCTCCACTGTAGCAGTTTTAGGTAGAATATAAATACATGCTAGTGTAATAATCATTCCTTGGTAGTAGCCCCTTAGTACTATAAATCTACCATTATTATCTTTATTTCCCTCTTCTGTCACTACTGGAGCTCCTTTCACAATTAATACAAGTAATTCCCTTTTCCTTTGACTAAGATATTCTGTTGAATAACCATCCGGAAATCCTTTCTTTTTCAAATTCACATGGCTATGTGCCTCCTGCAGTATAGCTATTTGCACTCTGCATTTTTACTATAGTTCGCTGCTCTTTCTTTTTTGTATATATCTATGAGAACATTCACATTTAAGATGATATGGAAAGTCTTGTCATTATGATAAGAAGTTATTATTCCCACAGATTATGTATAACTGCTTTTTTTAATATCTAGTTTCAGCTTTTGTGTTACATGCAAACACTAATGTTTGGCTGGTTGACCTTTTATACAGTTGTTTCTTCTCATATCCATTTGACCCTATGTCACATCTTACAAGACTTTTTGTTTAATGAAAACCCCCACAAAAAAACACTCCTAGAACACCCCAAGGACCTATTAACTTAATACAAACACACAAAAGCATGTACATCTTCAAATAATGAAGTTTAACCCTCTTAATAGAAACAATCATTCCAGGCTGACAGCCACACTCATAGACTTGAAATTAACCTCTAATGCAGGTTATCCATGCTAAGATGCATGATACAGCCTGTGCTTCTACTTACACTAAGTGCTGTGTTTTTATTTTATCTTTATTCCTCTTCCAGATAGTAGAAAACAACTTGAATGATTTCAGAAAACATTATTTTCAAAACCATTGAAAAAAAAGTATTCTGTTTGTATTGCCCTCTTATCAGCTTGTCTCCATAGAAATATTTGAACCAGATACACATATCCCTTCCACTACAAGCTTCTCATGTTGCAGAGTGAACACTTATTTGCTAGAGGGGAAACTTATATTCAGTGTTCGTTTATTTACTTCCTTTACCTTATAACTTGTTATTAGATCAATCCAGTGGCCTTAATCCAATCATTACTTATGCAAAAGTAAAAAAAGCATATCAGTTGCACAATGTTCAACCCAGACCTCCAGACAATGCCTGCTTGGAGTTTGTATGTTATCCTTGTGTCTCTGTGGGACTCTTCTTACCACCAAAAAACATGCTGAGTGTTTCCATCTCAAACTCACAAATGAATGGAGCTGTGGGCAGCAGCACAGACTACACATGGTGCCTTACAGGGGGAAGAGTTGTATAGGCCAACTGCTTTGGGCATCTACTGTGGTGCACAGTATCCTCAAGATAGGATAACATGGATCACAGACTGCATGCCATGGCAGGGCTAACCACTGAATGGTGTACAATATGGCTCTAGGTGATTCAGTCATATTGACTAATGGTGCCAAATGGGCATGGGTATTTGCCGGTGATAAATGGGTTGAGGACCTGGCCTACTACAACCTATGCCAGGGACCCATGCTAATGGTGGGAGGTGTGTATGTGCTCCTATTTGCAAGTGTGTTCCTGCCATAAAGCCCAGCAGCCCTAGGTCAATAAGCTACTGACCGGCTGGTGTCCAGTTGCCCAGCCTGGGTTACCAAAGATGTCTCTGTTGAGAGAAAGCTGGATGTAAAACCAATCAGCCTTTCAAACACAAGCTAAGAGTTACTACACTCAGTGTAGGTTCTCTGACAGGACTCATCTTGGAAGTGGATGATATGATGGTACGGAGGAGGTATGACATTCTATATATCTGAAAGAAAATATGGAAGGGCAATGCAGCAAAGATACTTGGCTTAGGATCCACAGTCTACTACTCAAGAGGAGGACATGCTAGAAATGGCGTGGAACTTGTGGTGAGAGAGGCTTCAGAAGGCAGTGAGGGATATTCTCAAAAATGGTGCCAGCTTCATGGCAGTCAGAGTCCAGTGTAATGATAGGCCAGTATTCATAATCACAGCCTATGCCCCAGAGCAGGATTGTGATAGTGAGGAAAACAGTGCATTCACACAGCAGTTGCAGGACCTACTAGATACAGCAGTTGCAGGACCTACTAGATACAACAGGACAACATAATTGGTGCTGATAATGGGTGACTTTTTATGTACATATTGCGACAGACAGAGCAGGCTATGAGGACTGCCTGGGTCCAAATGGGTAAGGCAACAGTAATTAAGATGGAGAGGTTATTTTAGATTTCTGTCTGGCAAATGGCTTGATAGTAGTCAACACATGGTTTAGAAAGAGAAACAGTACAAGATCACATAAAAGAGTGGCCAACGTGTAACTCAGGTGGACTTCCTCCTAGTAAGGAATGGGCAGTGGAGTAGAATCAGTGATTGGAAAGTCATCCCCAGTGAAACAGTAGACCCACAGCATAAACCACTGGTTGCCACAATTAGCTAGAAGAAATGGTTAGAAAAGGTGTTAAGGTCAACAAAGACCTCTGAAAACCTAAAAGTTGATGAAGGGAAAGCACAACAGTTCAATGAATTGCTCGGTGCTTTATCACTCCAAGAAGAGAAGGAAATACGTGAAGTTAAAGATGAATGGCAATGTGTGAGGACTACTGAACAGATATGTGGTGGAGGCAGGTAAGGAAATAGGGTACACAAGGAAAGCTGATGGTAGAGTTCAGAAGTTCAGGAAGTCAACAAAAGAAAGGAGTGCAGAAAAAAGTGGGAGATAGAAAAGATGGCCCAGGCTATGAAAGAATATTGGTTTGCTAAGAAAGAAGATAAGAAAGGAGTTGCAATAGCAAAGAACAAGGCATCAAAGGCACTATACCAGCTTCTGGAAAGTGACTCAGTATGTGGAACAAAGAAACTATATCAGGTTGCAAGGCAAAGACAGAAAGATAAAAACAATAGTCAGACACCCGTCACAAGGGATGCCAGCAACAACCTGCTCACCAGTCCACAGAATGTCAAAGGCAGATGGAAGGAGTACTTCCAGCAGCTTCTGAACCAAGAAAACCCCACAGAAGTTGTACTGCCCCAGACATAGCCTATGTTGACAGAAGAAGAGGAGCCCACCCTAGAGGAAGTAAGAACATCACTAATGAAAATGAAGTCAGGAAAGCAGCAGGCTGAGATCAGGTCACACCAGATATGATAAAAATGCTGGGTGAGATAGGGAAGAAATGGCTCCTAATGGTACCCATAGCAGTGTGGAGAGAAAGGCATATCTCAGATGACTGGAGAATAAGTATACTTGTGCTAGTGCACAACAACAGAGGGGATATCCACAACTGTGGGCACTACAGAGGTATCAAACTCCTGTCACACTGCATGAAAGTTGGAGAGGGTGACTGATAAACAGATATACAGTGTAGTAGAAAGTAAGATGGGAAATTAGCAGTTCAGATTCAGATCAGGATGCAGCACAACTGAGCTGATGTTTGCAATGACACAGCTAGATGAGAAGAAGCTGGAAATGATGAAAGAGTCTAACTGGACATCTCTAAACTTGGAGAAAGCAGATGACAAGGTCCCAAGAAAGCTGATTTGGGCAGTACTGTGTTGGCTTGAAGTCACAGAAACATTGGTAGAATTAGTGCAGGTTATGTACAAGGACCCAATGGCTCAAGTACGAACAGTGTTCGGTCTCACAGAAGAGTTCCCAATAGGAGTGGGTGTGCACCAGGGTTCAAATCAGAGCCCACTGCTTTTCATACTGGTGATAGACTACATTAGCAAGCAGGTAGGAGGGGACAGATCAATAAAGTTTCTATAAGTAGACTATGTGGTATTACAGGCAGACTCTGAGCAAGAACTTCAGCAAAGGATAGGGGAATGGAATGCAAAACTGAAAGCACACAGGATGAAACTAAGTACAGATAAGACAGTGGTAATTGCAGCAAACTGCAGAAATCAGAAAAAGCCGAGAACTGAGGTAGAAGGGAAAATAGTGGAACAGGTCAATAGCTTTAAGTATCAGGGAGGGGTTGGTTGAGGAGAAGGCTAGTCTGAATGAAGTGGTCAAAGCTAGAATCAGAGGGGCTGCAGCCAAATGGCATAGAGTGTCAGGTGTAGTGCATGACAGAAGAATGCCAAAGAAGCTGAAATATAAAATGTACAAACCAGTGGTGTGACCTGTAGTACTGTATGGTACAGAAACCTGGGCAGTAAAGGCAGAGCAGATGAGAAAGCTAAAGGTGATGGAAATGAAGTGCCTGAGAAAGGTGGTAGGATGCAAACTGTGAGACAGAAGAATAAATGAGGACATAAGAGCCGAAGCCAAATTAGGTCCAATTTTAGAAAAAATCAGAGAGAACAGATTACAGTGGTTCGGACATGTGCGGAAAAGCAGAAGACAATCTAGTGAAGAAGATTTGGGACAGACAGGAAGAAAGTAAGAGGAAACAAGGGTGTCTAGCAAAGAGGTGGATGGATTGTGAGAGAAGATCTGCGACAGTCAGGCCTGAGTTTTGGAGAAGTTGGGAGTGTGGCAGTGAACTGAAAATGATGGAGACAGTTAACACGACACCCTGACCTCATGTAGAAAAATGGGAAAAAGGGGGCTGATGATGATGATGATGATTTTACTTATATCATGCTCTTTTGTTTGGGCTTTCTTCTCTTTTTACATTGCAGTGCCTACATTTCTTAAAACTGAACAGAAAGAAAGAAAGAAAGAAAGAAAGAAAGAAAGAAAGAAAGAAAGAAAAAGAAAGAAAAAGAAAAATAGGGATACTTGTTTACTATCTATATTACACAGAAAAATAATTGAACAAGCTTTTCTTTATAGCATGCAGCTTATGTCATGTTTTATAAAAATACTGTTAAGAGCAAAATTTGTTTTATTTGTTATTTGGGGCACCAAGAAGAAAGTACAGTTGTGTGACAGACCTCTCAACTGCCCTTATCTTGGAGTAATGTACGTATTTTTAGGCCTGATTTATTTCTACATATGATGTACCAATTTGCTGAGGTTATGTCTTTATTTTCAGGCCTGACTTTTCCTTTCACACGATTTTCTGAATTCCCGTTCATAACATGTATAAAGCTATCTAATACACAGAAAACCAACATACTAGTGGCACCAATAATTTAAAGAAAAAGGGCACACATCTTAGTTCTTTGTTTTTCAAAAGCAAAAATGCATTACCTTGTGTGTTACAAATTTGCAGTATGGTTTATTAAAGTCTATTGACTTTGCAATGTCTCTTAGATCATTTGTTTATATTTTTCAATCATTTTTGTCACTTTATTTTAAACATGTTTCTGACTAGTATCCAACATTCCTGCTAGAAATGGGAAGAGTTGTGCGCTCTTTGGCATTCACATTTTATACTAATTATGCCCAGATTTTCGGCTGTATGTATGATATGTCTACTTTAGAAGGCCCTTTGCACCCATCTCAATGTCTGCAATATGTGAGGTATGTTGTGGAAGTAAATTTAGCATACCAGTAGATATTCTAATAGATTACTATTACAGTAGCCAAAGCTACATGGGTCATCAGTAGATATTCTAATAGATTACTATTACAGTAGCCAAAGCTACATGGGTCACCAGTAGATATTCTAATAGATTACTATTACAGTAGCCAAAGCTACATGGGTCATCAGTAGATATTCTAATAGATTACTATTACAGTAGCCAAAGCTACATGGGTCATCAGTAGATATTCTAATAGATTACTATTACAGTAGCCAAAGCTACATGGGTCACCAGTAGATATTCTAATAGATTACTATTACAGTAGCCAAAGCTACATGGGTCATCAGTAGATATTCTAATAGATTACTATTACAGTAGCCAAAGCTACATGGGTCATCAGTAGATATTCTAATAGATTACTATTACAGTAGCCAAAGCTACATGGGTCATCAGTAGATATTCTAATAGATTACTATTACAGTAGCCAAAGCTACATGGGTCATCAGTAGATATTCTAATAGATTACTATTACAGTAGCCAAAGCTACATGGGTCATCAGTAGATATTCTAATAGATTACTATTACAGTAGCCAAAGCTACATGGGTCATCAGTAGATATTCTAACAGATTACTATTACAGTAGCCAAAGCTACATGGGTCATCAGTAGATATTCTAATAGATTACTATTACAGTAGCCAAAGCTACATGGGTCATCAGTAGATATTCTAATAGATTACTATTACAGTAGCCAAAGCTACATGGGTCACCAGTAGATATTCTAATAGATTACTATTACAGTAGCCAAAGCTACATGGGTCACCAGTAGATATTCTAATAGATTACTATTACAGTAGCCAAAGCTACATGGGTCACCAGTAGATATTCTAATAGATTACTATTACAGTAGCCAAAGCTACATGGGTCATAAGTAGATATTCTAACAGATTACTATTACAGTAGCCAAAGCTACATGGGTCATCAGTAGATATTCTAATAGATTACTATTACAGTAGCCAAAGCTACATGGGTCACCAGTAGATATTCTAATAGATTACTATTACAGTAGCCAAAGCTACATGGGTCACCAGTAGATATTCTAATAGATTACTATTACAGTAGCCAAAGCTACATGGGTCATCAGTAGATATTCTAATAGATTACTATTACAGTAGCCAAAGCTACATGGGTCATCAGTAGATATTCTAATAGATTACTATTACAGTAGCCAAAGCTACATGGGTCATCAGTAGATATTCTAATAGATTACTATTACAGTAGCCAAAGCTACATGGGTCACCAGTAGATATTCTAATAGATTACTATTACAGTAGCCAAAGCTACATGGGTCACCAGTAGATATTCTAATAGATTACTATTACAGTAGCCAAAGCTACATGGGTCACCAGTAGATATTCTAATAGATTACTATTACAGTAGCCAAAGCTACATGGGTCATCAGTAGATATTCTAATAGATTACTATTACAGTAGCCAAAGCTACATGGGTCACCAGTAGATATTCTAATAGATTACTATTACAGTAGCCAAAGCTACATGGGTCACCAGTAGATATTCTAATAGATTACTATTACAGTAGCCAAAGCTACATGGGTGATCAGTAGATATTCTAATAGATTACTATTACAGTAGCCAAAGCTACATGGGTCATCAGTAGATATTCTAATAGATTACTATTACAGTAGCCAAAGCTACATGGGTCACCAGTAGATATTCTAATAGATTACTATTACAGTAGCCAAAGCTACATGGGTCATCAGTAGATATTCTAATAGATTACTATTACAGTAGCCAAAGCTACATGGGTCATCAGTAGATATTCTAATAGATTACTATTACAGTAGCCAAAGCTACATGGGTCATCAGTAGATATTCTAATAGATTACTATTACAGTAGCCAAAGCTACATGGGTCATCAGTAGATATTCTAATAGATTACTATTACAGTAGCCAAAGCTACATGGGTCATCAGTAGATATTCTAATGGATTACTATTACAGTAGCCAAAGCTACATGGGTCATCAGTAGATATTCTAATAGATTACTATTACAGTAGCCAAAGCTACATGGGTCATCAGTAGATATTCTAATAGATTACTATTACATTAGCCAAAGCTACATGGGTCACCAGTAGATATTCTAATAGATTACTATTACAGTAGCCAAAGCTACATGGGTCATACCCCTCGTAACAGGCCAGCTTTCCAGTGCTTTAGGGTGCTTTCCACACACCAACTGTCAAAAGCTCTAGCGGAGCTGGATTTGCCATTGAAATCACTACCAGGTCTGACCTGGGGTTCGAAAACAAATTAAAAGATTGAGGAACTTTTTACAATTTATCTTTTTTCTTAGGGACAAAAGACTGGCTGTCAGGCAAGTAACAGGCTGTAAAAAACACAACCTCCACTGCTGGAAGAAGAGGTGGACTAGAGTAGGTTCAAGAAATTTCAGTTGCAATAGTTCATAATATTTCTTTAAAGACAGTAAAAGATTATTAGGTACTTAAGTATTATCGCAACCAGATTCCACACTCACTACCTGAAATAGTAATAGTAGCAAGCGATATCTGAAAATGTATGTGTGTTAACTATAATCCATTTCCAGATCTGTTCTGTAAGTGTTTTTAGCCCAAGTGCTTTGAGTTCTGGTTGATGATAAGCTCATATAGTTTTGCCATGGTGTGAAGGTCTTCAGAGACATTTCTCACCTGCTTTCTTAAACAATTCCACGGCAAGCCGAAAACAGCCTGGGAGAAATGCCTGAAACCAGAGACAGCTTTTTAAAGAATTCTATTATAAACTTAGTGGGTGCAAATACACGTTTTCAGTGACAGAAAAGTCTTAAAGGATATGAAATTGGAACTTGACACATCTGTCATTACTGTGGTGACATGTCCTCAATTGTTTGGCCCAGAAATGCAGTTTTTACATGTCACACAGTAACAATAGAATAGGAAAGGCAGACCATGCAGAATTGTGCACACTTGCCAGGCATGCTTAGGCTGACATAATTCAACACCAGTTTCAGGAAATGATGAGGCAGTTGTCTGTACAGAATTTAATATTCTGTCTAACGGATGTCATGGAGTAAAAAGAGTTGTTGTTTCAAACAGGTACCATGATTAACAAGTACAAGTTGGTACAGTGTCACGATACTCACGGTTCCATCATTGTCCAGCCGTCTACCCTAAACAGAAACAGAAACACTAGCTATACTTATCAGACAGAAAGCTGGAAAGATAGAAAGATGTAGTAAGGAGTGTTAGATTGTTGCCATTACAAACTTTGACTACATTTATTGCCACAAGTATGGCTTCCAAAAGAGCCATTTTTCCTCTTCAGAATCTGGTTGCAATAATACGTAAGTACCGATTATTGTTTTCTCATTGAAACAACAGATCCATTGTAGATATTGTTTCGGAAAAGAGAAAATCCATTCAAGGGATAGTCAGAATTAATAATCCCCTCAGAATCAGAAACCAGAGGAGAAAAAAAAAACAGTAATAGTCCCTTCACAATCATTTTGTTCTTCAAGTTCAAGAGCATCCTCAAACAGTGAAGAATCTTATTTTTGCTATACCAGAAACACCAGAACTGGAAGATTCAAGAGCCTGATCTAAACCTTGAGCTAACCAAATAAAACACTATATCCAAAGTACCTGAGAAAGGTGAAGACATATGTCTAATGTTTTGCTTCTTTTTTGACAGGAATTCTGAAGAAGCAAACACATTTGACAGGTAAAACCTCCCTAGGGACAGGCAATCTACTCTGGTAAGGCAGAGAGATATTCCCTGTTCCTTCTTCCAATACTGGCAAGAGTGGTTATTCCTTTTCTGCCAAGGGCATGTCAACAACTACCAACAACCATAAACAATGTGTCTAATCCCCAGTCCATGGTGGCTGTAGTGACTGCACCACAGAGAGACATTGAAAAAAAGATGAATGGTCTGGAGAACCAGAAATGGCCACAGCAGAGTCTCCCATTCTGTGGCTGAGGCAAATGATAAGTCTACTGAAGTGGCAAAGGCTGGTTAGAATTTTTTTTTTTTTTTTTTGCATCTGCAAGAAGGACGAATCAGTGAATCGGTTGGATGTTCCATGGTGACACAGACAGAGATGCCTGAACCCCAGGGAAGCCTGGCAGTGGTAGTTGGTGAAACAAATAAGTAGTAAGCACATTACTTTTTCCACTAAAAGCACAGTAAAAAGCACTTTGAACACTTTCCTCAGATTTTTTACTAAGAAAAAGACAGTTTAAGCTAGTTTTAAAGGACAACAGAACCCAAAAACTGAAATCAAAATATGTCTTGCATCATATCTTGAAAATTTCTGCATTACTAATGTCTCTATTATCAAAATAATTGGTGATTATTATTTTGGAATTTATTATATCCAGTGGTTTCACCTGTCTGTCATTTTCGAATGACAGAGAAAACCCTATGAAGAGAGGTGAATTTACTTTGGATCTCTCTAAACAGCTTCCAGCAGTACTGTGACTGGCTGCTTTTGACCATTTATTTATTTTATTTATTTTACATTTGTTGACCGGGCTAGTCTAGCTGGACATAATATCCGTTTTCAGTAGAGGCCCGGGGAGAAAAGCTCCAGTACAGGCAATAAACAATGATTTATCACATAAAGCATAATATGAGTAAACAATACAAGGTAGAAAGAAAAATAAGTTTCAACACAAAACAAATACTAAAAACAGGAGATGAACTTATACTACATAGTACTATATTAGACTTATAAAACAGTAACAATAACACAAAATGAAGTTACACAGACAGATAAAAAGGTTACTGGTAAAGCCTAATTCTTAGATATAACTCTCAAACTCTTGAAAGTTTTAGTGAGGAGCTCAGTAAGGGGGATGGGGGGTAAAAATAGGTGAGTGAGGACATGATTTCAGTCGGGATTTGCACAAGGACACAGCCATTGTGTTTTGAGATGTTCTTTAATGTGTTTTTTGAAAAGAGAGGTAGAGTTTTGATTAGTTATTTCTTGAGGGAGTTGATTCCAGATTTTACCTATGGAATTTGAAAGTAATGAATCCCCAGCTTTATTATATGATTTAGTTAGAGATACTAGGAGTTTATTAGCAGAACGGAGTGTGGCTAGGTTTTTATATGGTATAATCAGTTTTGTAAGGCTAGGGGTGACATCAGGGTAGTAAAGGGTCTTATGAATGATGAGTAGTTGTTGATAGAGTAAGTGGTTATTTAGCTCTAACCAATCTAGATGTTTGAGGTTAAGACAATGGTGAGTTCTTAGGGGAGTAGCAGTAATGAATCTGGCTATGCTATTGTAGCAGATAGAGAGTTTGGTAATGTTATTTTTGGATAAGTTAGTATAGATAGGTGAGGCATAGAAGAGGGTGGAGATCAGGTGTGTCTGAGCAATGGTTTTTCTAGCTTCTGGGGTAAGAAAGGGTTTAATTCTGTAGAGTGTCCCAATTTTTTTGTTGACAGTTTTAATAGTGGTGTTAATGTGTTTATCGTAATTGAGATGGTTATCAATAGTTACACCTAGCAGTCGAGTGGTCTTATCAGGGTTTATACTGGTTGCATTATTTGAGGAGATAGTAAAGAGAGGTGTGGGAGATTTATGAGTAGGAGTAAAGAGAAGAAGCTTAGTTTTTTGGGGGTTAAGGAGGAGGCAGTGTTGCATAAACCAATTTTTGACATATTGGAAGACTGTTTGGGTGAGGGACTGGAGGGAGGGAATATTTTTAGCAGTGCAGATTAACGTTGAGTCATCAGCATATTGAATGCAGGTGGCTTGTGGTATATTCAGATGTAGGTCATTGATAAATAAGGAAAAAAGAAGGGGACCTAGGATTGATCCTTGTGGAACACCAATATTTACTGGGAGTAAGGAAGATAAGTTGTTCTCCCAAAGGACTGCTTGTTGCCTGTTATGGAGATAGCTCCTAAACCACTGTAGTGAGTGTGGGCTGAGAGAATAAAGTTTTAGTTTGTCAAGAAGTATATTGTGGTTAACCATATCAAAGGCTTTTGAAAGATCTATGAAAAGTGCTGAGGAGAAACAATTATTGTTTCTATTATTGTTTATGGAGTCAGAGAAGGAAAGGAGGGCAGTTGTAGTGCTGTGGAATGGTCTAAAACCATGTTGACAGTTGGCTAGAAGTTTGTTTTGAAGAAGGTAGTTAAGAATTTGTTTGTGAACACATCTTTCCATAATCTTGGCTAATGGGGAAAGTAAGGTAATAGGGCGAAAATTTGAGAGTTCAGTTGATGAGCCTCCTTTATGTAAGGGAATTATATGAGATATTTTCCATAAGGTGGGGATTGTTCCTTCAGTGATAGTCCTATTTATCAGTATGGATACTGGATAATTGATAGCTTTAGCAGCTATTTCTAGGTATTCAGATGGGAGTTGGTCAGCAGATGGGGTGCAAGGTTTGAGTTTCTTAAGAAGCTTATAAATAAGAGATGTAGCAATGGGTTGAATTTGAAAGTTCTTAGACGAGGGTAGAGAGGTATTTGGTAAGGATGCAGTCGGTGTAGGTAATGAGTTAGCTAGGGATTGAATGGCTTCTGTAAAATACTTATTAAAGGCATCAGGGATCTGTGTAGCATTGTTGAGGTGAAAGCCTGTAGGTGTAGGAGTAGGTGAATGTCCTAGTTTAAGAAGTTTATTAACGCTTGTCCAGAATTTTTGAGGGTTTTTTTGACTACTTTGTTGAAGGTGGAGATAATATTCCTTTTTATCTCTAACAGTATCTTTTTTGGTGGCATTTCTTAATTGTTTGAAGAAGAGATGATCAGATGGACATTTACTAGCTCTCCATTTGACCCAGATTTTATTTCTGAGGATAATTTCTTTTGTTTGCTTAGATAGCCATGGAGCAGATTTGGATCTTATTCTAGTAGAGTGAAGAGGGGCATGATGATCAAGGATTTGAAGAAAGTTTGTATTAAAGTAGGTCACTGCTTTATTAAGTTCAAGGTGAGTTAGTGGTGACCAGTCACATGCTTGCAATTCAGTAAGGAATTATCAGGGTTAAAGAACTTTTTTGAGCGGGATGTTCTTAGTTTATGAGTATCTGGAATATTCACTTTTTGTCTTGTGACATATGTAAGCATATGGTCACTGATATTATCAGGAAGGGTTCCTGGGGTGTAACTGCTGGGGTGGTTATTAATAAGGATCCAGTCAAGAGTTGTTTCTTTTCTATTTTGTTTATGGATTCTAGTAGGAGTTGTTATTAATTGCGAGAACCCATAGAGATTAATATAGTTAGTTGGGTGTTGGTTTGAACAGGTTATCCAGTCAATGTTAAAGTCACCAAGTATTATGGTTTCTTGGGGTTGTTGGTTGGAAAGTGAACTAAGTAAGTTTTCTAGAGTCTGAGTATTATTACCAGGGGGAAGATACTTACAAATTAGATAGATTGATTTGTTATTGTTAATCTGGAGTTTGGTAGATAATGATTCAGCTTTAGGGTCTATTAGTGAAAGTTCATTATGGAGGGTAAGTTGGAGATTAGATTTATAAAAGATGGCTATACCACCACCTTTCTTAGTTTTGCGGTCATATCTGAGTATGTTGTAGCCAGGAGGGGTTATTTCCTGGTCCTGAGTAGAGGGTTTTAACCATGTTTCTGTAAGACATAAAATGTCAAATGAGTGCAAGTTCAATAGTGCATGGAGATGATGAACTTTGTTAATAATGCTTCTAATATTAAGGTGAGCTATTAGAAGGGAGTTAGATGTTTTAATACATGATGGAGGTATAGGATGTGTATTTGTGTTTAGATTAGTCTTAGTGGAGGGACCAGGGTTTGGATGTATATATCCATGTAGGAGGAGGTAATGATTGGAGTAGAATAGGAATTTAAGGATTTTAAGTAAGTTGTTACAATATTTTTTGTTAAGGTAGAATGTCATATGAGTTATTCTGTGGTATTTTGGTAGAAGATAATTAGTGGAGCATGTTATGTTACTGTGATTAAGGGTAGTGAGAAAAGAGGATGGTAGTGTTTGCTGGAGATGATGATTTTGCTCCTTTAAAGAGTTGTTTTCAAAGAAGGTGATATAGTAGGATATAGAAAGAGAGGCTAGAATAGTGGTAAAGAGAAGCATGTATGAGAGAAAAGGTTTAAGTGTTGGAGGCATGGTATTGAGTAAGTGTTAGGATGATATAGTTTGTGAGAGTTGGTCAGTACAAGAGCTAGTGGTTATGTGATAACTAGTAGTATAGGGTTTTATGAGAAAGAAGAAATAAAAACAAGAACTGGATAGAGGTTGTCAATAATAGGTAGATGCTGGAAGAATTAGCAGGTACAAGGTGTAGCTAGGCCAGGTAAAGGATGAAGAATAGGAGAGAATGAATGAAAGAGGTGAAATAAATAGGTGTACAAGGAAACTAGAAGATAGTTTGGAGGTGGATGTTAGAGATGGGAGTAGCAAGAGGAGGAGGAGAAAAAGAAAGAGAGATAATAGCTAAGGGGAGAGGTCAACTGATAAGAAGGATGGAGATAGGGTAGGGGATATGGGGGGAGTGTCTAGAGAGCTCTAAGGTAAGGACCCCCGGGGGGTGGGTGGGATTTGGGGGTAGGGAGGGGAGCGGAGCGGGGTAGACACATCAGCATCAATCTGCATTTTTCATTACTTTGCTTCCTTTCATTTTTATTAGGAGGCATCTCTGATACAGCAGTTTAAGGAATGTTTGAATGTCAGATTTGAAAATGTAGTTGAGTCAATTGCTCTTTTCAAAGTAATATCTATAGTTCAGTGTTCAAGTGTGAGAAATGTGAATCCTGTGATGAATATGTTTTACTTGGCCTGAGCTGGTTTTGTGTTGCATTCAATTTAGTATTGCAGCTACAATTAAAATCTTTTAAAGTTACTCTTCCCTCCAGAACTTCACTGATTTGTCCCAGTCTGTAAAAAAACACCAGAACAAAAATTGCAAAATGAAATACTGGCAGAAAACCAGGAGAATAAGAGGGAAAAAAAATAATATATATATATATATATATATATATATATATATATATATATATATATATATATATATTTATTTATTTATTTTTTTGACAGTTATAGTTTGACTAAAGGGAAAGTCAACTAATTTGTAATAAGGAGAAAAAAAAACTAACGTGCGAGTGTAGTTTTCTTGCTCATTTGCATTTAAGAAGTAAACTTGAACACCTTGCCTTTGTTCAGATGTCTAACTAGCTCCAGGTTACACTATACATCTGAGGTGTAATGCTGGCAATCTGTGATTGATGAGGCAAATGTAAATGTCACTGTGTTCTTTATGTCTTTGTAGGAGGAATAAGTGACCTAACCTAATTACTTTGGCACTCCTACTTTTCATGATGCAACAGATGATGAAATAAACGTAGGTAAGAAATGCAAACAGAAAAAACTTTAATAGTAAAACAAATAGAATAATTATTAAATTATGCTTTTTTGTATGTGGCATGATTAGTGTTGGATTACAGGGAAGGAAGATCACTTTTTGGAAAGAAAAACTTGCCAGTTCGGTAAGTTCTCTTTTAACAACTTTTTTCCCTCAAAAGTAAAAAAATAACATTCCTGTAAAAAGTTACTAAAAGTCACGTGACAGCATATAAAATATTTTTCCTATCTTAAAATTAATAATTTCACAAAAAAAGTTTACTTTCTGTCATAAAAATTAAACTGTGGAATTTTTTTCTTCAAAGGGAACTTGCCTGCCAAGCAATGGAAAAGTGCTTGCTGACCATCAGCCTTGAATGCTTGCAGGAGAGATACTCCTCAGTAGCAGAAAAGTTCTAAAGGACTTGGTGCACAAACTATTTTTTTTCTTCAGCACTGCTTGAGCTGGTTAATTGTCTGGGTATGTGGAAGGTGTCTTTAAGCTTTGGAAGCTGGCTGGGTTTTATATCCTTAGCAGGATTTAACTCATATAGCTAAAGCTACTGCAGCAGTGATCAAATGATGAACATTACAAGTTTTCCTTATAAAATTATATATAGTGACAGGTTTTCCACAATCGGGGATTTATCTGCTTAGTCTTGAAGGAATGCTAGTCTACTGATAGTTCCACAGGACTGATGAAGGAACACTCTTCAGCAGAAAACAAGCTCTCACTTAATTTGCTCTCACATTGTCTTTAGGTGGAGCTCCCCTTACATTTCTCACAGTTAGAGCACACTGAAGGTGCCCTTAAGCTTTGAAAAGTTGGTCAGTCAGATGGGGTTGAATCCATATAATTTAGGCTACTGAAAGAAAGATTTATATGTTGAACATCCTGTATTAGAATCCAAACTCTATTTGTTCCAGTGTTGCTTCCATGGCACTCCTATGTAGAAGTACTTTTACTGCTAGAAGTACTGTCCTCTTTTGGTGAAGTGGTACTTCTAGAGGATATGAGACCAGATTCTTGCTCAGTTGCAAAAACAGAATGAAATAACCTCTGGATGTGATTTGCATTATCCACCAGTCTGGTTTGATGGCTTGTCATGCAGCATGATGTAGGGGAAAGGCATCAACTGAATTCAGGACTCATAATGGCAGGGTCTTTTCAAGGACCCCTAAAGCCCTGGTGACTTGATAACCTCTGCATCTGGAAAGGAGACTAGACTGAACTCTACCTCCATGGAGGTGCCTGTTATATTACTGTAAATTTTGGGGTTGCTGGTATTTATTAAGAAATACATTTTCAGCACCCTTTTGATTTCTCTAAAAATATCTATCGGGTGCTGAGCATTTTATCTCAACAACAGTGAGTATTTTTCCCTCCTGCTCACACCGCAGCAGTCTCACTTTCACTTTCTGCTCAAATAAAGATAAGCCATCAAATCGGCCTTGACAAATGCCACTTTGAAATGGTTCACAAAGTCAGACAGAGCCAAGCCTGGAGTCTCATAGCCAGAGATGATCCCATAGTCCTAGTCGCATATTCTGTAGCTATGAAGCTGTCACTTGGTAAGCATAGCTATGGATGGCACAGTGGCTACTTGGATTGCAAGCTGGTTCCTCAATTCACCCTCAGTCAATTGTTTCCGGGTCTCTTTGTTCTTTTCTGCCAGATATCTCTGAAATCTTGTCATATGTGCCATATAGTTAAGGGCTTTGATACAGAATGTACTAAATGCATACTTTGACTTCCCCAGTCTATCCATCATTCTGGGTTCCTTATTATGAGGCAGGACAGCCTGGGCATCCTCTGGGATGCCACTCTTGTTGGCAGTACTCACTAATATGGAGTCAACAAGAGGTCCTTTGCTCCAATGATGTCTATCCTTGGGATCTGCAGCACTCTGTCTGGTGTTTGGGTATGGGCTTATTTACATCATGTTCCTTCCAAGCTTTACTGCACACCATGTGAACCAGCTTGTCTGGGGATGGCCTACCCAGATCACAGAGGCTGCAAAATTTCTTATTCTCCTGTGATCAATGGGCAAAGAATACCTCTGTTAAATAATTTTTTAAATCTCTCCTCAGTAAGGGATTTTGAAGCTGCTTTACCTCCGATGAGATCAGTATATGGAGAAGAAAACTCCTTAGGGAAGTCAAGGTGCATAAGAAGAGTCCTCAGAACACTCCATGGAAGATGGCACCTTGAGATCTCTGCATAAAGAGCTTATGAAGACCTCTGTCCATAGGAAGCATCACAAATGAATGGCAGAAATACCCAATATCAATACTACAATGTGATAGAAGCAACTATCCTTGCAGCTGATTCAGCTTAGAACATGACAGATGACTCTCTGCTACATCAATAAGTCAAAGGAAAGATCTTGACCAGAAACACTGAGCAATGAGCATGTTGGTGCATACAGCACTGTAGCCATGTGAGATCCTAATGTCATCATCTAACATCTGGAATCCTGAGCCATTCCCACCAATTTCAGCATCAAAAGGGTCAAACACCAATCCACTCAATACAAACAAAGGTTTTGGTAAAGCAGAAGTTGGAACTGGTACAGAGTGGCCAATGTGGAGCTCCTGAAACCTAGTGATCTCCAGAGTCAAAACCAAAGCTACTGCTAATCTAACCTACTGACGCTGAATGTGTTGGCATGGGTGAAGTAGTATTATCCTGCCTCAAACAGGAATGATGGGCAGTTTCCTCATTACTGGTGTGGAAACAGAGGCTAGGGAGTAACTGAAGAAAATGCAGGGACAGTTAAACCTCAAGCTACTCTAGAGATGGGGGAAGATGACACCATAATGAAGCTGTACCTTTGCAAACACCAACATCATGTACTTCCAGTCCAATGGTGTAGGGCTGTGGAGGGACCTGTAAAATGTGAGGGTTGAGGCTGATGCAAACCTTGAAGAAAGAAACCTTGATAATTCCTTCTGTGAAGAGAAGCTACCTGTCCTTCTTTTGGGCATGGAGTCTGTTGTACCCAACAGTTCTTGTCATGGAGTAGATGAAACCATTATATGGAAGAAGCTACTGATGTCTCTGGTTGAGAGAAAGAATAAAGGAGCTTAGTCACCTTCATTGGAGACATCTTCTCCAGTTTGGAAACATCTGACTTATAATTCTTATGTTTTACCCTACTTTTCTAAGGTCTGGATCATTTTGAAGAGTTTCCGTCTTTGGCATTTGAAGTCAGCTTGCCTACAGCTGCTGACTCAGAGTGGTGGAGTCCTTTTAGGGCTAGTTTAGTTTTCCTCTTGAAAAGGGTATGAATACTGCAGTTCTTGCATACAACACAGTCACTATCTAAGTGGCTAACCTCTAAACAAACCATACACAAATAATGTGGGTCCTGAGGGAGAATTTTGTGCAACACTTCTTACATTTTGAAAATCCAGGCTTGGACTGTTTATCAGTTTACAAGCCTAGGTGAAGTAATACCAATTAACCAAAGGATATCTATCAGAATGACAAAAAGAAACATTGTAGAAAACAACAGAGGAAAAAAAAATCAGACAAAGAATTGCTTGGATTGGGTTAGGTTGGATTGGGTTGGAAGCACCTATACTGTGAATTGTTAATGAAGAGATTCACAAGACCTTACATTAAAAAAGAAACCGTACAGTCCTGTAAGTAAACTAACCATAACCATAGATATTTGAATGATAACAGCTTTGGTAGCCTTAGTTATATGGGTTATCTCATGCATAGGCTATTACAGCTGGTCATTTAAAAAAGCTTCATGGGACCTTCCACTCACCCTAACAGTCAGTCAGCTCAGGCCTAGCTGACTAAAAAGAAAGGTTTGTGTACTAAGCTGTTCAGAGCTTTCATGACAAAAGGGAGAGGAAGGCTGAGCCCAATGCTAAGAACAACAAAAATAAATGTCCACACCCTGGCATAAACAACGCACCAAAAAACAAGGGGGAGGGAGGGTGGGAGTGGCTATTGCAGAAGTGATCATTCAAACATCTGTTGCTATAGTAAGTTTGCTATGCAACTGTACTGTGATCATCATATACTTCTGTTTCTTGTTTCCTACTTCCCCAGCTCTATTTAAGTTTTATCCCCATTCCCAACTATCTTTCTCTCTCTCCCATACTGCTTTGCATTATATCCATTTATAATCACAGCCCTCCCAAACAGTACCTATCTATTCTTCATTGTATATTTTTCTTTTCCCAAATAAACATTCATTTATTCTTATTTTGACTATATCTTTATACTCTAGCCTTTAAAACTCCTCTATTACTTACATTCCACAGAAGATAGGACAACCTACCTCTCTTCTTTTGTAGAAAATGCTTCTCACACTAGCTAACTTCTGGCAGCTCCCAGAATCCACCATCAATGAATCTCCTCTGTCCTGCAACGTCTTGTTTCCATCTTTATTGCTTTTTTATTAACACCTATAAAGTACAGATTCTTGTACTTAATTATGCTACTCTTCAACTTATCCTCTATTCTTCTCTTCCTACCGTGCCATTTGTTATCCTACCGTGACTCAATAATATCTTGCAACATCTCTCCAGCTCTGTCCCAACCACCTATCCATACTTCCTCTTTACAGTCTCCATACATTGCACCAAACCTATTTCATATTTCACCTCACCTTTATTCCAAATATAGGATGATGAACTGTCTTTCAGCTCAAACTAAAACAAAATTAAGTGCAAGAATCTTCTCCAAAAGACAAGTATGCATAATTCCCCAATATACTAAAATCCTTCTAGGAGGAGATGTACACCCTGCTCCTGGGCCCACCTATCACAATGAACACAATGATAATTATCTTCCTCACACTTCTGAAACTAATCCGTAACTCTGGTGATTTCATTTTTGCTGCAATAAATGTTAGAAGTATAAGAAATAAAACTGCTGAACTACATGTCTGGATTTCCTAACAAGATTGATGTTCTCCCTGTAACTGAAACATGGTTTAAACCCAGAATAATCAACTCTGAAGTTATACCTCCTGGCTATAATAGCATCTGTAATGACTGTATAAAGAGAAAAGGTGCTGCTATTTCTTTAATATTTCCCAGCACCTACCACATTTCCCCTTACAGCAAACCAAAACCAAAATTCAGTTCAGCAGAGCTTCGTATTGCTTTCCTCAAAATGAACAATTATAAACAAATATATGTTACTGTCCTTTATATTCCTCTTGGTGACAGTACAGCTGTACTGAAAGATATCCTGCATTGGACAGCCATAACATTTCCACAAGAACTAATATTACTAGGTGATGTGATTGTCAGTTGGTGGGACATAAACTCTAATTCCCCTACATCTAGCAGGAACATATGGTTTCACACAAGCAATTAATAGCCCCACACATTATAGCAAGACATCAAATTATCTATTGGACTGGATCCGGGTACCAGACTCCAGCAAATACTCCACCACAGGTACAATGTCAGACTCTCCCAGTGATCATCTCCCACTCTATATGACTAGACATCTCACACATCCAGTTAAACAGCATACTTATAAAACAACATATAACCTTTCCAAGTTTAACCAAGAAATGTTCATTACTACACTATCATCTATTAACTGGAACTTCCTAAAAATCCTCTCTTTAGATGATGCTGTAGTTGAAATCAATACAACTTTCCAAAATATCTTAAATAGCCTTGCACTTCCTAAAATGAAGAGACTGAAAACAAATAATGTAATTTAGATATCCAAAAAGAGTAGAATGCTAATTCAGAATCAAGAAAAAGCATAGGAAAGAATTACAAAAATATAAAACACCTCAATATCTTGAAAACTTCAGAATGCTTCGCGATCAGACTAAAAAGCAGATAAATGAAGACAAAAAACTATACTATTACAATTTTCAGAATAATACCAAACATAACCCTAAAAATGTGGACATCTTTTAAAGAAATATTACATCCTGGACAAAAATTCAACCCAAACCCTTATCCAGATAACTCATCACTTGAAACTGCAGTACCGGTCAACTCTTATTTTATAGATATTATAGCATCTCTAACTAAGTATTCTTCAACATCTAATCCCTTCCCTGCCCAAAAGCCACATAACACCACAGTTACTTTCCCCTTCAAGCATGTGCACACATCCTATATAAAACTACTCTTAAACTTAAAACATGCTCTTCTTCAGCTGATGACCTTCCAAGCCAGTATCTAAAAATCACAGCCAATAGCAATGCTTACCCTGTCTCAATCCTTATAAATAGATCTATCCAGGAATCGTACATTCCAGCTCTCTCTAGGAAAAGTCACATATTATTCCTCTGCACAAAGGAGGAAATTCATAACACATTAATAACTTTAGAGCTATAGCAATCTTATATCCCCTTCAAAAAACACTTGAAAAATGAATTCAAAAACAATTGCTAGACTATCTGTGGCAGTAACAAACTCCTATCCCCTATGCAACATGGCTTCCATCATTCCCACAACACTAGCACTGCCCTTCTAACCTATATAGATGCTGTCAGTAAAGCTAGAGATAATGGTACGCTAGTCTCTTCCTTATGTCTAGGTTTTTCTAAAGCTTTCAACATAGTTTATCACAGCAAACTTGTACTTTAATTGTCCTCATTAGGTCACTCTCAGCCCACCCTTCTGTGGTTCAAACGCTACCTGTCCAATAAGTTCCAGTTAATAAAATAGCACTCCATGCTCTCTCTTTTCCTCTCAGTCATCATCAGTAGACCATAAGGCTCTGTCCTTGGTACCCTCCTATTTAACATTTTTCACCAACATCCTCTATACTTCCACACAAGCCACCCTAATACAATATGCAGATGATCCCACCCTAATGTGCATATTTGACAACACGGTACACCTCGAAAAATTACTCAGGAAGCTTTAACAGACACTGAAACATGGCTTCATAACTCACAACTCATGCTCAGCCTAAAAAAGACTAAACTACTACTTTCCCCCAAATCCCTTTGTCATGATAAAACAAAATAATTGAAGTTACTTCTCATAGCAAACTATTAGGTGTGATATTAGACGATAATCTAGGATTTGACCCGCATATACAAAATTGAATAAGAAAAACTCATCAAAAACTAGGGATGCTTTACAGAGTCAAAAACTTTTTCACTGATGCAGCTGAAACTACTGGTGCCACTACTTATCTCTGAAACTACTGGTGCCACTACTTATCTCTGAAACTACTGGTGCCACTACTTATCTGTGAAACTGCTGGTGCCACTACTTATCTCTGAAACTACTGGTGCCACTACTTATCTCTGAAACTACTGGTGCCACTACTTATCTCTGAAACTACTGGTGCCACTACTTATCTCTGAAACTACTGGTGCCACTACTTATCTGTGAAACTGCTGGTGCCACTACTTATCTCTGAAACTACTGGTGCCACTACTTATCTGTGAAACTACTGGGGCCACTACTTATCTCTGAAACTACTGGTGCCACTACTTATCTCTGAAACTACTGGTGCCACTACTTATCTGTGAAACTACTGGTGCCACTACTTATCTCTGAAACTACCGGTGCCACTACTTATCTCCTCCCCACTCTTTTTTATGGCACTGCCATCCTTACTGACCTCCAGGCTTTACAAAAAATAAAACTTGAAGAATGCTTTAACAAAGTTGCGAAATTTGCAACACATAGCCCTTTCAGAACCCACCACTGTATAGCACTGAAAAGCCTAAATTGATTAAAACTGTCACATCAACTAACATATACACAACTTTTTACCATCTATAAAATTATCCATTATCCAGCTACCTGTCCAGCACTAAAAAACATTTGACGAACTATGTTCTTAATTGGTCATTGAGATTCAGTGACTAAATGCCTCTGTCTATAAACCTATGAAATCTGCTGGGTATTGTCTGTACTCATACAAGTTTGCTAAGGCCTGGAACTCCTTACCTGTATCTATCAGGTTTATATCCACCCTCCCATTCATCAAAACCACTCTGAAAGACTTCCTAGCTAAAATCTGGCTCTGTTCTTGCTCAAATCCAGGATAAACTATATCCCTAAATGTGAAAAAGTACCTTTTCATTCCTTATACCTCCTTCCTCTCTATTTTTCACTTACTTCCTTATTGCTATCTAATTCTCTTCCCTGGCTTTCTCTTTAAATATACCATAACCCCTGTGTTTCCCTCACTTCATGTTGCAGTTCCTGCTTGTATTAGACTAACTTACCTTTAATTTCTCTATAACCTGTCTAAAATTTCTCTAAATATTAAATGATTGTTATATGCCTTGTATCAATTCTTAACCAATGTTTTTATATGATGTCTAATTTGTTATACTTATTTAAACTGCAGATCTTTTTGTTTTATTTTTGAAGAATGTATAATTATTTTTATTAAAATCTTTTGTAATAATTTGGAGCTTTTCTCCACAGGCCTCCACATAAAATGAGCTTCAACCCAGTCAGACGTTTCCAGTAATCAAATGTAAACAAATAAATAAATATCAATCACTGCTGCAGTAGCTGTAGCTATATGGGTAGATTACTCTAGCTTTGGGAGGTGGAAGGAGAAGAGTCAAGGAGCCCCTGGGGAATGGTCCTAGTAAAGCCTCATCTGGGCCTAGACAAATAATCAAGCTTACAGTGCTTTGTAAAAGTATGTACAGATGACCAAGTTACACCTTCTGTAATTCTTCTAGAATCCAGTCCTTTCCTAAAATCCACAGATGAAACCAAGGCACTGGTAGAGTGGGCCATGACCCTGCTTGAAATTGTTTTATTGTGGTAAGTGTAACAAAATGTAATAGACTACAGTAGTGTATGCTGCGGTGGTGGTGCTACAGTAGTGTTGTCACCTCCCAGTAAGACGTTGTCTTGTTCGATTCTCAGCTAAAGCGTCTTCTTTGTGGAGACATGCGTGAATGGGCATACCTTTGTTGAAGATTGTGCATCAGAGCCGGCAACTTGGCATGTAAAAATCTACTGCCAATCATTAGCGGACCGGAGTTCCGCTGTGGCGACCCCTAACAGGGAAAAGCCGAAAGATACAACAACAGTGTATTTTTCCACAGGTTGTTCATTCTAACCTTCACAAGAAATGAAAAAAAAAATATTTAGATCTGTCAAGGCAGTACCTGAGCATATCTTTCAACTCTAAAGATTTTTGCAGAATGCCCAGATTTTTGCCTTATATTTTGGCCCGTTATTCATAAAATTGTGGTTTTCTAGAAGACTAGTGTCAAATCATTAAAGACTGAAGTTACAAAATAATAACAGACATTTGTGTTTCAGACTTCATGACCTTCAGAAAATCCATGCCAATGCAAAACCTGTTATTCTATCAACTTTTTAAGCTTGTAAGAGCAATATTTACAAATTGTCCCTATTTTTTGGGCCTTTGTCCTACTTTTATTTATGACTTTGCCCAGATTTCTTGCTCTAAGAGGTTGAGAGGTATGTACCTGAGTTGCCTGTGGACATCTAAGTTATGAATTATATTTTCTCCCTCATTTCTAGATTCAGGAAAGAAAACAGGGAGATAGATAGTTTGGCTTAAAGTAAACTCAGATACCACTTTAGGCTTAAAAGAATGACTAGTTCTCAAAGAAACACTGTGTCTTTGGAACATGAGATAAGGTTGACTCAGCATAAGAGCTTGCATCTCATACACCCTTCTTGCAGATGTCATAGAAATTAATAAAACTGTTTTTCATGTTAAGAACCTCAGGTCAGCCAGATTTGCAGGTTCAAAAGGAGTATGTGTTACCTTCCCTAACACAAAATTAAGATCCCAAGGGGGGGGGGGGGGGGCACTGGTTATCTTGGAGGCCTTTTATGCAAAAGCCCTTTCAAAAAAATGTTGACATGAGAATACACTGGAAAAAGGATGATCTGTGGACAGACATGCTGACATGGCTGATACATGAACCTTGATGGAGTTCTAAAAAATGCCATAGGATATTAAACCACACACATATATTGTAAAAATCAAGAACAACAAGCCCTGAATGGGTGCTGGTCATGTTTTTTTTTTTTCAGCAACTAGAAAACCCTTTCTATTTACTAATTTATAATTTTCTAGTTGCAGGTTTTCTTCCCTCCATTTGTACCTGCTGCACTTCCTCAGTAAATAGGCGCCTAAAGAAATTTAAGATCCATTGTGGTCAGGGTGTATCAAACACCCCTGCTTTTGTGTAAGTAGACCCAGGTTGTGAGGAAACGTATGGCAATTGCCCTTGGGCATTTCTAGAAGAGGGGAAAACAGCAGTTGCCTGAGCTAGAAATTAGTCCATGTAATGATCTTGGGACATTTTTTCTGAATCTTCAAAAATAACCGGACATTGGTGGAAGGGGTGAAAAAACATACAGGAACATTACTGTCCAAGGAAAAGAAAAGGCTTCAGTCTTCCAGACCTTCTTGTATAGGGTCCTGGAGCAGAATCTTGCCAGCTGATAGTACAGAGAGAAAGCAAACAGTTCTACTTGAGGAACTCTCCACAGATGGATCAAATCTTGGAAGACTTCCTGACCTAGTTTCCATTTGTGAGGGTCTGCCCTTGTCCTGCTCAGCTTGTCTGCCACACAGTTTTGCTCTGACAAATATAGGATGCCTATAGAGTAAAACTGTGCTGTGAAGCTATATCCCAAGCTCTCATGGCTAGTCTGCAAAAAAGGTACAACCAAATTGATATATCACATGACTGTGGAATTGTTTGTATAACTTGAAGAGGTCCCAGGGATGAAAGATGATTTAGATAGTTGAGTGTCTTGATCAGGAAAAGCAACAATTTTATATTTACATTCTTCCATCTGTCTTTGGTACCTCACACACCTTGCACTTTATTCCTTCCTGAAACTGGGAGGAGGGAAGACCCAGACATAGAGATATTTGCTGTCTTCACCAAGTGATTTCTTATCTGACAAATTCCAGCACTAGGATTTGAAAAAACAAAGGATGTTGGTACTTGGCCCAAAGAGACCAGATACCATTGTATCCTTCTCATGTGGAGTTTTTCCACTGGTATCATGAGACTCATAGATGCTGTGAGATGCAAAATCCACAGCTATTCCCCTCCCAGTGACCAAAGTTTGAGTAGAAAACATTAGAAATAGATTGGGTAGATAAATATCTTGTTTTTTCTGTGTGAAGAAAACTGAGGTGCCACCTGATACCCCAGGAACACAATATTGTGTGAAACAGTAAAAAAAAACTTTTGAATGCTCTCTTGGAATCCCAGCTTGAGCAAGAGATCTCTCACCCAAGTGAGAAATTTCTGACACACTGGAAAATACTCTGCAAAGATAAGTGAGTCATCTAAATATGGAAAAACATGGATACCCTTTAGCCTGCAATTGGGTATAACTGACGCTAGACACTTTGAGAACACTCTTGGAGCATTGGATAGCCCAACGGGTAAGGAAGAAAACTGATAATGTGATCCAGACACATAAAACCTTAAAAACATCTAAAGTCTGGAATAATAGGAATGTGATGATAAGCACCTTTAAGTATAGTGTTATCAGGAAACTTAAATGAGGAAAAAGCTGTATCAGATTGTGAAGTGTCATCATTTTTAATTTGGGCACTATCACAAACAGGTTTAGGAAAGAAAGTTCCAGAACTGGTCACCAAGTATTTCCTTTCTTTGGCACTAAAAACATCATTGAGTAAAAACCTTTCCCCATGTGGGAAAGAGGAACTGGACTTGCCACTTCCTGGGACAGCTTGTGATAAAGGGTAAGTAGAAATAAAAGTCTAGTCTGGTGGATGAGGAAGCACCCCCTAAAAAGGAGGAATTTTCTCTCACTTACATCTGCAACCTTGATGAATGATCTTCATAACTCATCTGCAACTTTGATGAATGATCTTTATAACCCATTTGTCTGAAACTACCTGTTGCCAAATAGAAATGTGGGGATTCAGGCTTTCAGGAAGATAAATGGTGTTGCTAGGGTAGACAGTGTAGCAAGGTCTCTTTAACTGTCATTCTGACTTGGACTGTTCTTGGTTTTGGAAGGATCCAGAATTCCTTTTGGAACCCCTTTTACCTGCTTTTTATGGAGACTCTTTATTGATTTATTTGTTTGTTTGTTTGTTTGCTTGTTTGCTTGTTTGTTTGTTTGTTTGTTTGTTTGTTTGTTTGTTTGTTCATTCTTTCCCAAAAAATTGCATGAAGGGTTGAGGAATCCCTTGGAAATTTCCTGAATGAACTTAACTCCTTTCATCGTACTTTTTGATCCCCTCTGCAGCAGAGGCCAAAACTAAATCTCTGCCCAGTGGAGAATTTAAAATCTCATTTTTAACATCAACTGGGGAGTTCTGATAATGCAGCCAGGCAAACCTCCTTAAAACAATACTAGTGGCCATAGTCCTGAAAGAAAGAGCAACTGAGTCATACACGTAACGTTAACAAAGAGCAATGACTTGTACAATCGAAGAAACAAAACTATTTAAAGCTGATTTTTCTGCATTCTCTGTAGTAAGAAGTGAATATGTGTGTGTGATATAATGTGTTAGAGGCATCGGAGAAAGAAAAATGGCATTCAGTTTCAGATCAAAGAAGTACGAGAAGGAAATGCATGTTAACATTCTACACTTAAAATGTATAAATGTGGTCATGTGAATTTGAGTTGGGGGGCACATGGATATTATGGGCATTCCGTATAAATGACATTTACCTGAGCAGTGCACTCTGCTCAGTTTGTCAAAGTTTAACTCTGCTCATCCATCCATAATGAAATTCAGAGACATGCAATATCTGTATTCCATTAAAGTAATACTGTGAATGTCTTTGAATCACTTACTGTGCAGTTCTAACAACTACATGATAAGTGCCTTGTTGAATAAATTGTATTTGTGTAACACCGTGCTATGGAGTTACTCTACTCTGTTAGGGAATTTACATTACCTTTTTAAATTAATTGGTGCAATGTAACTAAGAGGTGCATACGCCATTCATGGATGTTGGACGATATAAGCATGTTTGAATTGACGTACTACAGCAGTATCATAACTAGTGTAGAGTGAAGCAGACGGCTGACCTGGCATGAGCTTTCATGAAGAGTGATTAACAGTTGTCAGTTTGATGTAGGTCAACAGTTCAGAGGGTATTTCTTGGAAGATGTTTAGAAATGAGAGGGAGGTAAAGCTGGAGTGGAATTTGATCACTAACAGGTTTGCTGTATTACCAGGTTTGGTGAATGTTTCAGCATTAACTACAATTAACCACAAGGTTGGCACATTGCTGCATGCTGCCTTTGAGGTTTTTGACATAGCTAAGTCTTCTGGTTAACTTTCATCTGTGAGGTTATAAACTCAAATTTGGCTTTGTCTGACATAATTAGCCTTCTTAGTTGCCTATTTAGTTTGATAACAGCGTTTTGATCTTTATGGGAATTACCTTTCCTGGTTTTTGCCATAATCTTTTTTCCATTTTTTGTATATTCTGTTTAATTTGGGATGCCACCAGGGCAGTTTGTTTCTGGGATTAGTTCTGGGTTTATTTCTGGTAGGTACAGCAGCCTCTATGCAGCCATTGATATGGTTATGCAGAGTTCCTGGGAGCAATTCGGCATAAGCTGCTGTGTTCTCAGTGCTTGGAGGGGCATTGAATTTTGACAAAGCATCACTTGATGAAAGGTAGTTTGCCATGGAATAGTTCCTAACTATTACTACTTTTACTGGGGTTACAGAGATGATTTTGATTTTGAAGGAAACAGCTTTATGGTTGGATTTTACCAGGGAGGATGAAACATTGGGGTCGAGGTCCAGTATGTTGGAGCCTCAAGTGGGTGTTTTCATTATTTGGTCAAGGGTGTTTGTATTTACAAAGTCCAGGAATCTCTGTGCCTGTACATTTGAGGCCATGTAGGGATTCCCAGTCTATAGAGGTGTAACTAAATTCTCCCATGAGTAGGGTGTTAGATTGGGTGATAATTGCGTCCAGTAAGTCCAAGTATGTATTATGAGATTCTTGGGACATTCTTTATATATCTTTTAATCATTTCAGCAGGTATTTATATTAACAGTCAAAACTGATTATTGTGAGAACAGGGAATTCAAAGTGTGACATGCATTTTTTTTTAATGAGAAGAAAGGAATTATAGTGTGTTTTTTGGTGTAGCATGCGGTATTAAATTATATTATGGCAATATTTCTTATATTCATATTTTTTATGATATTTTATTCAAACTCAATAATAGCATTTTTTGGTTTGGGTTGTATTTTTTATTTTGGTAATGAAACAAAGTTGTCTTAACATTTTAAAGAAAATTTATGTTGGATTTAGAGCATGTACCTTTAAAAATGTGTGGACTGTATTCTTTCAAGTGATTGGTTGATATATAAAAGGTATGGTGCAGTTACTTGGTTTTAATTCTGATGAAGTCCTGCTGTAACTCAAAAAGGGACGATAGCAATTAACTTTTTTTTTGACAAATGAATGATTTAGTTACATCATTTTGGTTGAGTGCTTTTGGATTCACAAGTGGTTCTTAGCCTTAAGGCGTGCAAATAGTTTCTTTTGCGGTGACCTGGAGGGTGACCTTTAGCTAGCTAGGATATAGTACAATATTTTGCCTGTGGTGATCTGCACATGGAGGAACTTCAGTGCATTAGCCTGTTTGACAAATGTAAAGGTATGTTTGGCATTGATGTATATCGAGACACCTCCACCTTTAGCCCTTGTCTAGGTAGCTACTAGTCTAAAAGTGTGAAAGGCACCAAAACTTTGCAGTCTCTGCTACTTTAAACAATGTTAGAAAAACTGCACATATGTCTATATTCTCAAGTGTGAGGCAGGCTTTGAGGGAGTGAAGTTTTTTTATTTAGGCTCCTGGCATTGAGCAATAACACCTTGAGAATCAATTGATTTGATTTTGCTGTATTGGTAGCTAGGTTTATTAATTTGCCATTTCCTAAAAAAGGTAGTGTGGGGGTGGATAAGGTTTTCGCCATTATTTGAAAGTTTAGAGGATACAGATGCAGACCAACTTTTTCAAAGCAACGTGGTCTGTTAACCATGTCCTCCCAAGTTGGCAAATATTGGATTCCCAGAGAATAACACCAGAAAGACAGCCATTGTTAAACTCAATCCTCTTTTGCTCATACTTTGGCATCACCCTTGGTGATAGTAAAATGTCAACTTAACGTCAACTTAATGTCTCAGCGAGGATGTGGCAGACTCAAAGAGCAGAGGATTAAAAAGTCACTAGACTGCAACTTTAATTAGGTAAATAAGCAGAATATAAAACTGTACAATCAAAACTGGAATATTAACAATTGAAAAGTAACGAAGCACAAATCCTGCAACAGAAAATAAAAGAAAAACAATACTCTCACTTCTGATTCCTACAACAGTTTAAGGTACAAGTCTATGGATAAATTTACCAGCAGCACTGTTTATGGAATAAAATGCAGTAATAAATGACTAAATAAGGCTTAAATCTGGCAGTAGTCCACAGATCTGCCACAGCTGTGAATGAAACTACAAGTCTAAGTTTCAGCAGGATTTAAAATACAAACAGCTAGCTTTTACAAGTAATGCTACTTATGGAGATTGGAATAATGTAGAAAGCAGAAACACAATCTTCACACAACTGCAAATTAAGCTACATGACTAAGGTCTGCAAACAAACTGAAACACGCAAGCAAACATTGAAAAGAGTGAAAATAAAAAAACAGCAAAGTATAACCACTCAGGTCACTAGAAGTACAATTTAAATATTTAAGCAGAACTTAAATAAAAACTTTTTTTCTCGCTCTCTCTCCTTTTTGATGAGAAGCTTGTTACTCACTGTTCAAGGCTTTTCACACCTTTCCAAGTCTTTCATAACTGGGTAGCTCCCTGCTGGACATATCAGGCTAATTAGAGAGAGATCCAATCAAATAAAGCCACTAATGGAGCCCTTTCAGAAACTTTATCTAAATGTCTCTTACCTCATTAGGAAACTAGAGTGCATGCTCTCTCCCTCTCAAGCCAGTATACCTGGCACCGAAAAGGTTGTCAACACAATCATGACATCTCAAACACCAACCACACCCACACAACACTTGCCCACATATGCGGAGCTCCTCAACATAAACATACTCAAACAAAGGAGACTTCTGAGGCAAAAACACACATGATCTCCACAGCCCTCCACACCACATACCACACATAGTCCACACACCTGTGTCTCACAGTTACTAAGGCTTCACCATAAACCCAACATATTAGTCATAGGCGACTGCATTGTGAGACACATAGATGTGCCTCTCAGCACGCTGGATAAGGAGAAAGTCACGGTTAGTTGTCTGTCATGTGTCAGAATCCACCATATCACATAAGTACTCAAGTCTCTCAGCAACAGGTACTTTTATGACTCTGTCATAGTCCATGTTGGCGTGAATGACTTGAGATGTACCTCCCTGGACTATATGAAGAGAGACATGATTGACCTCACTGTCCCAGCAGGTATTTCCCTAGCCTTAAGTAGCATTCTGCCATCACCCAGAATGATGCCTCAATACAAACAGAAAATGATTGACTTTAACAATTGGCTTAATTTCTGGTGTAATTTCAAGGGGATCCAGTACCTGACAGCCTTGGAAGATATGATCAACAGACCACAATACTTTGCTAGAGATGGCCTGCATCTGTCTTACCTGGGCTTCAGGCTTCTGGCAAAGGTTCTTGCCTCTCCCATAGTGCCTTTTTTAGGAAAAGTGATGAGGTTAAAACTACCAACATAAAAATTTCAACAAAACACAAATTAAAGGTCATGCTGATAAATGCTAGGAATCTAAACATGAAACTGCACTCAATGCAAGCATTCTTAACCCTGGAAATTGCTGACATCTGTGCAGTCACAGAAACCTGGCACAAGGTTGCAGAGAGTACCCCAGGCTTATCTGGTTACTCATCCTATCATACATTCAGACCACAAATTGTGGGCAGTAAAGCAAAATGAGCTGGAGTTTCAATATATATTAAAGACATACACACCTCCAGGCTGGTCAAACAGCATGAACCACAGGAGACATGCCAGGTGCAGTTAACCATTGACAAAATCCCTATTCAAATCATAGCTAGCTACTGACTCCCAAATCTGACTTAAGATACACATTCTGCCGATCTGAACTTGCTTGAATCTGTCAAGATTCAACCCTTTACCCTGATCCTGGGTGACTTTAACTACCCAAACATAGACTGGAAGAACTACTCATGCCAGAACACAAATGCCTAGAGATTCCTCCATTTTGTCAATGCAAATGCCTTGGAACAGCTAGTTGATACCCCCACAAAAGGTGAAAATATCTTGGACTTGGTATTAACCAGCATGAGTAACCACTGCAGTATCATCCTCCCTGGTAAGATACAACCATAAAGTGGTTACTTTTGAAGTCACCATCTCTACCAATCCCCATCTAGTTAGGGTCAAACATAAAAATTTCTCCATATCTGATTGCAGCCTCCTGAGGGATGGTATGAACAGCTTCACAGCCCCCTCCCCCTCTCTAGGAACTGGCACCAATATCCAGAACTACGTCTAAGCATTATATGAGCATTTATATAGATATATGGACTCAGGAATACCGATAGGACTAAATCATCCTCCGCAAGGAAAAGTAAACCTGTCTGGTGGACATCTACAATAAATAAATTCTATAACAAAAGGAAAAAAATTGCTGTCAGATAGGCTAAAAGCCCTATCCCTCTGCTTAGTTTCATACAGACTCCCCAGAGGTGACTTCTGTCTGGCATACAGGGCGATCACTGACCCCTCCTTGATACGACTGCTTCTTATCTACAAGTCAAGCACCACTCAAGAAACCCGCATGCATGGCCTCAACCTGGTCTTTGACATCAACAGGACTTGCTGACGGGACAGATTTGTATCCCAGAGACTACCTCATCTGTGGAATAGACTTCCTCTCCACATCAAGCAGAGTACCTCTTTACCCCTTTTTAAGTGGGAAACAGAAAATACACCCCTAGGATTCCACCCATGTCCCTGCTGGACAGGGGCATTGGGTGCTGACTTGTCTATACATGGGCTAAACTCTTGGCTATGCTTATAAGGGCCTCAAGTCCAATAGCCTATTTACCTTCTCTGATCCTATGATCCTGCTATGTCTCAATGGCTGGTCGGGCAGTCACAAAAAACAGGGAAGCAAATGTCATTGAATGTAACTTTTGAGCAGAAACAAAGAACTGGTAACAGAAATGCTCTAGAATGCAACTTTAATGCAACTTAATTCTAACACTATTCATTTATTCCAGTGATTAACTGAGATTAGAGAATGGCCAAACTGTGCATCAGCACCCAGATTGGAGAAAGAATATTCTCCAGCAGTGTATTAATGTACAAGTATTGCCTGCTGTAAAACTAGTCCACTGCTTCATGGCAGCATATCAAGCTGCCTTGGAGCTCGGACTGAGAAAACGGAATGGCTTCGTTTATTTTAGACTCACTAAACAGTGATTTTTCTGTTTAGCAACTGTAAAATGTGAAAAAAAGGAGACAAAAAAAATGTGTGCTTGTTTATGTTCGTGTGTGTATGCATGCATATCAGTGAAAGTGAGTGAGCCATTATTTTACACTTACAAAGCAGTGCTTTTGCTATTTAGCAAGTATAAAATAAAAAAAAAATTAAAATAAAGCGTGGGTGTGAGTGTATGAGAGTAAGAGAAAGAAAGATCAATCAAGCGAAACACAAAAAAAGTATGTGTGTATGTGTGCTTATGTGTCTGTCTGCATCTGTGAGTGAATGTGTGCATGAAAACAGAAGAGACTGTGTGTGTGTGTGTGTGTGTGTGTGTGTGTGTGTGTGTGTGTGTGTGTGTGTGTGTGTGTGTGTGTGTGTGAATTCAAGCTCATTGTTGCTGCCTTTCCATTTCCCTAGATAAGAAGGTAAGATCTTAGAATATGGACTACACAAGTACTCGTAAAAAAACAATGCATTTCATTGAATTTAATATTTTCAATTAGCTGTCTTATTTAGCAGAACTAGCATTTCATCTTGTATATGTTATTCATATGTCTGCCATTTTGCATTTAGTGGTCAGCACAGACGCTTCTATCCTTTTATATAAATACAAAAAAATTGCAACTGAAATACAGTTGTGACTGGGCACTACATTAACAACCATAAGCATGCCTCTTGCAATTTCAGTTAATGAAAATTATTTTTTTTTTAATTTTAATAACTGTGAAACAGGTTTTCTTTATGCTGAATATTTTTGTGCAACATAAATGGATAATTCTGTCACCATACTGGGCATAGTGAGTTCCAGTATGATGCATGTCTCATTTATCTGGCTGGAGTTTGTAATGGTTGGAAGAAGCTTTTACTTTATTGGTCAATTTATATATAGGTAGTCTGTTTGCTCCAGAAAAGTTAATAACTGGAGTACTAAATAAGTGAAAGAGTTACAGAAGAGGCAAGACTCACAATATGTTCTGCTACTTGATGTATTCCTTTTGATATATATAAAGGTGCAGTTATTTTATTTCAGAAACATTCCAAATTAAAAATCAACAATATACTGGAAAAGGCAAAAACTGTGTTCGCTGCTATTGCATAACTTGAATATCATATGCTAAGAAGATAGACAGAAACAAATGAGTCTAATATTACCATATCAGTTAACCTACAAGTCGATAAGTTAGAAAGAGATGAGGGTTCAAATCATCTGTTTAAACTCACTGAATTTCTATTGCCTGATTGCTGTCCTCCATAGAAAAGCAAAACCAGTAAGATTTCTATTTGTATGGTGGCAGAGGGAGTGCCACTTGTATTTGTTTCACTTTTCTATCAGGTTTGTGCTACATTGGAGTGATATATAAGTTCAGACGGTATAGGGTGTAAAGCTAACTTCTTTCAAATGTTTCATTAATTTGAGTTCCTAAAGAGTTTAACTTGGAGTGTCTGGTGCTTGCTGAGATGGAGCTCAACAGTCTTGAAATGCAGTAAATAGTATCAGTGGAGACTACATATTTTCTCTTCAATCTACTCATTGTGCACACTTGTAGTACTATTTTGGAATGAGAAGCCATTGTAACGTGTTACTAGATGATAGAACAGATAAATCTGGAAGGCTGACATATTTTAGTGCTAGTGAAAGATCAACAGAATACGTAAGTTCATAGGTTCATAGGTGTTTACTAGGCTAATGACACAAGTGCCTTTTTAATCCTAGCCATGCATCCCATATCTCTGACAACCCTGATAAGTATATGCAGGGGTTTGGGAGATGAAACATTTACAGACAGGGGCCTGGAAGATGGACCATTTACATGTCTTCTGTGATGTTCAAAGTACGAATGATTCAGTTAATTTTCTGCTAATGGGCATATGTCTTATATTTCATGCCTTCAGACTAATTGCTTTCAGAATATGAAAGTTCAAAAATAACTTCAGAACCTGAATGGAAGTGTAAAATGGAGATAAAGTTGAAATTAAACAATGTGGAAAAGCTTGATTCAGGGAAAGTTCGTATTTGTTGTCTGATTGTCTGTCAATAAGAACACTGATGGACAGGCTACAGCACCTGTAGCACCCTCTCTAAATTGACCCACATAACTTGTTCCATCTACTAACACATATGGCAATGGCAAGTTATTAACAAAATATGAACTACAATCAAACAAGACCTGCATGAACAGTTTATGACATAATCGTTGATACACATATGGAGCCTTCCAGCAATGTTTATTCTCTGTATTTATTTTCAGATTATTTGTAACTGCTTGTTGGAAACTAGTTGACACAGGAAGCTATAAAAAGATATTTACATATGCTGTCAGCCTTTAACTTGAGTGCATACTGTTTAATCAAAGGCTGTGAGCCAAGGCATTACATTAAGACATTTACAGTACACGTATCATTTGTGAAATCATCAGTAAACTTAGAACTAATTACTCTGGTATTTTAAGTTGCCTGTCTGGTGGCTCTGGGAAAATGCAAAGAACACGTACTTTTCTCCATGTTCTTTTTTTCCTCTTTAGTCAGTAAAGTGACACACATAGCTGGCTTTAAGTACCAGTGAATCCTGTTGTCACTGGCAGCCCCCTTTTCCTAGGGGAGCTCCCAACCACAGCAAGTTATCTTATCCTGATATTTTGTAACACGTCTGTCAAACCAGCTAAAGGTAGTACAGTAATCTTGTATACTTAATAAACCAGGTGGGTAATAACTCTTTAAAATTCAAAGATATTTCTGGTTATAGTAACAGTGTTTCATCATGTAACAGGCATCACAATTCCATTAAAAATTTTACCACTGACATAGTACTCCCGGCTTAGTTAAATCCTGCTGTGGGACATTTTCTCTAGTAAAACTAATTACGTAGCCAGATTTAGGTCCCTGCAATACCTATGGCTGCAGGGGGCCCCCTTAATCATTCTTGATTGTGCGGGGGTAAGATGAAAGCTGCTGCTGGTTGGGGAAAAATCAGGAAGAAAAAAATGATTAATTCTTTGATTATGCGTTTTAACCCAAACAGCGCTGTGATATGACCCTGTTAGGATAAAGCTGATAATGAACATGAGCAAGGTAAGTTCTAGAGAGATCAGCAGTCCAGAGTGACTTTCCTGGAGCAAACTTTGGATTTTAAGAAGAGCGATCATCAAGGATAGTTTTCTCTTTCAAGAAGTTTTATAAATTCTAGCAGAAAAGCAGATACTGTAACTCTCAACTTCTTTGCTGAAGAATTCAGTGCAATGCCAAAAATATTTTCTGAACAAAGGCTCAAAATTAGGAACACATTTTAAATATTATTCTAATTCTTTTAAAATTTATGTGTCCAACCTGCGGCCCGCGGGCCACATGCATCCCTCAGAGCTCTGCCATGCGGCCCTCTACCTCTAACTCCAACATCGATGTACGCATGCCCCAAAACACTTTTTTGTTTTGTTTTTCATGGCCGTGACCTGTAACTCTAATATCGGTGTGCGCATGCACCAAAGCATCCTTCTAGATTTTTTGCACCAAAGAAGGGTCTGTGTGTTCGCGCCATTATTTCGTGCCAAAGAATCCATGTGTGTGTTCTTGCTGAACTCATCTATGGATTTGCTGCCATTGCCTTTTAAAGAGACAGCACTTAACCTATGTTAAAGGGTAAGTATGGTGTGACTGAGTGCATGCATGAAAGAATGTTTGTGTGCGTGAAAGTAGAAGTGTGTGTGCGTGTGTTTATGTGTGCATGACAGAGACAGAGAGAGACACATGCACAAAGAGGCTAACGTACAAACAAGTTAGCTCACAAATGCATCCTACATTAAAAGTACACTTTCATTAAATTGCAGCTTTTCTGACAGGGAGAGTGTTGTATTGAATATGAAATCATACCTTTCAACTGTATGGATTTTCGAAGAATGTCTGGATTTTTGCCTCATCTTCCAATTTGTGTCTTTTGCTTAGGAAATAAAAGTAGTCATCCAAGGTAATGCAGTCCCAGGGATTAAGAATGAGACAGCAGTTTAGGGTTAATGGGTCAGTAATGGATTAACTAATGTGGGACTGTAGCATATAAAGTTTATTGTTTTTTTTGACAAACAAAAAAATCACCCAGTACTGTCTTGTCATTGGTGGGTTCTAAGCAGTGGTAGATTGAACAACAGTAAGAATATCTTTGGTGGATCATCAATACTTGCAAATCAGGTGGGCACAATGTCATTTTTTAAATGTTGGGGGTTTTAGTGTGTATGTATGTGTTTGTGTTGGGAGTGCTACAATAGTAGATGATTATTTAAGACAGAAACTTACAAACTATGGAGAATGTTTCTTTGTTTCAAAACCTGATACTTGTGTACTAGGAATGCCAAAAATAGATTTTTTAAGACATAGCTTCTTGCCATTTACAGTGGATGGATATTTACATGTAATGGACAATGTTAGCAGTATGAATGTGGTCCTGTAGGGATCTGGAGGATGCTAAGTCTACCACTGCCAATGTCTTGTAATGTGACCTGGAAATGGATATTAGGATGTTACTGAAAAAATACAGCAAGTCGGCTTTGAAATGTAGTTTAATTAAACAAAGTGCACTTGCAATTTACAGGCCATAGTTTAAATTATTTCAGGTAGTCCAGATCTTTGTAAATTATATACCATTAGACTTAATTAGGGAGAGGTGTCATTATGTGGAAACAAGCAGACCTAGTTTCAGTGAAAGCTCTGTGGTTGTTTGCAGGTAGGAAGTTGCAGGATGTGGAGCCAATGTGTTTTATTATTTTTAATGGATTTGTCATTTCAAAGTATGGTTTTCTTTGTTGCAAAAGAAGGCAGGATTGAATGAGCCATATAATGCTTAACTGACAATAATGGGATAGAAACATTATACGTGATGTATAATGTTTGCAACTACACTTGTTTCAATGGTGTCTGTGATGCATAACTATTTTTGGGCCTGTGTCCCAATTTTATTTTTTGCTTTGTCCAGAATTCTTGCTCTAAGAGGTTGAGAGGTATGGTTCCATGGTTCCATGCTAAATCAGAAGGTTGTAGTTACCTTGGAAGACTTTTCAGCATAATTATGAGAAACAGAGCATTTTTAATATCTTATTTCCAGTATAAACTGTCATGTTTGTTTGTGTCTTTTGGCTTTTCCCAGTTAGGCGTCGCCACAGCAGAACTCCAGTCTGCTAATGATTGGCAGTTGATTTTTATGTGCCGAGTTACCAGCCCTGATGCACAACCTTCAACGAAGGTACGCCCATTCACGCATGTCTCCATGCAGAAGATGCTCTAGGTGAGAATCGAACCAGACAACGTCTTACTGTGAGGTGACAATGCTACCACAGCACCACCACCGCCAATATAAACTGCCATGTAACCTTGCAAATAACTTTCTTATTATGCTACTTTAATTCTTTTGGAATTGACAGGTATGCTTCATTGGTTCGGACGTAAGCATAGTGTGCTGTGACTGATTTCTTGCAGCAGTCTGTGGCTTACTTATCACAATAACTTTTCTGTGTTTCTGGGTGTCTGATCAATTTAACAGTTTTAAAGATGTTTTCCAAAATTAAATAAATACATAATAAATAAAAAAAAGTAATCCTTTCTTCACTTTGAGCTATTGACAAAGAGTGGGAATTTGTTTTTTTCAAAAGCGATGGTCAGCATTACAGCTTAGTAAATGGTCAGTCTGTGAATACCTTCTGCACAAATTCAAATGTCTGAATGTCAAATGGCTTTAGATTGGAGGGAAGTTATAAGTTTACTCCAGTATGTAGTATGATCTTAGAGAGTTTATAGACTTCTTATTGATTTAATTTTTGCTGAGCAGTTGTTTGTTGATTTACTGATGGCCCTTTTGGTGGTGGGAAATTGCCTGGATGGATCCATTTCTATTATGATTTTTTTTCAGATATTTTGACTTCCAGACAATTTCAATCAGTGAGACTGTGTCATGTGATTACTGAGGTTGCCCATTTTACAAGTAGGGGCTCCTTTTCTGTGTGTGTGTGTGTGTGTGTGTGTGTGTGTGTGTGTGTGTGTGTGTGTGTGTGTGTGTGTGTGTGTGTATAAGAGAGAGATTTAATATGTATACTGAATATATTTTTGCAAATGGAATTCTTAATTAATTAGGCCCCTCTTCTTAGACAAGTAAACTTGAGAAACCAATATTAGATCTTAACCATCCAGCTGGGAAAGTTTAGCATGTGGATTTTCCTTCCAGTCTGATGAAAGCTATGTTACTTACTTAAGGAGTACATTCACGGCTATCCACCCAGTTGTAGTGTTGTTTAACTACATTGTTTGATAATGAGATGAGCTTTTTACAGAAGTTGAAAGTTTTTGTGTCAAGAACCTGTCCATACAAAGTGGCTTGTTTATGTTGCAGTTGTTTATGTTGCAGTGAAGGCTGTGGTCTTTGTAGTGAGTGTTTTAAATATAACCAGTATTTCTGAGGTGGAGAAAGTCTCTTAAGGCAGGACCTTTCTTAGCCTGGAAAGCAAGCCAGTGATGAATTTTATTGGGGCCAGTGAGAGACAGGGGAAAGCAATAAACTTTTTAGTCTGTTTGGATAACTAAGTGAACTCAGTCCTCTGACCTTTTTTTGTCAGAAATGGTTGTAGCCTTTTTTTAGCATGGTGTTTTGCTGGGGTGTTGCACTCAATAATTGCTCTTGTAAAGGACGAATACAGGGATGTTATGACCTCCTTGTCCCTGGATGAGATACCCTTATTAATGAGGTGGGCCATGTAAAAAGCTTTCTGTACAACGGAGACAACGTGGTGGTCAAAACTCAGGTTTCTATCAACCTGGGTGCCCAAGCACCTCACGACTGATTGTGTGCTTACAACATTGTTATTAATGTGATAATTTGTGGGGACATCACTCTCCTCAAAGGGGATGATTGTGCATTTTTTGGCATTTAGCTTGAGACCATGTTTCTGGCATCAGTCATTTGTTTGGGTGAGACCCTCTTGTAGCTTATTCAGAATTGTTTTATTAAGTCAGTAATATGAATTGTTTACTTTATTGCAAATTTGTTGGCTTATTTTTCTGGATTATAGTATTGTAGGACTGCTAATGTTGACATTGTCTGTAGATGGACGGCTGGAGTGGTTTTCCCAGTGAGAAATGCTAGTGCTGTAGTAAATATCTATTTATTTGTAAAAAAAAATCTATATATTAACTAAGATGTTAGAGTTAACTGTTAGATTAGAGAATTAAAATCAGAATGAGAATTAGAATTTTAAGGCAAATATTAGGCATTTATTACATTTATTAATTGTTCGAATGCATCTACACTACAGCCAGAAGGTTGACTTTGGTCTCCTGTGGCAGCGAAAGAGTTAACTATATGATATATTTTATATGCGGCCCCAAGACAATTTCTGTTCACTCAATGCAGCCCCGGCAAGCCAAAAGGTTGGGCACCCCTGTTTTAAAAAGTTAATAGAATAACCTTTTGCATCAACATGTATTTTTGGACAATAAGTATGAAACGCTGATGACTGGATTTGTTAACTGTTTGAAATCCTGAACGGTTTACCATCAAATCAAACTTTTTTAAAAAGAACTGAATAAAATCAGGGAATTTCTTTGAAATCAGGGGCAGTGACAGCTATGTATTACTCCTCAATAAGGTAAATAAAAGTGATTTATCCCTGTTGTTGTTTGATGGCTGCTAAACAGCAATCACTGGTCTGGTGTGGCAATACCAGTTTTACACAATGTAATATTATTTGCTGAAATTAGTACAAAAGTAGTAATGCTATGGCTTATGCGTGTGGTGTGCATGTGTGTGTGTGTGTGTGTGTGTGTGTGTGTGTGTGTGTGTGTGTGTGTGTGTGTGTGTGTGTGTGTGTGTGTGTGTGTATCTATGTAAAATTTATCACTGATTTTTATCTATGCACACACCCAATAATGCCAGGACACGTATATCATTCTTCTGGGTACTAGTAAAAAATGTACCTAGCAAGTAATTTTGTTTCAAAAGTAAGGCATGCAATATATCACTGAACATTCAGATACTTAAATCATCTCAGAGTCTGGTGGTCCCCACTCCCCAGACTGTACAAATGGATGCAGGGGGCTCCCTTTATTATCCTTGACTCTATGGGGGCCCCCACAAAAGCTGTTGCTGGTTCCAGAAAAAATGTATCAATTTTCTGATTACGCTCTTTAACCTGAACAGCTTTGTGATGACCCTTTTAGGATAAAGCTGATAACAGCCTCTATTTTCAACCACACCCATTCTAAAACCATCCCTGCTCAGATGTGTGGGTACAGAAGACTGTTTCATGTTACGGGAGGCTGAGGATTGTGTGGATATTCCTTCTTTAATTCTCATGACAGTCAAACCTTAAAGGTGTGCATATGAGGTCATTATAGCTTGTGTTTGTGCTGGCCGCCTGGCCACAGTGCGGTCATTTTTTTTTTTTACTTTTCTCACAAACCTCAGAGGTATACAAAGAAGGTTACTATAGCATGTGTAGGGGCAGTGTACTGTCTAGGAGCAAGAAATTAGAATATATTACTGTGATCATTATTTTTTTCACTTTCCTCACAATTACACATCAGGCACATATACAGGTGGCTGCCTTTGAGGGTTAGAGGTGAGGAGTGAGGAGGCATCCTATGTATGAGTTTATCAGCAGTCACTTAAAATATATGACTAAGGCAAGTTGAACCTCTGCTTTCCTCCCAGTCTAGATATGCATAGACAGTGACCCTCTTTTGTGAGGGGTTAGAGAGATGGGCAGTATTCCCAGATAAGATATATGTATTCCCACAACAACTGACTTGTTAGTTTATTGTGAGCTACTATTTTGTCAGCTTTGAACATTAAGCCTTGGCCACAACTTATGTCTTTCTTGAAAGAAAAAAAATAAGACTGAAATTCGTTTTTTTCTCATGATTTTTGTTTAGGCCACCACTAGATTAAAGGCTGAGAAAATGCTCCAAAATGCACCCGCATCTGTAAACCTATGGCTTAGGGCCTAGCTTTTCTGAGTTATTTCCTGAATGATTATTGCTGTGCTGTCTTTGGTCAGGAGAGGTATGTTGAAAAGATGCAAGGAACACTAAAGCTGAACAGCAACAGTGAATTTATTTCCTTTACTTAATCATAATTTCTGTTCAAGCATCATTGTATGAAAAGATTGTATAAAAAGAAAAAAAAAAAGAAAAATGCACTTCAGAGCATATACAAATTTACGGCTTCTGACGAGTAAGGAAAAATGTGAAAAATGGAAGGAAAAAAAGTAATGCACATGGTCTGGAAAGCCGCAAAATAAAGGGCAGATGGTAATAATGATTATCTGACAAAAGGAATACTAAACGTTTTGGTCCACTGTCTTCTTATAGGGAGTCTTTATAGCTGTATATAATTACACAGCAGAAAATGCAGAGTCATCAATGTCTTTTTCAATAAATGTACCGAGTGACCAACAATATTTCTGGTGTGCTTCTGAATACTGAGACATTCTATTATCATATTTCATAGTGATGGCTCTCCTTAGGGAAAGAAAAGGTGTGTTTATATATCTTGTTGGACCTGTCTACAATGTTTGAATGTAACTGTTTATGTCATTTGGTTTGTGGACTGGGTGTGTGGGCTATAATGCATTACCTTTCTCATAAACAGCCTTTAGAGGTTTGTGCAGCAATTAGTGTAAAAGGACACAAACATATGTGAGAATGATCAATATGAGACATGCATCAGTATGTTAATAGCACAGGGTAATCACTATATTTAAGCATAAACAGCTTCAGCCAGATGTAAGATGTACTGGGGCAGAGTACTCATGGTTTTTGTAAGCCATGACTCCTCTTTTGAAATTTGTTTTGTTTCCACAACACCAGGGTATTGCATGAATGGCTCTCTCATATTTACATTTTATTCAGTGAAATATGAAGAAAGTGCAGTTGTGTAAGTAAACGTACAGTAATATTAGATGTCCGAATGATCATTGTTGCAGTAATCTAAGCTATATGGGTTATATCCTGCATACAATATAGCAGCCATCAAGCTTCCAAGGCTTCAGGGCACCTTCTGCACTCCCAAACTATTCAGGTTTGGGTGCAAGCCCTTCATAGCTTTCATGCAAACTGAGAGAAGAAGGCAAAGCCTTAAGATATTTCGAGGAAAAGAAAAAAAATGCATTCCCACCCTGGCATGCAAAACATACAAAACTAAGGGGGGTGGAGGTAGGGAGTGGCTATTGCAGCAGTAATCATTCGAACATCTACTGTTATGGTAGTTTTGCTGTACTACATATATCATTATGACTGCTGCTGCAGTAGCCTAAGCTTACAGGTATATTATCATAGCATAATAGAACTGGGAAGCGGAAGGATCAAAGACATCCTGGAGAATGATCCTAGAAAAGCCTGTCCTAGAACTGGAGAAGGTATGTAGTTTATAGTGCTGTTTAAATGTATGCACAGAGGACCGAGCTGCTGCTTCTAGAATACTTCTACAGTACAACCCTTCCCAAAAATAAAAAACACAGATGAAGCTAATGCGCTGGTAGAGTTTTGTTGTGGAGGGAATAACAAAAGGTAATAACCTGAGACAACCATTTGGAAATAGTCTGCTTTGATACACGTTGTCCCTTCTTCTTACCTTCACAAGGAATGAACAACTCATCAGAAATTCTGAAAGATTTTGTTCTGTCAAGAAAGTACCTGAGTTGTCTGTGGACATCCAAAGTATGAAGTATCCTTTCTCTCTTAATTTCAGGTTCTGGAAAAGAGACAGTGAGCTGGATAGATTGGCTTAAAGTAAACTCATATACAACTTTAAGCACAAAGGAATGATTAGTAGACAAAGAAGCCCTATCTCTGTGGAAAATCAGCTAAGGTTGACCGAGCAATAAGAGCTTGCAACTCAAAACACTCTTCTTTCAGAAGTCAGAGCAGTAAATAAAACTATTTTCCATGTTAAGAACGCAAGTCAGCCTGATGAGCTGGTTCAAAAGGAGCAAGTGTTAGTGTCTCAAACACAAAATTAAGATCCCAAGGATGAGACGCTGGTTTTCTAGCAGGCTTATTAAGGGACCCCTTTCAACAATATTTTCCAATTAGACTCCATTGAAAGAGGGGGACCCATGGACACACATACTGAAATGGCTGACAAATGAACCCTAAAGGAGGATTAAGAAAAGCCATATGATAGTAGCTTATACAAATACTGTAAAATAAGAGAACTAATACATGATTTTTCTAGTACTCAGTTTTCTTGCCTGAATTAATACCTGCTGCAAGTCCTGAGAAAACAGGTTCCTAAAAGGTATTAAGACCCTATTATCTATGCAATTAGTTGTAGCTATTTGTGATAGGGATGTATCAAACATCTCTAACCTTGTGTGAGTAAATCCAGTCTGTGAGGATGCCTGTGGTAATTGTACCTGGCCAATTCCAAAAGAACTGAAAACTAGTGTTGCCTGGGCCAGAAGGCAGTTACCAGAATGATCAGTACCTTGGAAATAAGCGGAAAAGGTGGAAAAGCATACAGGAACATTCATGTCCAAGTAAAAGAAAAGGCATTTTTTTCTAGACCTTCTTTATTGAAGCCCTGGAACAGAATTTTTCTAGTTGTTTGTTAAGAGAGGATGAAAAAGTTCACTCTGCGGAATTTTCACCAGATGGATCAAATCTTAGAAGACCTCCTGATTCATTTTTCATTTGTGAGGGTCTGCCTGTAGAGTTAGATTTTGCTGTAAAGCTATATCCCATGCTAACATAGCTAGTCTGCATAGGGGTAAGATCTTGCTCCCTCTTGCTTGTTTATGCACTACATTACTGTGGTGTTATCTGTAAAACATGAAGAGTTCCTAGGGACCACTAATGATTCAGAGAGTGTAGAACATTTATAAGAGACAGCATCTCTTTCATGTTTAAGTGTTTGGTCTGTTGGTTTTTTCGAAAGACACTGCACTTTTATGCCCATTGACACTACTCCCCTAGCAAAGCCTGAGGCTTCTGTTGTGCCTGATTGCTTTGGAGCCACAGGGAAGAATGGAAGACCAGGATTCTGGGAAATATGATGTCTCTACTACATGATTTCCATTTTTACAAATTCCAAAACTGGAATTCAAGAAGACAATAGGTACTGAAGCTGGGACCAAAGACATTTCAGCTTTCAGGGGTTGGGAGGATGGCCTAATAGTTAAGGTGTTTGCCTTACAAACACAAGGTGCAGGGTTTGAGTCTCACAAGGGATAATTGGCTAGGCTTACAATGGCTCACAAGGGCAGTTAGCTTAGTACTAACCTATGAACCTATAAGCTATCACTGTATCGTTGTCATGTGGAGTCTTGCAACAGGTAGCATAAGAATATTGGAAGCCATGAGACACAGACTCCTGAAGAAGTCCCTTGAAGAGACTGAAGTCTGAGTGGAAAACCCTAGAAATAGGTCTAAATAGAAATCTATTTTTGCATCCGGAAGAAAAGCTCTTTGTGCTGAAGTGTCCAACAGGCATGCCAGAAAAACAATCCCCTGAGAGCAAGTCGGAAGTCTTTTGAATGTTCTCGTGAAATCTCAGCCTATGCAGGAGATGTCTGACCCAAGAGAGAAATTACTTACACTTTGAAAAAGATTATGCAAAGCAAGTAATCTAAGTATGGAAAAATATAGATACCCCTGTAGCCTGCAATGAACTGTCACAGGAACTAGACACTTTGTGAACACCCATGGAGCAGTGGATAGCACACAATATAAGGCTGAGAACTGATAGTGTTATCCAAACATATAAAACCTTAACAAATGCTTAAAATCTGGATGAATGGGCATGTGAAGATATGCATCTTTTATATATAGGTTTACTAAGAAACTCAAATGAGGAAAAGGTGCAATAGGTATGAAGTGAAAGTATTTTGAACTTAGGCACTATCACTAACTGGTTTAGGAATGAAAGATCCTAAAAGTTATCAAGAATCTTCTTTCTTTGGCACCAGTCTATCGGATAAGGAGTAATCCTCTGGAAAGGAGGAAGCTCCTCCCACTGCTGTATGTAGTATCTGTAGCCTAGATGGATAACATTCAGGACTTATTTGTCTAAAACTATCTGTTGCAAAGAAAAATGTTAATTCAGACTTTCTGGGAGGATTGATGGACTGTTGGGGGTGGGTGGATGCCAGGGTCCCTCACATAGTCACTCTGACTTATTTGACTGTCCTTATTCTTTCTTTTTGGAATTTCCCTACCACTGTTTTTTTTTCCTTTTTTTTAATGCCTGCTTGCCAGCATTCTGCTGAGACTGCTATTTTGTTTCTTGCCAAAGTTAAATGAGGAAGCAAAGAATCCACTGAAAAACTTAGAGAAGAATGGATGGATGAAAAATATAAGAGATTCCCAGAATCAGCTTTCTTCTGCCATCACACTTTTTGAGAACTTCTGAAGCAGAAGGTCCAAAAACTAAATCTCTCTGCAAGGGGGAATTCAAAATTTCGTTTTTGGCATCTTCTGGGAAGTTCTGAGAATGCAGATAGACACATGGTCTCAGTTCCAGTGGCAGCTGCCCAGAAGTAGTACCTACAGAGTCATAAACTCACTTTGAAAAATGAGTAGTGACTTGAGAAGCAGAAGAAACGAAATTACACATTGTAGATCTTTCCTCACAAAAAGGAAACTGATGCCAATGCATTCTTTATACTTTCACAATTAGGATAAATTTCAACCTATGAGCCTGACAGTTTAGCAATGTAAAAATTAAATTTGCAGAAGCATACATTTCCCCAAACTTATCAAAAACTTTCCCATCTTTATCAGAAGGAGATGTATTAGAATTAACAATATGTTTAGCAGCAACTGGATTCAGTAAAGCTATAGCTGCTGGGTCAGGTCTGAGAATGGTGTATAAAAACTTGAAAGGCTGAGGAACATTTTACAAGTTGCTTTTTTAGGGGGCAGCAGGCTGATTATCAGGGGAAATTGTAGGTTGTGACAAAAACATCCTCCAGATCAGATGAAATTGGAGGGATAGGTGAAGGTTTGGGAGTTTTCAGTTATAAGACATGATAATATTTTCTGAGGTACTGACAGACCTCAGTAATCTCCCACAGAAAATGTTGATTCATCTTGGAAATAACGTCAGAAAAAGAGAACCCTCACAGAGAGTAACAGATATCACACATCCTCAGAATCTGAATTAGAAACATTAGGAGAAAAAAATAAGTCTGCCCCTTCACATTCCCCTACAGATTCCAGTTCTTGAGCCTCATCAGGGAAATATAAATCCCTTTTCCTTTAATTGAAAACAGCCTTATAAGAAGGGCCAGAAGCCTGCACAGCACCCTGAGACAAGCCCAATAAATTACTCCTGCCCAGAGTAACTGACACAGGAGAAAAGAAATGTTTAGTTTTTTGTCCATTTTTAACAGGAGTTTGTGAGGAGACATAGCCATAATTAATTGCAATAACTTCCACAGGGATGGGCGCAACATTCTGGATAAACAGGGACACATCCCCTGCCCCTTCTCTTAAGGCCAATAAGAGTGGCTATCTATTGTCCCCTAATGAGCTCCCTACAGCTGCATTGGATGCATTTAATACTGGTCCGTGGTAGCTATATGGACTGCATCAAAGAGATGCAAAGAAAGAGATTAGCTTTGGCCACAGCAGAGTCACCCACCTGTGGCTGAGGTGAATAATCAACCTACTATGGTGCCAAAGGCTACTTAACAATCTTTTTCTTTTCATGGCTGGAAGAAGGTCCAACTGATGAAATGGTACATTGTTCCATGCCGAAAATGGTACTGTTTCCTTTCCTTGAAAACAGTGACCCCAGAAGAAGATAATGCCCTACAAATCTGATATAATTTGTAGTGTTTCACAATGGTATTCAGTCATCATGGCCAAGTCACATCTACACAAATGTTATCTAGACATGCATTTGTAAAGAAAGCTGTGGTGGTAGCCATAGCTGTCACAAACTTGGCCTTAAGAAGCATAAGCAAGGGTATCTCCTGTAAAGCAGAACATGTATTGCACTGGGATAGCAATCTGGCAATGTTAGTTTTTGAAACCTTTTGTCCCATAGAACTGGGATCAAAGGAAATAGACAAGTGAGAATATTTTCTGAAGGGCTTACTCCTAAGTAGTATGTGACATTCAGTATTCATCCATGCATTGCAGGAAGTACTCCCCATTCTTGTAGTAATGAGGAAAGAACACATACATACTCTGATTTACATTAGCTGCAGTGAGCATGTAATTCTGAAACTCTTTTAACAAAAGTGACATCTACCAAAGGAAATATTTTCCAAAGCAGTGGTTTTTAAATCATCAATCATGACATGTAAAGAGGGAGCTTATGTCAATTTTATTAAAATAAAATATAAGTCACTGGGAGGCAATGAGTCACATAAGAGAGGCCTCAGCAAGAAAATGTCTTTAAAAAAGGCCACGGAGACATAAAGATGAGCTATGCTGACCTTGGAGAAAATTAAAAATGGCAGCCATTCAAATTTTAATTGATGAATAATTCAAACCATAGTAAAAGATAGCGACTAAGTAGTAGAGTACAGCAGGGATTAGAGTGGAAAAGACATTTAACACCTTAGATTCATCCCAAACTGAAAAGTATGCCTATTTGACCTGCCAAGTTTTTTGGCTTCTGGGTTTCTTGGCTGGAGACAGTATAGTAACACTGTCTAAGATGGATAACTAAGATGGATTACTGGCAAGTACTAGAAGTAGTGAATCCAGGTAACAAGCTACAATGAATAAATGTCCATACGATATTTGCCTCCTGGATGGGTCAACAGGTAAAGGAAACCAAATCTTCCCTAGTTAATAAAGATCAATGCAAATGAATCTGGCTTTGAAAAGCTTCACCTACTGGATAAAATTTGTTATCAAAGGAAATGGTGAAAGTACAAAGGGGACCATTTGAGCAACTGTGGACTACAACATCCCTTGAGTGTCTGTCCAGTGATGGGAATAATGATGAGGAAATCCTTGTACTTAGTGTTGCTCAGGGATGCAGACTGGACACAGCACAACTTCCCCTATTCCTCACCACTGCGAAGCTGAAGGACCATTCGTGGACATGCACAGGCATCTGTTCATTTGCCAGACGGAGAACTGGATTCCCTAGGAATATGAACTCCAGCAACAAAAAAATGTCTTCCTCATGTATTCTTCCATTTGATGGTCAGAAATTCCAAGACTAGGGAAAATGAATGTTTAAGAATGCAGCCTTGAAGTCCTCAGTGAGCTTAGTCGATCTAAAGCATGCCTATAACCAGCAATGCCAGATACCCTAACTCTCTCTGAACATTCAGCTGTACTGAAATCCACTTTCAGAGTAAGGCTCACCATGACAAATGCAGTTAAGAATGGGAATTCAACTTCTCATTGATGACCATCTACTAAATAATCTGTGGTTTGGATTATTTCATCAGATATTTTCTTGAAAAGTCCACTATATGGCCCAAATAGTTAAGAGAAAACTCTTAAAAAGTATGAAGATACATAGATGTACTTTCTTAAGCATTCAAAAGCTTTGGACTTTTTGTCTGACAGATGTTCATCAGGGTTCTGTAGTAGATTAAACTTCTTAAGAGCTGCAGACCATGCCAAAGTTTCAGACTTAGGATTATCTGACTAGAAACTCCAGTCTCTAGGAGGACGAAAAAGCCCATCTGCTTTTCTGGTACTAGTCATCACTGTATTGGGAGAGACCATGTAGCCATGACAGGTACCATAACAATACTGGCTAAAGTTGGGAACATGCACAAAGTACAGTGGAAGAACCTAAGGGCCTTCTGCTGAGTTCATTGTAAGGACAACACATGGTTGGGTGGCCAAGTCTCTCCTTGATGTCATCACGTCCAGGCATTTTCAAAGTCTGGGGTCATTATGTAGATACCTGGAAATCAGTGTCCCCAGTGTCATCCACCATGTTAGCAGCTGGAGGGACTGTCAGTAAGTCTTTATACCTGGACTTCTTATGGAACAGTTTGGGGGGTGGCAACTTAGATGACGAAAACTACCTTCTAAAGCTAACAATGACTTTCCTCACAGGAAAGGTGTGAGGATCATGACTCGTCAAATATACTTGGAGATCAGACTGATATTAGCACAAGGATATGATGGGTGGAAGGACAGCAATAGGACTATATTGATATGGGATTGACATAAGAGCCAAACGTGGCACAGGAACTGAGACGTCCATCAAATCGACGCCTGCTATCAAAAACGCCTGCACTGATGTCAGCACAGAAAGGATAGGTGTTGACATTGGCACTGATATCCTTAGGCCAGCAGATGAATCAAGGACTCCAGATGGAGCTGAATAGCTGTGGCACTGACATCCTTAGGCCAGCAGATGAATTAAGGACTCCAGTTGGAGCGGGGGGAATCATTATCAAAGGTGATGCTGTCAAAGCCACCATTAAGCTCAAGGCTGTTGATTCAATACATGGTATCTAGGCACTGATGCCTAACAAAGGTTGCTGTAGGGAAGTCATTATTTCTGATCTAGGAATCAATGCCAAAATGTGGGAGTCACTGAGGAAATCTTAATTACTCTTGATTGAAAGTGTAAGGTGGTGAGACAGTGCGTGTGTGAGGAGGGGTGGCGGCTAGTACTGACTGGTTGACTGAATACAAATGTGAAATAGAGAGCCCGGCAAACTTTTGATGCATCACAAAAACAACCACTACAATCTTCCCTTAGTCATCATCAAAAGCAGCAGGAGTAGGAGAACATCTCAGCATCAGTGAAAATTGGCATTGATCATCATCATCATCATCAACCCCATTTTTAAATGGGGTTATGGTGTCACATCAACATTAGTTAATGTAGCCGAATTGCCTAGAGCCAGTGTTTATAACACCAAGCAGCAATGCTTAACACAGCATGCACATAAACATATGTATATAAACAAATTGAAGATAACACAGGAAAAAAACAATCCAAATATGTCTGCTTTTGTGTGAGATGGCATGTATATATAAATCTACAAGAGTATGTAAAGATGTGTGTGCTCAAAGTAGTAAATACTGGTTTATTAATTTGCAGTTTTAAATGAGCCTTTATTTTGGTTGTATTTTAATAACTTTCACACATAATTACCCATTTTTTGATATAACTATGCTTATTTCAGAGGGATGGGACACAGGAAAATAACTTTCTTGGGTGGCATAAGCCAGGGATCCTGGTTGGCTAGGATTACTTAGGCCCTTGGGCCAATAGCCTAGTACCTACCTATGAACCTATGACAAACTGAATTTTTAATAACATGGTGTGTTTAACTAATATCCACAATTAAGGGAGCTTCTTCAATAACCGCTGGGGGAAAAAAAAACAGATAATGGAGCACCTGTTGTGATACAGGACATTATATTTTCAGTAATCAGCAGAACAGGCAAAGCACATTTTCTTACTACCTTCAGATGAATCTTTTTTCACAGCGGATTCAATGCTAATATGCCTGTCTCAGATCACAATGAAGAAAACAGGATCTCTTCAGAGTATTATCTTTAACAGACTTGGTCACTTCACTGACAGCTGCTTTGATACAGAATGCTTCAAAACAAAGGCTTTGAGACTTTATACATGGAAATTTTTACATAGATCTTTTTATACACCTTTGATGATGAATAAAATAAATAATAAAGATAATCTATGTAAGAGATGTAATGTAGAAATTAATGCTGACTGGGCTCATATGTTTTATGACTGTATAAAGTTGAAAGAATACTGGAAGTCAATTAATGAATTTTTGCAGGCTCTTTTTACAGATAATTTCATTATTTCTAAATCTCTTATATTATTCAACACACCTGTACCTCAAAGTGTTAAAAAGGTTAAGCTTCCCTTGTTATGGTCTGTTCTAGCAGTGGCTAGGAAAATAATAACTAGAAATTGGATTTCAGATACACCTCCTTCGTTCAATGAATTTAAAAATGTTATGAATATAGTGTGCCATATGGAAATAAACACAATTAGGACTAGAACAAATAGAAAAACATCTTATTTTATTGTATGGGATAATTTACAAAATTTGTTAAAAAAATTTTAATTTCAATAGCATGGTATTTTAGTTTAATTAATTGATCTGATTGTAGTGGATGTCTTTGTAAATACTTTAGTTGTTTTGTTGAATATTATAATAATACCTATTTTTAATTACTTGTATAAAAGTGTTATGATATTTCTCTTATATGTTAAAACAATAAACCTGTTTTGAAAAAAAAAACAAAGGCTTTGAGGCTGACTTGGAAGCTGAAAAAATCAAAGTCAATCTAAAATCAGAAGATGACGGAGAATGTGATGCCTTGGAGTTATCCTTTTGAGCTTGCAAGGAATATTTTAATAAATGGAGTTGGATGCTTTATTTATTATGTTGCAAAGTTTTGGTGGAGGACTCACAAAAATAGAAAGGCCATCTTAAATGTTTCTACTAAAGTAGAAATTATTTACCAGTAGGCAAAGGTAAAACCTAATCTGTATGACTGCTTAGGACAACTGTTCAGACAACCAAATATAGTAAAAAGACAAGAAGAAAACATCACCCCAAATTACAGTGACAAAGCTACCACTATTAAGCCAAAGGCCAAGACATTCCCTTGGTAGAGAAATGTTGACAACAAGAAGCCTTGACAAAGTCATACAGTACAGAAAATGCTATCAAAGCACACAATAACAGCAATGAACAGTACACTGCAGTCTAAATGGAAAAATGGCTAATATTTTTAGCAAGTCAATCCAAAAACAGAATAAAATTAAGAAGAATAAGACAACTTATGTAACTATAATCAAAGAAGTAGAATCAATTCTCTTACAACCATAAGTGTTCAGAAAATTGAATTTCTAGCTTGAGGTCATTATGGAGACAGATGTGTACTTTAATGCTGACACAAAGATCTGGTGAGGGAGTGCTGTACCCTATGCTACAGAATCGAGTAAAAGCTCAGCAGCCTGGAAGAATCTGAACTGACAAGTGCTATTTATACATGCAGCCTTAGTCCCAGAAATGATGCAAGATATTCACACTCCAATCAGATCTTTATTTTCTGTTTTGAGTCTACATTGACTTACACAAAGAATTTAATACTTCTCAAAACAATATTTATAATTCTATGCAACTTACTCTTCTGTTATATTTTGAGACAGACTACACATTATACCCTGAAATAAGTTTTGTATAGTGGGACTAAAATGTGATATTTGCACCACCTGTGTATTTGATTCCTGATATTCGGAAAACATTGTCACATTACTGACCCTCATTACTGTTTAAAGGTATTATTCTCTGTAATGTTGTTTGTTGTTTAGACTAGAAATTAGGCTGAAAAGCTTTATTAATAGTATATCTTGCATGCTTTTTTTAATTTAAAGATCTTCCTACAAAAACATTTAAATTTCTATACTTTGTTTGTGTTATCTGTTATGTATTGTGACCTACAACTTATATGATGTTTTGCAACACGGTCTCTAATCTAGAAATCTTTGTTATACGAGTTATGTATTATGGCTGACATAGGTAGTTATTTATGCATATTCCCAAATCCTAAAAGAAACATGACAAAGCTAAGGAATCTACTGAGATGTTATAATGTATTATTATAGTGATCCATCCCAACGAGGACAGTACAGTTATTTGCAGCAAGAGCAGACCTTTGAATTGAGCTCGCCAGAGCTGTAAAGTTACCATTCTTCTGGAACTCTATCACTGATGTTGTAAAATGTTATGTCTTACAACTATTTCTCAAAATTTCAGAAAGTTACTGATTTGGCTATTATTTCAGTATACTTTTCTCAATTAAAGTCTCTCTTATTAGCAAGAAATTTATTTATTTAGTTACGGTCATAACAGAGAAAGGAATGGTTTTCTAATATTACTGGACAACACTCTCACTTATCCTCTTACTTGAGTTGATAGTAGGATTCTTTGTTACAAGAATTTATGAAGATTATTTGTTACTTTTACCTGAGTTCCTGCACTGGATACATGCTCATATTCTTACTTTGTTTACACATCACAGTTTTTGCTATCCTTTCACAGTTCAGCTAAAATCCTACTTTAGTCAGGTTACTTTAATTTAGGCTACAGAGAAAGGAAAATATATTTGCTTTGATTAGAAGAGTCACCTACTATTTTGTTAGAGTTCACACCTTGTTTGCTTGTTATTAGAAATAAGGAAAAATTATTTTTGATATGGGTATCAGTTTAGGGGCCTGTATTAGGATTATATCTATAATGGTCATGTGGGAATATATGTACTTTGACTTTTGAATTGCATAAGTTGAGCACTGTGGTAAATTATAGCCTGAAGAACTAAAGAGGACAGGAAACAATGCATGATAAATAAGGAAGTTTTGTACCACCTACTTCAAAACATGTGTAACCACTGGATCAATGTCAGTTCCGTGTTGGGAAAATACTGCAACCTGTACAAATTCTGACCACGAAAATGGGCATTTAAAGTAGTTGAATTCAAGTGTTACGATTTTCTGCTATAGTGATGCTTATTGAAATGAGGCTACTATAAATAAGCGCACACACTGTGTATATATACACACGCACACACACACACACACACACACACACACACACAGACACACATATATATATATATATATATATATATATATATATATATATATATATATATATATATATATATATATTTGTGTAAACATGTCTCTGTTCATTATGTTTGTAGTAACAAAAGCAATTTCTGGAACCAACTTTTCAGTTTTATGCTGAGGTTTATTTACAAGGATTAAAAAAAAAAAAAAACTACTTTCATGCCAAATCTTATGGGGAGTAAAGTAACAGAAAATAATTGTGTTGTTCTGTTTCAACAATTGCTTTTCCAGCAAATATTCAGTGCGCGTCCAGAAAATCCAGTCTGTTTTCAACACTTCGTGTATTTTTTTTTCCAAACTTCCTTTCAATATGGCCTCTTCTAAGGTAATACAATTTCAATATTCCTTCATATAGATAACACATTTTTCTCCAAAGTTGACCAAATAAAACAAGGAGTACTATTTGTTTCCCTTTAACATGCTTTACAATGAAGTCAGAGACAGTTCCATGAGTTTCACCTTTGCAGGACAGCAGTTTTTACCTCTTTCCAGACTTCAAAGACACCTTCCAAACTGCCTTCATCCATCAGCTATAACTCCCAGGAAACACCTCTTCAGGACCCTCTCTAGACACACAGGTCAGGAATCTGACACTCTCAAGAAGTAAGTGATCATGAAATAAATATACAGGCATGGCAGTTTACCACACATGAAAGAGTGGTGCTTGTCTCTGGTTTGTTTGATTGCTTCAGACTTTTATATTTTTTGATCCTATGACACACCTTCTGGTAGATGCAACCCCAAATGTGGTGCATAAACATCATGTACTACGCTATATATATATATATATATATATATATATATATATATATATATATATATATATATATATATATATATATATATATATATATATATATATATATATATATATATATATATATATATACACACATACACACACACACACACACACACACACACACACACACACACACACACACACACACAGAGGTAGATAGATATAGTAATGATTTGTATTTCATATATATATATATATATATATATATATATATATATATATATATATATATAGAGAGAGAGAGAGAGAGAGAGATTTTCAAGGGGATTCCCTTCAGAAGATCTTGCCTTTTTGGAATGTTAAGACCTATTCCAGGAGCTTTTTTTTATATAATGCATAGACTGGTTTTGTCCTGAATGCTTCATTTTTTGGTTGCCACTAAAAATCACAAATTCAGTACATATCCATAATTCAAGTAATATGTTTTGCCATTTTAATTTAACTCATAACATTATGTCTACATTCCTTCATGTTATGCATATGGGTCTTGAGTCTTTATTTATTGATTGATTGATTCATTCATTCATTCATTCATTCATTCATTCATTCATTTATTTACTTTCTTTCATCTGACTGAAAATGTACAATTGTAAAAATTTCAGTTTCAGTAAAAGCCCAGACAGAAAAACTCTGGAAAGATTAAAGTTGTTGTTGTTTTTCTTTTGGCTTTTCCGGGTTAGAGGTCACCACAGTGGAACTCCAGTCCACTAATGATTGGCAGTCGATTTTTATGGTGCCGAGGTGCCAGCCCGCTGCCCACCCTTCAACGAATGCACGCCCATTCATGCATGTCTTTTGAACACCACTTGACCATGGGGAGGACATGCAAACTCCACACAGAAGGCGCTCCAGCTCAAGAAAGAATTTGAGACAGAAAGAGACAGCATATAATACAGAATGAAGTATTGTAAAAAGAGAGAATAGTACAAACTTCCTGGGATTTAGAAGGACTTAAGATAATGCAGAAGCCTTAACTCAGAATGTTTCAACATTGTGTTAAGCCTTCTCATTTTAGACCACTCTACCTCAAGAGATTAAAAAAAAAATAAGCATTTAAGACAAAGTCAATCCATGAATTATATAAAAAAACAGCTTGATGGTACAGAAAGGCTTACCATGAGTGGAAAACATTAACATGGCCATTTTCCCACTCAGGGTAAGCCTTTCCAATTTTTAGTCTTTTATATTGCTGAGGTTTCCTACTAGAGAGAACTTCTGCAGGGTTGGTGGTCCTCTTTATAGAGGTGCATGCCATATGTGCTCCCCCAGAAATGCAGGTGGCTTCTGACATAAACTGCAGAGAAATTCCAAAAATCACCTGGCTGAGTAAACTTCAATTTTTATAGGAAATCGGGAATACTGGCAAAAGCAGTGGTTACCCATTTGCTCCAACAGAAGCCGTCACAGTACAGGTAAGTTCATCAAAGTCTTGGGGGTGGGGGGGTGTTAGAGTGTGTATAGGTGAATGGGTATGACTGTGGGGGCATGAATGAAGCTGGATGAATGTGTGTGTGTGTGTGTGTGTGTGTGTGTGTGTGTGTGCGTGTGTGTGTGTGTGTGTGTGTGTGTGTGTGTGTGTGTGTGTGTGTGTGTGCATGTGTGAGACGAAGAGTGTGATCGATTGATTGATTGTGGGGGTGCTTGTCTGTTGATGGGTGGAAATATGTGCCTGTATGTGTGTATGTGTCTATGTACACATAGGATGCTGTTAATATATCAACAGCTGTTTTTGGACTGTCGATCGATTAAAAAAAAATTTCCGAAAATCCTCTAAAACACTTTTTTTTTTTTTTTTTTGCAGGGGGCAAGCCAACCACAGTCTCTGAATTTATATATACCTACTTCAAAGATGGAAAAACATTACTCCAGTCAGCTTTGACAGCAGTAGCATTAGACAGTGTGTGATTCTGGATGTGTTAATGAGCTGATAATTAGGTATTTCCCACTAGGTGATAGCTGTCTCTGAATCTCATTTTCTGACTGTTACATAAATTGACCTGCCTGTAATAGGCAATTCATGTGACTGGTGGAGATCTTTCTGAACCCTAGGGAGGATCTTTTGGTAAGTACTTTAATTAGTTTAAATTTGCTAAAAACATAATTACTACATAGCAACCTACAACCAAAAGGTGACAAAGCCACAAATCAGAGCAAAGAATAGTGACTGTTAAATGCATACACCCCCAGCACAGTCAAAGACAGCATATAGTACTTAAATCTCAGCTGCTGTACAATGCCCAAGTCAATTATAAAAACAAACCACATTTCAAACATTAAGTTCATATGTTATATCACCAAGCAAAATTTTTACATACTGTTCCACAGAAATGTTTAGGCTGACAAAGTAATTTTAGCAAACTGGTGTACTATGAATCTAAACCTCCTAAATCACAAGATGTGGCTAGTAAGTCCTTTTGTTGCTTAGACTTATAAGGATTATGAACTACAAAGAAATGCATTAGTTGCTGGTGTCCAGAAAATAAAAGCAAGAGAGTAAAGGGAAAGGAAGAGTTCTGCAGAAATATCAGATAATTAGAATACAGATAGGTGTATAATCTACATAAACTCAGCATTTGATACACTGATAATTAGAATACAGATAGGTGTATAATCTACATAAGCTCAGCATTTGATACACTGATAATTAGAATACAGATAGGTGTATAATCTACATAAGCTCAGCATTTGATACACTGATAATTAGAATACAGATAGGTGTATAATCTACATAAGCTCAGCATTTGATACACTGATAATTAGAATACAGATAGGTGTATAATCTACATAAGATCAGCATTTGATACACTGATAATTAGAATACAGATAGGTGTATAATCTACATAAGCTCAGCATTTGATACACTGATAATTAGAATACAGATAGGTGTATAATCTACATAAGCTCAGCATTTGATACACTGATAATTAGAATACAGATAGGTGTATAATCTACATAAGCTCAGCATTTGATACACTGATAATTAGAATACAGATAGGTGTATAATCTACATAAGCTCAGCATTTGATACACTGATAATTAGAATACAGATAGGTGTATAATCTACATAAGCTCAGCATTTGATACACTGATAATTAGAATACAGATAGGTGTATAATCTACATAAGCTCAGCATTTGATACACTGATAATTAGAATACAGATAGGTGTATAATCTACATAAGCTCAGCATTTGATACACTGATAATTAGAATACAGATAGGTGTATAATCTACATAAGCTCAGCATTTGATACACAGATAATTAGAATACAGATAGGTGTATAATCTACATAAGCTCAGCATTTGATACACTGATAATTAGAATACAGATAGGTGTATAATCTACATAAGCTCAGCATTTGATACACTGATAATTAGAATACAGATAGGTGTATAATCTACATAAACTCAGCATTTGATACACTGATAATTAGAATACAGATAGGTGTATAATCTACATATGCTCAGCATTTGATACACTGATAATTAGAATACAGATAGGTGTATAATCTACATAAGCTCAGCATTTGATACACTGATAATTAGAATACAGATAGGTGTATAATCTACATAAGCTCAGCATTTGATACACTGATAATTAGAATACAGATAGGTGTATAATCTACATAAGCTCAGCATTTGATACACTGATAATTAGAATACAGATAGGTGTATAATCTACATAAGCTCAGCATTTGATACACTGATAATTAGAATACAGATAGGTGTATAATCTACATAAGCTCAGCATTTGATACACTGATAATTAGAATACAGATAGGTGTATAATCTACATAAGCTCAGCATTTGATACACTGATAATTAGAATACAGATAGGTGTATAATCTACATAAGCTCAGCATATGATACACTGATAATTAGAATACAGATAGGTGTATAATCTACATAAGCTCAGCATTTGATACACTGATAATTAGAATACAGATAGGTGTATAATCTACATAAGCTCAGCATTTGATACACTGATAATTAGAATACAGATAGGTGTATAATCTACATAAGATCAGCATTTGATACACTTTTCACTCTAAGTCCAAAGTGCCTGATTGTTCGTGTACCTCAATTATTATATGGCTTTTAATACTTTACAAATACTATGCAGTACTTCTAAACATATACACGTTAAGAAAAGACAGACAATTTCTAAATGAATGTTACCACAAGCATGTAAGCATACATTAAGTCTGATATCAGGAAGTGACTGAGTAAAATAATATGGGATAGCCCTCACAACCCTCCTGGACATGGGCAGTTATTACTAAATACAATCCTGGGTATTGATTAGACAATTTATGGTATTACATTGGGATGAAACGACTAGGCTTGAAATGATCTCTGGGTTGATAGCCTAGTAACCGCCTATGATCCTATAAATAAAAATAGTTCTTTTTTCAGCATTGTTGTAAATCTTTTGCATGATTAGCTAATAAACTACATTACCAATGTGTTCCAGCATGATTACTTTCAAGAAAAAGGCTATAACAAAACTAAGAAAAGAAAAGCACATCAGTGTTGGAAGCAAACTATCATACTAATAAAAGAAATCTTACCTTTGACTAAGCAAAATGCCCAAAATAAAAGTAATGCTTTCAGATTCATTATAATAATTTAAGAATGTAGTCACGTCAGTACACTTGCAAACTTGGTACTCAAACAAAATTGTAACTGCAGCCTTATATACTCACAAATTGCATAGATAATTGGCAGAGCAAACTGAACAAGATGAAAAAGTAATCGCCATTAACTGAACACACAAACTTCCTCTGGAAAAATAAATAGAGCACTAATCTCATTTCGTGCATCTACCACATGATAACATTTCACAAGGTACACCAAAACATTTAACTAGAACAGATTGCACAGGTGTTTTGTCAGAAAAGGAATTGAATTATTTATTTTTACATAACTTTACATTTTTCATTGCATCACTCAGCGGATGTTCCAAGATGCATTTCACATTATTTTAATACAATTCAGTAGACATTTCCTGAGTATACTACAGTTTAAGAAACTTTAGTGAGTGTGTATATGCACAGTCATTTAACAACCCTTGGTAATATCAGACAACTGTAAGGCAGTAACTGCCTGATGACTTTTCATCTTTTGCAAAATAAACCACATGTGCAAGTTAAAGTTTGCTAGTAAACCCTAGTAGTCTTTTAGTACCAATACCTCACAGTAAGAGGTTCTCTGGTTCATTTGTCAGCTGGGGTACCTTCTGTGTAGAGTTTGCATATCTTCCCTGTGTTCATGTGGGGTTTCTCCAGGTGATCCAGTTTCCTCCCACATTCCAACGTCATGCTTGGGCACTCTGAACTGGTCGAAGGTGTGTGAGTGTGCATGCACATTTGTTGTATGGACAAGCAACCATGGCAGGGCTAACCATCAGGCATTGTAAACATTGCCTCTAGATGATGATCACTGTTGAAATGACACCCAGACACCATATGCAAAAATGGGAAAAAAGAGGTTGCGGATGTATGGATTAATATGTTTTCCCTCCCACCATCCCTATCTCCCTCAGAAGCTCAACACAATCAGTTATGGCTAAGTCAGTTACTAAAGGAGTCTATAGGCTCCCGTAAAAATGTCACTCTGGCAGCATGAAACATTAGAGGTCTGTCACTAATCATACTATGCAGAGAATCATTGGTGTACCAAACAAATTATTACAACAAGCTGCATTCTATGCAGATGAGCATACTAACTTTATAACAACCCCCTAGTCTGTACCCTGAAAAGCAGCAGACACATAAGTGTGTATGAGGAAGACACATTTTGTGGTACACAAATGTACTCAGACAGGCAGACCATATGATCTAATGGTCAAGTTTTTAAGGTTGAATATAGCTGGTTCACCTCCTACGTGCCACTAATTATTATTGTGTGTGTTTGTGTGTGTGTGTGTGTGTGTGTGTGTGTGTGTGTGTGTGTGTGTATGTGTGTGTGTGTGTGTGTGTGTGTGTGTGTGTGTGTGTGTGTGTGTGTGTGTGTGTGTGTGTGTGTGTGCGTGTGTGTGTGTGTGTGTGTATATGTGTGTGTGTATGTGTGTGTGTGTAATAGTGCATGTGAAAAAATATTTCTAGTCAAATTTGAGTCATAAGCACTCTCAATAAACTCTCTGAGTTTTTAGTTCAGTACACAAATATAACATGCACCCACCGAAGTAATCTTTCTATATTGCGTTGTTCAGTTAAACAGCAGTCCTAGCATTAGATAACATAGGAGGACTACTTCAACTCCTAATGCAGAAAGCAACTGTTAAATATCAAGCAATACTGAGAAGATAAATATCACATCATAATGAGGGCCATCTCTATGTCCCCGGTGGGACAGAGGTCTGACTGTTGTCCAGGAGATTTCAGTTTGGTTTGTAACAAGACTGGAGAAGTCAGGTAGGAAGTGACAGAAGTGAGAGATAAATGATTGCTCATTTAACCTGGGTGCTGGAAGCTGGAAGAAGATGATGAAGCCCTTTACATGGACATCAGCTAGTAGTGGCTGCATGGTAAGCCCAGTACACAGAGAGTAATGTTGGTTCAGGTGCTGGGATATGGCATGTGGAAATGAAAGAAACATTTGCTACTACAAGCTCTGCCTGAAAAGGGAGCTTGTCAGCTGCTATAAGGATGGCTTAAAGCACAGAGATGCCCCAACTATCCAGGGGCAATGGTGGTGCACCTCCCAAATCACTTACTTTAATATATAGGATTGGAGAATGAAAGTGTCCACTGTAGGGATGTGTGGGACTAAATGGGCAAAACTAGAGGAGAAAGGAAAAACAAGTTCAAGCATTTTGTAAAAAGATTTCCAAAGCAATGGATGAAGGCAAAATGGTACACACCACATACCCTGACATAGCCAAAGATTTTTACAAAATTCTCCACTCAGGCATAGTAGAAAAGCTAAATAAACTGGGAATAAACCCCATTGTCCTCCCTCTGTATTGCCAACTGGCTTACAGAAAGACACAGACAATCAAAACTGGGGACATTACCTCCACAGAGAGACCAGTAGTCAGTGGAGTGCCCATGAGTCTGTGCTGTGACCTCTCCTCTTTGGTCTCTACTTTTCTGAAGTAAAAGTCAATAGCAAAGGCTTCTGGCTGACTAAATTTGCAGATGAATGCAAGCTAGAAACAGTCATTGAATCCTCAAATGACCTATCTACCCTGCAGGAACTGGTGTAAAAATCATGGTTTAAAACTAAATGCCAAAAATACATTACTGTATCCTTTGCAAAATCATTACCCCCAGAGAAATACCACATTGACAATATGCCACTAAGTGTTGACTCAACTGTTTGGGATTTGGGAATTTATGCAGTCAGTCAATGACCTAACTTTTGACCAACATGTTTGTATTGTTGTAAGAAAACCCTTCTATACTGAACAGCTTATAAACAAAGGGAATTGTATGTAGATCTAAGCCTGACATTGTCCCCCTTTACTCAGCCCTCAGCATTAGGCCAGTCATTGAATATAATGCCCCCTTCAGTATGAATCTGTCCAGACACCTGCAACAACTAGAACTCCCACAGAGATACCACTACTAAACCACCATGAACTTAGTAAACAAATGAAAAGTAACAGCCTGGCCACAACAGAAGGAATCAGATAGAAAACTGGCACTTTTGTTCTATTTAATGAACCAGAACTTCTTCAGAAACAAATGCTGTAAAAATACACTCCAATAAATACAATTTACTAGTAGCTATATGAGGGTCTATATTAAATCAATGAAAATCCATTACATTGAATACCAAAACAGCGACATATATTACTTGACCCGTGAAAATACCGAACGCACCAAACTGGGAAATTTAAAATACTGAATGTTCATAGTCGGCCAACCCCACCACCCGCTACATACTACCTACCCAAACAAAATAAATAAACCACATACATACACTAACCAAACCCTACTTTTAACCCTAAACTAAAGCACCAAAAAAACTTCTAACCCTGCACTAAACCTCGCATATATAACTATTTATGCACTATCCTTAACCCCTCCATAACCCTAAGGTCCGTAACTATCGCACACTTCCCCTATGGAGATATACCCAAACAAAATCAATAATACACATAAATACATTTTACAAAACCCTACTTATAACACTACACTAAATCTTACACACATTACCTGTCTATGCACTTACCTTAACCCTCACCCTAACCCTAAGGCCTGTAACTATCGCACTCTTACCTTACAGAGCTATACCACAGATGGTCCAACCAAAACACTTCAACATTTAGAATTTCGCGGTTTTGCACATTCGATGATTATGTATTTCATGCAATATGTGTCAATGATTTTGTATTCAGATAAACAGAGTTTCGACAATCTAATAGGAACCCGTTATATGACAATACTAGCCAATGAACTAAACAGATTGTCACAATTACTCAATTAGACATAGACACAAAGAAATACATAGATTAATTGTACATGTTAAATGTGATGTATTTTACACAACAAATATAAAAATAAAATTTAATAATGAAAATATGAATGTATAAATGACTGTAAAACCAATGCAATCAACAATAAAAAATATTAGAACTGCATCTGTAAAAAACATTTAATATTAATGGTCTCATTGAGACCTGGTGGCTGGTCAGCTACAAAAAAAAAATGCCACTTACTTTCACAACATTATAACAAAGTCTTGTAATCACCACAAAACAAATCAGATTTGACTGTATCAAGGACAAAAAATGAAAAGATTTTGAAATTATTACATGTAACAGCATGTCTTGCCAGACCATTTATCATGTCCTTGTTTTTATAGCTAAAACGCATTTGTACATTCTTCTACTCAAGGTTCTGATGGTTTTGCCTACATGAAAACTTTCACAGGAATTACAAAGTGCAATATAAACCACAAAAGTGGTATCACAACTAAATCGGCCTTTGGCCCAAATCACCTTGTGTACATGTTTACGCTCCACATAAGCAGAATTAACAAAAAACATGCATTGCTTACAATGTTCACAAGAAAACGTCCCAAATGACAATCATCCATCCTGTGAAAATACAACTTAGGTTCATAGGTTAGTACAAAGATAACTGCCCTTGTGAGCCATTTTAAGCCTAGCCAATTATCCCTTATGAGACTCAAACCCTGCACCTTGTGTTTGGAAGGCAAATATCTTAACCATTAGGCCACTCTCCCAACTCTTTCTTTTTCAAGAATAGTTTTAATGCTAACAATTTTTTGTAAGTAAATAATGGTCTTAACAAGTCAGGGTTCCCCATCAAAACTTACAGTTGTCAACAATAATGTGCCAGAAAAAAACTAATTTCATGGAAATGGGAATTGGGAAAGCCAACCTATAAATATCAGAACCTCTTTGGGTAATAACTTCTAACTGTTCATACGTGGTCAGAACGGGACCTGCCATACTGTCCCATAATGTTAGCAACTGACTAGTGATCATATCAAGCCAATTAGAATTGTATCCTCTCTGAACAAAAAAAATTAGTTTTCTTGTGGACATCTAATAATTGCAGATGTGTAATAATTTCAAAAACCCTCAGAAGTCAATCTCTCCAACACCTTATCTGGCCAGTCATTATCCAGCTGATCTCTGACCAATGCTAAAGTGGGTCTGGTGCAGTTAACCCTGAAGCAGCACACCGACATTGCCATCTAACTGTGTCCCCTCAAAGTTAACCTCAAAGTTAACCTCTCCAACACCTTATTGGCCAGTCATTATCCAGCTGATCTCCGACCAACACTAAAGCGGGTCTGGTGCATTTAACTCTGAGACATCATGCTGACACTGCCATCTAAGTTATGTTTCTGTTTCAAACAATTGGTCTAGCCTTTTTCTTAATTTACACCTGTGGTGAGCACACCGCTAGAGATGTCCTGCAGATTATCCCTCCATTTACCTACTTTTTCAGTCTTTTTCCCCCCTTATCTCTTGCTGTTTAGTTGCATCGCCCAATCCCTCTCAGCCCCTGTCATTCCTCTACACTTTCCAGCATCCCTCCTATCTCTTTTTGTTAGCATAATTTGCAAAACCAGTAGTAAAGATTTCTGTTTGTAAATTTAAAATTGTATAGCAACTGTTAGACTTTCCACTCTAATTGGACAGTAAATAACAGCAACTGGAATCAGCACTATGAGCTATAGCAGTAGTAAAAACCTTCTCTATATTCTACTTTATTTTTACACTTTACAACTTTACCTTAACTGTAACAGTACAACCTCCAACCGGTTTAAAGTGGCTGATTGTTTCTGTTTGACACGCTATCTATTTCTAGCTGGGGTTGTACTAATTACTCCTCCAAGCCTTGACCTGTGCCATACACCTCCCCCCACCACCTAACATCCAGTGTAAAGTTGTATTAGTTACCTGTAACCATGGGTGCCATTTCTCACTATCCTGTCCACCGAGTATCCAACTCTTGTAGCGTTCTCCCCATGTAAGTGTTCTACTGCTTCTTATACAATTGTGGATGTTAAATACATACAAACTACAGCTGGATACAAATTATAAAACTTACTACTGCTACTTGTTTTTTACTTGTTTTTACTTTAGGAGTTTGTAACTGGGTTTCTGTGTGCTCTAACGTTACTTTGGTTCACATGTAAGCAATCATGCCAACCTGTGCTTTGTTCTTATGAATTCAACCACGTCTTTTACTGAAATAATAATGGCAAATGTATTATGGTGAACTACTAGTCTTGCTGTTTAAACTGATAGTGTCCTTGCAAGGATAGCATGTGTTGCATTAGCCATATATAAAGCAGTCTGCCCAGCACAGTTAATTTAACCTTTAGGCCATTCATACAAAGTGTGCATGTTATTTTTTGAAAACTCTGAATACTTTTATTCCACTAAGTCATTTATTTTGCTTATCTTTAAGTACACTTCCATAGACTGTTAGTTAACTGAAAGGTCTTATATAGTTCTATACCTAGCCTATTCAACTGATTGTTAAAAAGCATTTTACCATACAACCAAGCAGATAATTATTGACAATTTACACAGTGTATAACCTAGCTGTGTCCTAATACTTCACGACTTGTTCACTTGTCCTCAACCTATGATACTCCTAACTTTACATAACTGCCCTCTGTATCTGTTTTACTTTTCCAGCTGTGTCCCCTCAAAAGTCAACCTCTCCAACACCTTATCTGGCCAGTCATTATCCAGCTGATCTCCGACCGATGCTAAAGTGGGTCCGGTACATTTAACCCCGAAATAACACACCAACATTGCCATCTAAGTATGTGCTTTATTTCAAGCAATTGGTCTAGCATTTTTATAGCTTACATTGTAAAACCTGTGTTGAGCACACTGCCAGAGATGACCTGCAGATTATCCCTCCATTTACCTACTTTTTAAGTCTTTATTCCCCCTTTTCTCTCTCTCTGTTTAGTTGCATCGCCCAATCCCTCTCAGCCCCTATTATCCTTCTGCACTGTCCTACATCCTCTCCTACCTCTTTTTGTTAGATTAATTTGCAAAACAACTAGTAAAGATTTACTTTTGTAAACTTAAAATTTTATAGCCACTGCTAGACTTTCCACGCTAATTGGACAGTAAATAATAGCAACTAGAATTGGTGCTATGAGCTATAGCAACATTAGCAACCTTCTCTATATTCTACTTTATTTTTACATTTTACAAATTTACCTTAGCTGTACAACCTCCAACTGGTTCAAAGTTGCTGATTGTTTCTGTTTTGCATGCTATCAAGCTGGGGTTAGCCCCACTCCATTCACCCTTGCTGTGCTCGGGCTCACTTCTCTCCCCTACCCTACCCCCATTTCCACACACCCCCTCTTTCATTAGGTTTATACCAAACCAAGCCACACCCCTTCTACCCCCAGTCAACCACACACATCCTCCCATAGTCTCCTCCCTCCCACACACCTCCTCCCCACCCCAATACATCCTTCCACTATGTCTCCTTTCTTCTCCCTACTAACCAATACTCTACTACTCCGCCTTCTCTACCTGATGCATAACTTCACCTCCCTCCACTCATTCACTATCAATCACATACACTTACCTACTTTCCATCTGTCCTCCACCAATAATCACCCCCACACATATGCTGACATTAGAAAACATCTCTACCTTCAAACACATGCCCACTCAATGTACTAATCCTTCAACTCTTAAATGTGTAAAACTGTCCAATAAACTCAAACAACTAATTCTATACACTATAATGCAAATTAAACTCCAGGCTGACATCCACCCCAACCCAGGACCACATACCCACCCTCCACCTTGCCTAGCTGCTTCCCCTCACAGTCCTCCACCAACACCTAGTCATCATACTACTAACCATCACCCCCCCACTCCCAAAGAACAGCAACACTGACCTACTCTTTATCAATTTTAACCTCCATAGTATCATAAATAAAATTACTGAATTCCATACAACACTTAACACCTACTTACCTGACATTGCTGCAATAACAGAAACTTGGTTAAAGTCAGCTAAGGTAAATTTGTAAAGACAAAGAGATAATCACAACTGGCTACAACATTATAAGCTTAGACAGACTAAACAAAAGGGCTGGCGGTGTCACCATTATGTATAAAGACACTCAAACTAGAAAAATTGAACTGTGCCCCTCCTGACCTACCTAACTCAGAATTCCTAACAATATGCCTAGTAATAAACCCTAACAAAGCTATTATTATCATAACCACCTATCTTTCCCCTGGCAATAACCTACCCACCATTGAAAATTTACTCTCTTGGGCATCATTTAATTTTTAACCAAGAAACTATTATCCTAGGTGACGTCAATCTGGATTGGCACTCCTGCAGCTCCAACAACCCTTCATTTTCCTAAACCTCTTCAACTTCACCCAAACCATATCCTGTCCATCTCAGTTAGACAAACACACCAAATGGTAGTCTACACATTATTGGATATTGATTAATAAACCCAACCTAGGTTACTTAGCAGGCTGCCTTCCAGACTCCCTCAGTGACCACTCACCTACCTTCCTCTACTGAAAACAAGTTCAGACACAAACCAACACAATATATAAATTTATCCAAAACAAGAAAAATTTCTCCCCCTCCACTTTCAACCTACTACTTCAACAAAGTAGCTGGTCTCCTCTTAGAAACCTCCCACTAGATCAGGCTGTACAGTACTTCAACAATACCTTTCTTAAAATACTAAATAATCTAGCACCCACAAGAAAAATAAGATCAAAACCTAAGCACATGCCCTGGCTAACTAAAGATACCAAATCACTTCTGAAACATAGAGACAGGGCATGGTTAGCTTACCACACCACCAAAGATAAAACAGACCTCACAACATATCAAGAGCTCCAAAACCAGGCAAAGAAACAAATAAAATCAGATAAGCAAAACTACTTCCAATCATAGCCGGCTTTAGGCACCAGCGAACCCTGCGGTCACGGGGGCCCCCTGTTCCTGGGGGGCCCCCAACCACAACAGGTTGCTTTACCCTGATATTTTGCAACAGGTCTGTCAAACCAACAAAAGCTAGTACAACAGTCTTGTGTACTTAATAAAATTCAAAGATATCTCTGGTTATAGTAAAAGTGTTTTATCAAGCAACAGGCTTCACAATTCCATTAAATATTTTACCACGGATATAGTACCTCTGGCTTAGTTAAACTCTGCTAGTGAACATTCAGCCCTTGAAAATGAACAACATAGCCAACTTTAGATACTTGCAATACCCATGGCTGCAAGGGGGCCCCCTTCATCACCCTTGACTGTGTGTGGGGGCCCCACAAAAGCTGCTGCTGGTTGGGGAAAAATGAGGAGAAAAAAAATTATTAATTTCCTGATTATGCTCTTTAACCTGAACAGGTCTCTGATATGACCCCCTTAGTATAAAGCTGATAATGAACATAAGCAATGTAAGCATTAGAGAGATCAGCAGCTCAGAGTGACTGTTCTCCATGCAAACCTTGGATTTTAAGAAAAGCTGATGCTTCTGATCTTCAGGGATGGTTTTCTTTTTTCAGAGAGTTGTATAAACACTGGCAGAACACCAGCTACTGCAACTTTCAACTTCTTTGCAGAAGAATTAATTGCAATACCTATAATAGCAGAATAAAGGCTCAAAATAATGAACATGTTCTAAATATTATACTAATTCAATTTAAAATTTAATAGTATAACACCTTTTTCATCAGCTTTCATTTTCTGGATAAAAAAGTATAAAAGTCTGATGTCTGGATTTATTGACTATCTGTAATCCTGGATGATTTACAAGAAAATCAAACTTTTTACAAAGGATACAGCAAAGCCATGAGAAAACGGGAAGGCAAATAAAAGTGACTTACCTCTGCTGCTGTTTGACAGCTGCTAAATGGCAGTCACTGATCTGGTGTGACAATACCACTGTTGCACAGTGTATTGCTATTTGTTGAAATAAGTACAAAACTAGTATTGCTATGGCTTATGCATGAGTGTGTGTGTGTGTGTGTGTGTGTGTGTGTGTGTGTGTGTGTGTGTATATGTATGTGTAAAATAACAGTGATTTTTTTATCTGTGCACACACCCAGTAATGCCAGGACACAAACATTATTCTTCTGGGTGTGTGCGTCTTTCGTTTTTTCCCGGTTAGGGGTCGCCACAGCGGAACTCCGGTCCGCTAATGATTGGCAGTAGAGTTTTACATGCTGGCTTGCCGGGCCTAACGCACAACCTTCAACGAAGGAACGCCCATTCACGCATGTTGTCACACAGTAGACGCTTTAACTGAGAATCGAACGGGCAACGTCTAACTGTGAGGCGACAACGCTACCTATCAGTTAAAAATGTAGCTAACAAGTAATTATATTTCAAAAGTAATGAATAAAATATATCACAGAACATTCAGACACTTAGATCTTCTAAGAGTCTGGGAGCCTATACTCCACAGACTAAAAATGGAAACACAGGGCTCTCTTAATCATCCTTGACTGTGTGGGGGCCCCACAAAAGCTGTAGCTGGTTGAGGAAAATGAGGAGGAAAAATGTATTAATTTTCTGATTATGCTCTTTAACCTGAACAGGGTGATATGAACTGTTAGGATAATTCTGATAATGGTCTCTGCTCTCTACTGCACCCATTTTTAAACCAGCTCTGATGACATGTATATGTACAGAAAACTGCTGTACGTTATGTGTGTGTGTGGAGGGGGGGGGGTAGATTTTGTGGTTATTACTTGTTTAATTGCCATCACAGTCAAACCTTAGAGGTGTGCACATGAGATTATTATACCTTGTGTTTGGCTGAGGACAGTGTGTTCATTCTTTTCTTTTACTTTTCAGACAATCCTCAGAGGTGTACAGAGAAGGTTACTATAGTTTGTGCAGGGGCAGTGTACTGTCTAGGAGCAACAAAGTTATTTTCTTCACTTTACTCGCAATCACACCAGGCATGTATGCAGGTAGCTTGAGGAATGAGGAGGCGTGCTATGTATATGTATGTCAGCATTCACTTGAAATACATGACTGTAGAAATCTGAACATCTGATTTCATCCCATTCTAACACCAGAAGAATGCACAGGCAGTCTTTTTTGGGGGTTAGAGAGGAAGTCAGTTTCAAGACAGGACCTGTATATCCAGACAACAACTGGTTTGTTAGTTTATTGTGAGTCACTATTTTGTCATTTTTGAACATTAAGCCTTTTGTACAACCTGAATTAAAAAGTTGGGAAAATGTTCTAAATGTATTTCAGAACATGCATAACCCAGTGCTTCTGGTGGCTGTGGCTTAACTGAGTTATTTCCTAAATGGTTATTACTGTGCTTACTTGGTCAGGAAAGGTGTGTTGAAAGGATGCAAGGCAAATTAAAGCTGAACAGCAACACAATTTCTTTCCTTAATCAAAATTTCTATTCAAGCCATCATTAGAAGAAAGGGGTTGTGTAAAAAGAAAAAAAAAATAAAATGTACTTCAGAGAATATAGGGAGATGTGGCTTCTTGACAAAGCTGAAGAGTAAAGCAAAATTTGAAAAAAGGAAGAAAAAAGTAATGTGCATAGCATGGGAAGCTCAAGGTGGGGGAGTGATCAGGGGAAGATTGGAGGGTACAGTGTGAGTGTGTTGGGTGGCTGAAACAGTAGGCCTAGAACACCATTTCACCTAAGCCCAGACCTGTACATAGAGTTCCTGCAATGCATCACTGGTGCAACTAAATTCCAGTATCTGTAAATAATATCCCTTTGTGGGATGGGCCAACATAGTGTGGTATACAGGTCTGTTGTAATTAAGAGCATTGTAGCTACAAGTCATTCAGTTTGCAGCATGAACTAAAAGGTTGCTTAGGCGGGGTATCAGCAATAGGGTGATACGTAGACTGGAAGTGCCTAGGGGGCCACCAACTTGACATCTGCTGGGGGCCCCCAAAATGCTAACTAATGCCCTGCTTCCAATCATGTCAACAAATCCACCAAAACAACCCCAAAACTTTTTGGCAAAACATTAACAATCTTCTTAACCCAGGCTATACCCCAACCCCCCACCAGCCACCTCTAATGTAACAATTCCAATAGCTACACAATTCAACACCTACTTTATTAACATAATCACATCACTTCTAGGTAATCACACTAATAAACATGTCACTGTACCCTCTCCCTCTTCAGATTCCCCCAACCCCTTCTCATTTACTCCAATCCAAACTAGCTACATAAAAACACTCCTTTCCAAGCTTAGACCCTGCTGTCTAGCAGCAGACCAACTACCCAATGAAGTCCTTAAAATTGCCACCACCTCAATTGCCTATCCCATATCAATCCTGATCAACCATTCAATCAAAGAAAAATATGTCCCCTATCTGTGGGAAATATCTCACATCATACCCCTACACAAATGAGGTCCCTCTAAAGATATAACAAACTACCATCCCATAGCCATCCTCTCCCATCTAGCTAAAATCTTAGAAAAATTCATTCACACCCAACCCCTTTCCTACTTCCTCAACCACAACCTCCTCTCCCCATTCAACATGGCTTTAGGCCAAGATATAGTACCAGCACTGCCCTACTGCCTTTTACTAACACCATTCAAGGTCTCATAAATGAAGGCCAGATTGTCTCGTCCATATTCCTTGATATGTCAAAAGCCTTTGACACCCGTTTCCCACCAAATCCTACTCAACAAACTTTCAACTTATGGCCTCAATATGTCAGCCCTATCCTGGTTCCATAGTTATCTCTCTAACCGTCAGCAAGCCACCAGATGGGAAAACACCCTTTTCCCCCCTTCTTCCCATCTCTGTAGGAGTACCCAAGGATCCATACGTGGCCCCCTTCTCTTTACAATTTTTACTAACAACCTCAGGTCTGCAACTCAACTAGCCTCCATAGTCCAGTTTGCCGATGCTTCCACACTTATATGCACAGCCCCTACACCCCAGGAACTACAAACAAAAATGCCAACATCTTTCCAGAATATAGAAAAATATCTCTCAAACCATCAACTCACACTGAACCCAAACAAAACCAAGTTAATAACTTTCAGTTATAAGAAACCCAAAACATGACAGTCCACACTAACAGTTCTTCCCACAGACAGAACCAAAATAGAATCCACTAGCTAAACCAAACTTCTAGGTGTCACAATAGATGATAACCTAAATTCTGATAGCCACATCTTCTTCACCATCAAAAAAGTGCACTCTAAACTAGGCACCCTATATAGAGTCAAACCTTACCTTATAGAAAGTGCCAGACTAGGTACTGCCCGCTCACAACTACTTTCCACCCTCCCCTACGGATCCCAAATATTTTCCAACATATGTAAATCTGACCTAAATAATCTAGAATCCTGGTACAACCAAATTGCCAAATCTGCTACAGGCCACCCTTACAGAACCCACCACTGCTCAGTACTCGCCCAACTCAACTGGTTAGAGCTCCCAAACTTTCTAACATTCAACCAACTGTCCATGTCCCACAAAATAATTTACCAACTAAATAACTGCCCTGCACATACTAACCTAATCCAACCCAATATAAATCTGAGATCACTTAGATGTTCTAACAAATTAATCTTAAGGATTGCTCAACCCCACAACACACAAGGCTCCTCCCTCTACTCTTATAAAACTGCCAAGCTCTGGAACACTCTTCCTCAACTATAGCTAAAAACCCTAACTATCGTGAGTACAAACACTTCCTTAAGGAACATCTAGCAAAACACTGGCTCTGCTCCTGACATACTCCTGGCTAGTCCACCTGCTTCTTAACATATCTCCTATTACTGCTCCCTCTCCAAACTTGCTCATACCCCACATATACTGTTGCTGTCTGCACATGGCTAACTTGTCTCAACACTTTCTTTCAATTAGCAACTAGAACTGCTTACATCCTAGGCAATCAAAATGTTGACACACTGCAACCAGTACTTACTCTGTTTACCTAAAATATGCCGCCTTGTAAATATTGCATGGTCAGACAACTGTTTGGAAACTGTATTTATTTGTCTTGAGAATTGAACAAATTGTTTTTACGCTGTTAATACATCTCACACTTTACTATTTTTTATTAATGTTGTTAGTAGTTTAGATCACTATACTGTATATACATTGCAAACATTATTAGTATTGTTAATATTGTTAGTATTGTTTATTTTTTCTCTGCTGTATGTCAGGAGCTTTTATCCCCGAGTCTCCACTGAAAATGGCTTTCCTGCCCAGTGAGACATTATCCGGTAAACAAATGAAATAAATAAATAGGTAGATAATAAATGAATGTGCACATGTGACATGGAAGAAAAGCCTGACAATGTAATTCCTTTCCCCTTTTGCCTAGTGGATAGCAATAGCCATTTACAAGGTAGACATAGGAGTTACAACTTGAATGGAAGGGAGTTAAGAGGTAGTGATCTCAATTAATCTAGAAAAGTGGATGTTTTTTGTGACTATGACTTGTACAATGTTTTTCTGCATGAGATGGTTAAGCTTCCCAACAGCAATTTATTATGGGTCTATATTAAATCAGAGAAAACTCACTTCAACAAATGCCATTTCATCAGAAATGCCATTTATAGAATTCCGTTCTTGTGGGGGGCTACATCCCCACACCACCCGCTAATTACATATATATATATATATATATATATATATATATATATATATATATATATATATATATATAGAGAGAGAGAGAGATTAACTATACAATCTCGAAATACTGAAATGTCGAATTTCAGTATTTCGAGACTGAATAGTCGAAAAACCACATACACGAAAACCCACAATCACGAACACTACAATCACGACCATTCACACACAAACAAACACACACACACACACACACACACACACACACACACACACACACACACACACACACACACACAAACCAGGACATAATCACACACAGAGATGCACCTACCTAACTAAACAAACATAACAATACACACAAACACACTTAACCTACTTGCAAGCCCCTGCACCCCCCACACCCCCCTACTTATATATTCTAACTCTGAGGTCGCACTAAACACATAAACACACAAAAAACACCACCGCACACACTCACACAAAATAAAATCCCTACCCATTATCCTCAGGCACACAACACTTACCTGAAACCATATATAAATCCACAAACCGCACCACACATAAAGAACACGACACCAGGATAGTGGCAGATTACACATTTGCGGATTTGGCATAGTGTAGTTTCGGTTAACTGCACTTTCCACTATTCGGTCTCGATGTACTGAATTTCGACATTTCAGTACATCGATATTGTCTAGTGTATCAATATATATATATATATAGATATATATATATATATATATATATATATATATATATATATATATATATATATATATATATATACCAACTCCGAGATCGCATTATAGTGAGGAAAGGGCAAATCGTCCGATCTTCACTGTATCGAGATATCAATATGAACAGTTCGACAAATGGCATACTCGATGTAAGTACACCAAAAATGCTGTTCACTGAACTGAATTTTCGATTAACTAATAGGGACCCATTCATTATACAGAAATAATTTACTTTTAACTTGCAGTTGTTCCTCAGATATAAAGTTATTAGAAAAATATATGAAATTATGCAAGGTAATACTGGAAAATGCAGACTAGGTGATGGGAAAACAACTTAGAAAATGTTAGCAAGACTGAAACAGAATTTTATGGTTCAAAAAACACTAGTGACCTAGCAAACACTTGTCTTTCATTTTACTGGACCATGAATTTCTTCATATATATGATTTTTTAAAAACAAGTCTTCCACTGGCATTTAGAAAGATTCCCAACACTTACATAAATTACAATTCAGAGACAACTTCAGTCAGGAAGGAAGACTTCATTATTGGCTAATGTGAATGTCTTTGAATCATCCTTAATTACCACCACTATTAAACAGCACATTTTTGTTGTACATTTTTCTTGTAATTACCACTGGCAGACAGTCCACGTATCACTTTGGAACAGGCATCCTCCTGAGTCTCATTCACACACACACACACACACACACGTACAAACAAAATTATTCACATACTCCCCACCACTATTTCTGTAATGAAATTCCCAAAATTTCATGCAATGTCGTTACTCCCATTGACTGTAATGTGAACACCGCACAATTTGGACCATGTTAATTATCATAGCCAGCCATTCTAATCGCTCTGTAGCGTAAATCCCTTCCTACAGGCATTTGAGGGGAAAAATACATTACTAATTAACATTAGACACTTCCCCAAAATGCCTCATTATAATTTATCATGGGTCACTGAGGTACTTACACCAGTTGTATAAAATGACTGAGGTGGGTCTATTTCTGGATCTAAAAGGGTTCCTGCAAGGAGTTTGCTTCCATGTTATGGCTTAGCAAGCTGTAAAACAACAGCTGCCACTTGCTTTCTCATTAATGCATCTATGTAAATAGTGAAGTAATATGAACAGGGTAGACAGAGTGGTGCTTGTTATTACTGCTTATCTTTGATACATCATAACTTCCATCTGTAGATATTACCTCTTCTAATATACAGAGGACCATGTTTATTTATGTCTTTGTATGATTTATAATTTATGGGTCAGACATGCTTTCTTAAACACTAGTACTGATATTGCTTTTTACTGCTGTTTACATTGCTCTGTGTAAGTCAACTAATATGGAATACTACTGTATTACAGCAAAGATAGTATGTTTATTCTCTATTCCACGTTACCCTGGTTGACGGCTAAAAAGGGTACTTGGACCAGATTACAAAACTATTATCAAACAAACAGACAAAGATTCAAAGAAGCAATCAAAGCAAATAAATTCATAGAAATAAGACATGCTCAGTGTAGATACAGAATCACGTCTGGAAACTAAACAATACATGTCTCACCCTCACTCAGCTCCCCTCCCACCAACTCAAGAACCATCCCTATGCACCCCCCACATATTCTACCAACTATATTACTCAAACATAAAGCATCCCTAAAACTTAACATAGTAACCCCCCACCATACCTATTACCCAAAGAGCACAATCATAAAGTTTCCCTTATAAACAAACACATTCAAAAACTGAGAAAACTAATAACCTCATGCATATCAAAACTAGCCCTAAGTGGAGATATCCACCCCAACCCTGGCCCTATCGTCTCCAACCCCAATCCTCATAATCAGACTAGAAACCACAACTTCTCCCATATTACAGACAATGGAAAGCCAAATGACTTCCTTCTACTAAGACTAAATATTAGAAGTATATCCAACAAAGTTCATGAACTCCATGCCACCATAGACTTGTACTCCCCAGATATAGTCAACCTGACAGAAACCTGGCTAAAACCTCACATTACCAGTGAGCAAATACTCCCTACAGGTTATGGCATACTAAGAGTAGACCGGCTAAACAAGAAAGGAGGCGGTGTAGCTATAATATTTAAACAGCATCTAAACATCCAGATCGTAAAATCATCAGCTCCACAAATAGGCAATGAAGAAATAATATATACCAACCTCAAAATAAACCAAAACAAAACCATCAGCATAATTGGTTGCTACTTCCCACCTGGCCAAAACATCATTCCACTAGAAAACCTCCTCAGCTGGTCTACCCACCATCTCCCCCAAGAAACTATAATTTTAGGTGATTTCAATATTGACTGGCAATCCTGTTCTGGCAACCATCCAACCCATCATGTAAACCTTCATGGCTTCACCAACTAGTCCAGTCGCCAACCAGGATAAATAAAAACTCCAGCAAGCACACTACCCTGGATTGGATACTAGTCAGTAAGAGCCCCCAGTCATATATAACAGGCTGCTTATCAGATAGCCTCAGTGATCACTCCCCAACATTTCCTACTGAAAAAATACCTATACCAAGCTAAACCTGTCATCTACCGTCAGATACGTAAAAAAATAAACTTTAACCCACTCACATTCATCTCATCCCTCAAAGAATGCAACTGGCATCCTCTAAAGTACCTCAGTCTTGATGACGCAGTTGAATTTTTTAATACTACCTTCCTGAGCATCCTTAATTACCATGCCCCCATAAGACTTTCCAGAATCAAAGCACAACCCTCCCCATGGCTACAGAAAACCACTAAGGCAGAAATGAAAAACAGGGATAAAGCCTGGGTGCACTGGCGCAAAACCAAGACCCCCTCAAATAGACAGAAATTCCTAGAATTACGCAATAGAGTCAAAAAACTAATAAAACAGGACAAATTCCAATACTACCAGTCTGCCCTAGACTCCTCCGAACACAGCCCCAAATAATTCTGGTCCTCCATAAACTCCTTCCTCTGCCCAGGTAAAGTCAGTACCCCTCCTCCTAACATCCCTCACTCCTCAGAAAATATTGCTACCTCATTCAACACACACTTCACACAAACCATACTATCACACAACCCCCCTCCCCTCCAGCCCACACCTTCAACTACTAATCTCTCCACTGCCTTCTCTTTTTCTCCTGTACCTACCTCCAACATAAAAAACTCTTAACTAAACTTAAACCCACCAAGTTAGCAGCAGACAACCTCCCAAGTGAATACCTACAAATCGCAGCTGATGCTTTGGCCTACCCAGTATCCATCTTGATTAACCGATCTCTGTCAGAAAGTTATGTTCCCACTCTGTGGAAAGTATCACATATAATTCCCCTCCACAAAGGCGGACCCTCCACAGAACTAACCAGTTACTGCCCCATAGCTATTCTCTCTCCACTCTCCAAAATACTAGAGAGATGCATATACTCTCAGGTCTCATACTACCTCCTTACTAACAACCTCCTTTCCAATACTCAGCATGGTTTCCGACCAAACCATAGCACCACCAATGCCTTACTCTCCTTTACTAACACTATCCTTCAGCATAAAAACAATGGCTATCTCTCCTCTGCTACTTTCCTAAACCTATCTAAAGCATTTGACAGGGTCCCACACAAACAACTTATCTCTGTCCTCAGTAACCTATCCTTCTCACAATCAGTCACCAACTGGTTTCAGAGTTACCTGTCTGACCGCCAACAATCCGTTGTATGGCAGAATGACATATCTCCCCAACTACCTGTCTCCGTAAGGGTTCCCCAAGGATCCATCCTTGGACCCCTACTCTTCTCTGTTTTCACAAATAATCTAGCCTCTGCCAACACACATGGTACACTCATACAAGACGCAGATGACTCGACCATCATCTGCTCAGCCCAGTCCCTACCCAAACTGCAAAATGTCACACAGGAAGCCTTTTCCTCTGTTGAAACTTGGTTATCTGATGCCCAATTAATACTCAACCCAAACAAAACTAAACTACTCATCTTCCAGCCCACCAAACATACTCAAAACAACTCTCACTTTAACATCACAGCAAAAGACAACACCACTATATACCCAACTGAACACACCAAATTGCTAGGAGTGGAAATAGACAATAAACTAAAATCTGACATTCACATATCCATGACCATAAAAAAGTCCACAAAAAACTAGAAGCGTTATACAGAAATAAGCATCTTCTCACCAAAGCAGCAAAGATTACAATAGCAAATTCCCACTTTATCTCCACCCTACTTTATGTCTCTCCAATATATACCAACCTAAGGCAATGCGATCTAAACAAGCTAGAGACCTGCTACAACAAAATTGCCAAATTCGCCACAGGGGCATCCTACAGTAGTCACCACTGTCTCTCACTTGCTAAACTGGGCTGGCTTGAACTCCCTCACCTCCTTCAATGGTATCAACTCTCACTCGCCCACAAACTAGTAAACCATCCACTAAATGTCCCATCCCTCCAGAATCTACTCCAACCCTATCGTACCACCAGACCACTAAGATCCAGCAACAAAAATCACTTGCAGATCACTAAAGCCAATAACTCTGCTGGTGAAGCACTATTCTCTTGCACCATAGCCAAATTATGGAACTCCCTCCCACCCACAATTACCTCTGTACCATCATGCAACCACTTCAAAACTTTACTAAAAGCACACCTAAAAACATGCTGGCTATGCCCTTGCAACTCCCACTCTAATATCACCCACCCCATCCAACCACTACCTTTCTTTCCACTACACTAACTACCTTGATTATAGCAAGCTCAGATGCTCATAAGCCTAGTACTTATAGAGCAGGAACTTCTTATTTTAACATTTGTTAATGTCTGTTATGTACTTCACAGATAAAGATTCTAGTTGTCTACTGATGTAATATGTTCTTCATCTGTAAATATGTTGTAAGTAATTGCTATGCAAATTGTTAATCGCTATGTAATCCAATGTAAATACTGTCTGTTTATTTTAACTGTGGAGCTTTTCTCCCCGGGCATCCGCTGAAAATGGACCTACGTCCAGTCGGACACTCCCCGGTCAACAAATATAAATAAATAAATAAATGAATTAATATAGTACAGCAGTTTTGTGTAAATGTGAGTAAACAGGTCAGACTACTGAACAATAGGATGAATGTCTGGTTGGCATTTTGTGCCTCACAAGTCCATAGTGCTGTGGGTGCTTTAGGCATGAGATGACAAACATGAAACACTGTGAACACCTCTGAATTTGGTGACTATGCTCAAAAAGTAATGTAAATATTCAAGGAGCAGAATTACAAAGATAAAAGTGCACGTAAAGCTCTCCTGGAGAGCTTCAGGTTACAGTTCAAATGGATTAAAAGAGGCACAAGTGCTTCCTCTCAGATGTGATCTGGGTAAACAGACTGCCTAGGCAACATGCTCAGGATCACACAGTATGCCAGTGATGGAGGAGTAAATCAAATCCAGCACTATAGGCTGAAGTGTTTAGCAATGTATAGAGGGAGAGCATCACACAGGGAGCAGTACAGTGACCACCCTTGTTGGTGAGTACTATGTCAAGGACATTAGATCCCCTTGTGGGGGTGCAGACTATCTGTTCCAGTGTATTTGCACTGACAAAGTCCAAGAACCTCTGGGTGAGTATATTTGAGCTTCTGTATGTTACCCAGTTGATAGAGGGATAATTGAAATCTCCTGTCTAAAGTGTTGGGCTGTATGGTGATTGACTCCAGTAAGTTCAGGTAGGCATCATGCTTTTCTTGGTTCATGGAGGGGCACCTATAGCTAGCAATGATGTGGTGGGGTGTTTTTTCCTATAGTCAATTGGGCATGGAGTAGTTCAACAGAGTCATACTGCTGGACCAACCTCAAGGTGTACTTAGCTTTGTGAAGATGGATACACCTCCATATTTGGTTCTTTCACACTCATTCTGAGGTCTGAACATGTGGAAGGCATTGTAGCCTTGCATAGTTGGGGTGCTTTATGTGGCCTTCAACCAAGTTTCAGTAACTGCACAAAGATCAGCATCTTCCAAGGTGAGGAGTGCTTCCAGGGAGTGCAGTTTCATGTTTAGACAACTAGCATTACGCAATAAAACCTTGAGTTTGTCTTGATTGGATATTGCTATGTCATAAATTTTGTTGTTTTCACATTGCCTAAAAAGGCACTATGGGGAAGGTAAGCACCTTAGTCAGTATCCAAAAGCCTAGTGGAGACAGGTGCAGACCATCTCTGTCAAAGCAGTTTGGCCTGTCAACCACATCTTCCCAGCTTGACAAATGATAGGACCAGCGGATCATAGGAACTTACTAGCCTATTGGCCCTGAGACCCTTACAAGCCTAGCCAAGAATTTAGCCCATGTTCTAACAAGTCAGCACCCAATGCTCCTGTCCAGCAGGGACACAGGTGGAATCCCAGTAGTGTATTTTCTGTTCCCCATTCAGTTATGCAGGTTGCTCTTAAGAAGGCTTAATGAGGTATTCTTGTTGACATGGAGAGGGGTCTAATCCACAGAAGGGGGAGTTTTTGGGACACAAGTTCTATTGATGTCATGGACCAGGTTGAGGTCACACGTATAGGTTACTTGAGTGAAGCTTGACTTACAAATATGCAGCAGTCCCGTCAATGCGGTGTCTGGGATTGCTTTGTATACCAGACAGAAGTCACCTCTGAGGAATCTGTATGAGACTGATTAGAGGGACAGGGCTTTTAGCCTATCTGTGTAGGGTAGATGTTTGAGACCCTGGATTCTCCTGGCAAGGAACCTCTGTGGTCTCTCCAGTTGCTGCATGCACTTTGTGAGGTACATGCTGAAAGGGGTATTGTACTCAATAATGGGTCTTATAAGGGAAGAATAAAGGGATGTTATGACCTCCTTGTCTCTGGACAAGATACCCTTACTAATACAACAGAGACAATATGGTGGTCAAAAGTCAGTTTGCTATCAACCTGGGTGCCCAAGTCCCTCATGACTGATCGCATGCTTATGACCTTGTTATTAATATGATAATTTGTGCAGATGTCACTCTCCCCAAAGGGGATGACAATGCATTTTTGGCATTCAGTTTGAGGCCATGTTTCTGGCATCAGTCATTGATTTGGGTGAGACCCTCTTGGAGGATGTCCACATCACTAGGGGAATTGATGACATCACCCAGCTTGCAGTCATCTGCAGACTTGGTCAGCCACACCCCACTGGTTTTGGCCTACACCTCAGAAAAGTATATCCCAAACAACAGGGGCCCCAAGATTGATTTCTGGGGTACACCACTCATCACAGGTCTACTGCTTAAGGTGGCTTCCCCTATTTTGACTAGGTGGGCTCTATCAGTGAGCCAGGTTGCTGCTCATCTGGTAACATACAGATTGATGCCTAGCTGAGAGAATGTATCTATTATAACCAAGTGGGGTATAGTATCGAAGGCTTTGGCTAGGTCAAGGTAGGTGGTGTGCACCATCTTCCTCTCATCCATGGCTTTGGTGACTGTCTCAAAGAAGTCAGCCAAGTTTAACAGGCATGACCTTCCCTTGACAAAACCAAACTGTGTGGGATCAGGTGTTTGGAGGCTGCCAATGTCCTTGTTAATGAAGCCCTTGATAATTCTTTCCATGGCCTTGCAGATCAGGCTAGTTAGGCTGATGGGTCTATAATTTCCTGGATCGGTGGACGCTCCACCTTTGTGTAAAGGAATGACAGTGGCTGTCCTCCACTTGGCTGGGATGAAGCCAGTACTCAGGCATTGGTTGAAAAGGGTGCCTAATGGTGCTGCAAGTTCCTGCCTTAGTTCATGTAGGATACAGGCTGGGATGTTATCAGGTCCCATGGAGGCTGTATTTTTTGCCTTTGAGAGGGCAGTGCTGACTTTCTACCTAGAGATAAGGGCAGGGGGATCCCTGGAATGATGCCAAAATTGTTGAAGTCAATCTTTTTTTTTGTTTATATTGTGGCATCATCCTGGGTAGAATGCTGCTTAGGGCTAGGGTCATACCTACCTGGAAAACATAATCGGAGAGTTCAATCATGTCTTTCTTCATATTGTCCAGGGAGGTATATCTCAAACATTCACAGCAATATGGACTATGACAGAGTCATAATGGTATTTGCTGTTGAGTGACCTGAGTACATGTGTGATCTGATGGATCCTGGCACCCAATAGACAGCTGACCATGACCTTCTCCTTCTCTAGCCTGGTGAGGGAGACATCTGTGTGTCTCACTATGGAGTCTCCTATGACCACGGCATCAGGTTTTGAGGTATTTTTACCTTACAGCCTTATTTGGTGAGACACTGATATATGTGTTGTTACGTGCAGTGGTTTCTATACATGTTGAGGTGTGTGCAGATAATTTGCACTTTGGAGGTCTCTAATCTTTTGGTAGGCTTCTAATGAGTACCTCCTGGTATGTGGGTTTATGTGTTGTGTCCTGAACTTGTGTGAGGGGTGAAGTTCATGAGCTGACAACCTGTTTGATGTCTTGTTTTTTGTTACTTGAGAGGATTGTTTCCAAATTGATAGTGTAATTACATCTCTCACATATGGTGTTTGTTTGTTTCAGGATGAAGTGGTTGTCACTATGCATAAGACAATTACTACACTGCCTCAGGATGCCCGAGTCAATCAGGCTGGCTGGAGAAATGGTGGGAAAGTGACCATCCATGATGGCAGGTTTATACCATAATACTGTTGGGGGGGGTGTAAGTTAGATTCATTTATGATGTAGGAATAACAGAGGGGCTTATTCTGTTGATGATATAAGGTGAAGAACTGTGACGATGCTGCTCAGTGTGCAGTTGAGTTACCTGCAGAGCCACAGAGGACTTGGGAGGGTCCTACTGACAGATGTTTATGGAAAATTTAAGTTTTCAGGTGTTTGTGTCTATACTGGGCAGCATTAACCACCATCGTGTGATGCACAGCTATGTGCAAATGCGAGGCTTAAATACAGGTGAAATTCAATAATTTTAAGACAAACTACCAATGGGAAAGCTCTAAACTGAGCCTTTCTCCAGCAACCCTAACTCAGATGGAACCTGATCTATTCAATTTTGTCACAAAGGTGCAGAGAGGCCCTCTTAATGTAAGATGGCCAGTTTAGAGCACAGCAACACCAGTCTAATTCAGCAAGCATCCATCTAGCCTATGCTATATAAGGCAGTAGTACAGAATTTCAAAATGTAGAAAAAAATACAGACATAATCAGCCAATAATGAAGCAACAGTTCAAATAAATACAGTTAACAAAGTGCAATAGAGGATTTACGTATACTTAAACCCTAACAATGTATTTATTACTCTGAAGGCTAAGGTGGAAAAGTATACATTTTGTTCTCAAACATATAAAAGGCCTTTCCCACTTTGTCAGAAACATTAGGGTAGCTGCCAAAAGGTGCTTGGCAGAAGATGGTTTTGAAAGAGAAATTACTACATAGTCTGTTCTAGAGGTTGAAAGATGAAAAGTGTGAATCTGAGGAACAAGATACAATTTATCAGGCTTCCAGGGTGCAAGCTGAAGACTATCAGGCAAACTGCTGGCTACAAAGAAAGCATCCTTTAATGCTTGCAAAACCAGGAGGAACAGCTGCAGGTTGAGGAAAATCCACTTTTAACAAATATTTTTCCTGGGACTCTGGTATGTCATTTTGCTCCCAGTAGAATAACTCATACATTCTGACAATAGAATCAGAAAAGGGTAACCCTTCAGATGGGAAATCTGAAGAAAAGCTTTCCTCAGAGTCTGTTTCCCCATTCTGTGGAGTCAGAGTCTGAGAAACACAGTCTAAGTTTGATTAATGTCCCTCACACTGGGACTTAGAAGAGAGAAAAACATATTTTCCATTTTGAATTCAGGGAAGGCTCAGAATGCAAGATCTGAAAGGTGTGAAATAAGCTCTTACCAAAACCCATCCATCTCTTTTTGTCTGTCATTTGTGATCCAGGTAAATAAAAATGCCTAACATTGTGTTTCCTTTTCCTGGAAGACCCCCCCACCCTAGGAAATCAGCACCCTGATGGTCTTATCTTTATAAATCAAAATCCTCAGAGTGGCTTCATGAAATAACATCTACTCCCTCCTCCAATACTGTCAAGAGTGGTTCTCCCATGTCCAAAAAGACAACTGAAAAGCCATAGAGGATGTGACTGTTTCTTGGTCCTTAGAGTAGCTTCCCAAGGAGCAATACCAGAGGGCCTGGGAGAGAAAGTGATGAGCGGTTTGAGGTACTTGAAATGGCCATAGTACAGTCATTCATCAGTGGCTGAGGAAAGAGGAAGCCATCTTCAAAACTGAAGCCTCACATGAACCTTTTCCCTTCCTACTAACTCGGGAGAAAAGAACCAAATAACCTGAAGCTTCGTCTATGTCTTATCTAACCAAATGGGTAGTGGAGATTTGGTAAATTGGCCTTATCTCCTGACTAAAGACTTTAGTTTTGAGATAAAAAAATGTATTGGCAACCACCAAAAACACTAACCATGGTCCCTAGCAAAATACTTTGATAAAAAATGTATACTTTTTCTCTCACAAAAAAATAGTAAAATAGAAAGTCTTTACCAACTGGGTACTTATCTGCCCAGCCTTGAAGAAGTGCTAGCTGTCTGTCAATCACTCAAAGCCCAAAAAGAAGTGATAAATTCAATGGCAAGAAAGTTCTGAAGGTCTAGCACCCTAACCACTGACTATATACAGCTCTGCTTGAGCTGTTCAGCAGTAAAGTTGCATTTAAGATGCCATAACAATGGCTTTATTGGCCTGAATTTGTCCATTAAGACAACTTAAAAAGTCACAGGTGTTCAGAGTCGCCATATAGCTGAAACACTTGATATTCATAAGGGTCATTTGCATATATCCCATGTGCCTCTAATACAGGAGGTTTGAGAGGTCACTCAGTGGAAATTCTAGCTTGGCTAGAGTTTTCATTTAGTTTTTACTGATTGTTTTTTCTGTGTGACCTTTTCACTCATTATTTTAGTTTATTAGTTAGGATATTTTGCAGACACCCTAATGGTAATGGACATCAGCTGGGTATAACAGCCCTGTGTTTCTAATGCTTAATGTAGAAACAGCAAGATAAGCCAGCAAGCATTAAATATAGGCGATCTTTTGAAATACAAGGAGAATCAAGTAACTACCAACTCTGATATCCGGTTAGTTACCACATATTGCAGAAATATGGATATACTTATGAACAGTGTACAAAGGCAGTGGAACATTTAGTTGGCCAATAATAACGTATCACAATTTCTTCAGGAGAAATGTTGATTTTCATTTTGTAGGGGCAGAAGCTTGAGTTCACATCTAAGCCACTATAAACAAGGGGCCAGAAGTTCTACACCTTTTAGTACACAAACAACTCTAATGGGCGATACTCTTATTGGGTTTTCTCCCTGTGGCCACCATAGCCATTGTAACAGAATTATGAAGTCTTAACAATTTACAAGCAAAAAGTGTGGGAATGTTTTTGATGTAATTTTTTTGCCAATTGCAGTAGTGATTGGGTGATCTATTTGGCTACATGCAGTTATTCAGCATTCTATGTGGGTCAGACTTTGCGACCACTGAGAATAAGAATATTGGAACTTATCAGTGATATGAGGATCAGGAAGCCCAGTAGTGCACTATACAAACATTCCTTAGTACATCCTAGAGCTGCTTTCAGATTTATGGTAATAGACAAAATTGTGGGCAACAGAATAAATAAAGCTGGTTGGCACACTATTCTTGATGCCAAAGAAAAGAAGTGGATAATTAAATTGGGTGGACGTTTCCCACCAGAACTTAATGAACACTTGTAATTTGACCAATCGGTTTGCTTTTTGTGGTTGATGTCATGCATAAAAAAAACATGTTGTCTCTTTCTTTTTAACACTGAGGAAGGCTATGTAACAAGTCTAGTCAAAACCGGTTTGTTTATTTCTTTTGCTGACATGTAATTAAATATTTATATTGTTTTCAGCATCACAGTTTGCTGGCTTATTTTGCGGTTTTCTAAATTCTACATTGTGGTTCAAGCTGTGCAATTGCCTTATGTTCATAGGCTGTCTTTTACTGTTTCTAAAGCTTAGTCAAACAGTCCACTTGTGCTGTGCTGATGAGGCCATGCATGCATGTCCACAGCTATTGGGGTTTGGCTTTATTGACCTGAATTTGACCATTAAAATGACTTAAAAAGTCATGGACATTCAGAATCACCATATAGCTAAAACACCTGATGTCCATAAGTGTCATTTGCATATATCCCATGTGCCTCTAATACAACAGGTTTGAGAGGTCACTCAGTGGAAATTCTAGTTTGGCTAGAGTTTTCAATTTTGTTTTTACTGCTTTTTTTTTTTGTGACCTTTTCACTCATTGTTTTAGCATGGCATAACATTTTGGAAACTGGCCAGTTGTCCTATCCTTGGCAGGATAAGACCCATATAGCTTATGCTCCTGCAGCCATTATCTAATGATAGACATCTGAAAGGTTTACACAGTAGCAAACATAAAAGAATTTTGGAACAACTACATAGTGATCAAGATATGACTCATTAATGGTTAAGAAAATGTGACCGTAAATCTAAACATGAAAGGCTGATACTGCCAGTAATGGCTGCTCAGGACAGCAAGATGAAATGTTTCACAAAACCAATAGAAAAAAGTGGAAGATTAGAAAAATGTACAGAACTGAAAGCAACTGCATGCGTTGTGTTTAACTGTAGTGTACTTATAGCCAAGGGTTTGTATACCAAGAGATAAAATTATATGCCAAGACGTAGACCTTGAAACTGTGGAAATATAACAATATATAAGTACTCGTAAGGCACAGGAAACATGAACCAGAAAGAAGTATTTAAATGTGGATGCAGTGATCACATCAACAAGGACAACAGATACAATAGTTAAATAAAAAAGACATATAAAATAGCCACACCTAGTGGTTATAGTCTTGTGTACTTAAAGACAGAGAATCATAAAATGTCACAACAAGTAAACATAATCTAGAATAATATAAAATATGGATACAGTTTTAGTAGTAGAGGGAGGAAATAGACTAATAAAAAAAAGAATTCAGATTTAAATATGTTACACCACTGAAGCAATACTGATTTCAAAAATGTATATAGCTTTCTTTGTCATAGAAATAGGTTCATTTCTGCCATGACATTAAACATCTAAAACATATGAAGAAATTAAAAAAGAAAGAGCTAGTCATATTTAGTTCTCTCTGCATTTAATCATGAAACAGTATTTGAAAATCTATTCTGGCATAATCTTTATGAAACATACCCTTTACAGGTTGTTGTCTACAAAAAGGATATGCAGCAAGCTTTTTAAGGTCCTTCTTTATAAGAAAATCCTTTACCACCACCCCATATTTTGTTAAATTTTAGGAATTTCTTCTATCATTTGTACTGTTGTACATATTTATTGTCTAGTACCTGTTTATTTTTCTTGGGAAGCTCCATACTAATTATTGTTCTTAGCTTCAGCCCAATTACTAAGTTGCAGAATGTTAAAATTGCATCATTTCATTTATTGAAAATATATTTCTGAATACATACGTCCATTTTGTTAGCTATTAAAAGCTTCTCCATTTGGACTGAAAAAGGTGAGCCAGTATCTCCATTTCATTACAGTACATTACAGCTCCCTGCAGAGCACTGACAATATGTTTTCTGTACTAGTAAAACTGTTCTAGTAAAACAATTAATAACTTATTTATCTTTCAGATGCTGAAAGAAATTATACATGGTGCCAACATGTAAGCCATATAAATTATCAAGAGCCAAACAACAAGTCTATGTTATCTCTTATTTGTAATTATGACATACGGACATAATTCATAAACAATTTGCTTTGTATACAAGGCATATATGCATGGTAAACAGAAATGTGAAAAGTGCAGATAATTCAAAAGCAAGATTTGTACAGGTAGTTTTTGTGTAATATGTAGTACATGCAAAGCAGAAGTTAACACACACATAAATGAATAAAGAGCTGTGATATTTCAGAAATAGAGTGTAACCATACCATTCAGCTATCTAAATTTTCACAGAACATCCAGATTTTTGCCTCATAATTTTGTTCTCTTCCTCATAAAATGTGTGGTTTTCTGGCAAATCACTGGGATGATTTGAGGACTGAAGTCACTAAATAATGACATAGACGAGTTTCAGACTCCATATTCTTCACAGAAATGTGTGATAACACAAAGCCTCTTATTCTAGAAACTTTTTCAAGTTTATAACAGGAATTTTTAAAATCTGTCCCTGTTTTTGGGCCTTTGCCCCCCCCCCATGAAATTGTATCGCACACAAAGCTCCTTGGTGTCATTATCGATGATCATCTAAAATTCAACATCAATATAAATACCATTATTAAAAGAAACTCATCAGAAATTAGGACTCTTGTACTGACATAATCACTTCCTTACTCCAGCAACCAGAAAGACCTTAGCCTCCTCCTACATTCTCCCTTTTTCACATATGGTGCTCCCAACCCCCTGCTCATGAATCTCCAACTCGGTTTACAATCCAACTTAGAATCCTGCTACAATAAAATCAGCAAATTTGCCACCAACTCCAAATATTCATCCCATTACTGCCTCTCTCTTCAATCCCTTCAATGGCTTGAATTACCAAACTACCTACACCTGCTAAAATTCTCCATAGCTCACAAAGTCATCTTCAAATCATCCAGCTGTCCAGCTCTCTCCTCTGCCTTATCCCCCTATATTCCAAATCGAACACTTTGGTCAGAAAACCAAAACCTATTACAAATTCACAAACCCTCTAGGCTCCCTGGCCACTTCCTGCTATCTTCCTCTATAGCCAAACTTTGGAACTCCCTCCCCCCTCTCTTTGAAACACTGCAAATCCCATCAACTTCAAATCCCTCCTTCACTCATATCTATCCTCCAAGTGGATTTGCCCCTGCTCTTCACCCACTTTGTAATTCATCTTTCACACTTAACACTCTGCTCATCTCTTGCATCCTCTATATTACTAATACATTCTCTATAAATACTATACTATGTTCACTCTACTTATAGAACAAATCTTCACTACCACTAGACCTATACTTAATTCTAAACCTACTTATGCCAAATTCACTAAGTTATACTGTAACATGTACTGTATGTCTGTTGTTTTGAACAATGTCCTCTTAATGATGGATCTAACTTACTATTGATAATATTATTGACATTTCTGAATTGTAATTGACTTGTTACTGTATTTGTGTCATGGAACTTATCTCCCTGGGTCTCGGCTGAAAATGGGGCCTTTTAAAGCCCAGTGGACTTCTCTGGTCATCAAACTGAAATAAATAAAATAAAATCATGTCAGGCTTTGTCCAGATTTCTTGTGCTAAGAGGTTGAGAGGTATAACACATACCTCTCAACATCTCAGTGCAAAAGTCAGGGACAAAGCCAAAAAATAATAAAGGCCAAAGGCCCAAAATCATGGAAAGATTGTAAATACTGGTCTTAATGTTGCTAGAATAACAGCAATCTGAACAATATGAGACAGAAACTCAACTGTCTATCATTATTTAATAACTGCATTCCTAAATGATTTGCCAGGACAAAAAACACACAATTTTTATGGAAAATAGATAAACAATATGAGGTAAAATAGGGATATTTTGTGATATTAGGGACATTTGACAGCTATGTGTAATAGGATTCCTCTATATTACTGTGTCAGTTTACATAACCAAAGCATACAAGAAAATATTTGCATGATGATCAGGGATGGTCATAGTAGCAGTCAGGCTGGTTTACTTGAGCCTAAAACATATTGGCAGACAGTACAATAACCTATATCCAACAGATGAGTAATGTGATAACATCGACAAAATAAACATGTCCAATACAGGTTCACAGGTTTGCAGGTTTGTTGAATAAACTCAAGGCCTATTGGATGTCTAGGATCATAATGTCCCTGATCACATATGTGAAATTACAGCTGCTCATCTAGTCATTCAGTTAATTTGCTGAAGGTATGGCTTGACAGACTGAGTTTAAATGAAAGGGGGCACTTATTCCATAGGCATGAGAGTCTTTTGATATATGAAATTTATTTTACTGAGAATGACTTGCTCTCTTTTACAAGGTCTCCAAGGGGTTTTGCTAAGCAAATTACTTCAAACAGGAAGAGGTCATTTAATGCTGTGTATGTCAGGCATAGTTCTTCCCTAAGGAGGCAATAAGATACAGAAAGACGGTTGCTGTAGTCTTTGGCTGTAAGACATGCTTGAAGCCTTTTGATTTTCTTTATAAGGAATCTGCACTATATTGTGTTTCAGTGGGTTACAGAACAGGACACAGAATTTTACAACTGGTCTGATAAGAGCTGTGCAAAGTGGGGCAATTACAGCTTACCTACTGATGAGGCTTTGCCCATTCAGAACAGTTTCCAGAATTGAACTCCTCATTCTGTTTTCCATTGACAGTCACAGCCAATGTAATTTTCATTAGTACACTGGCAAGTATACAAAGATTTTGGTATTTCAGTTTTCACTATGCATGTGTGACAATGGAATTAGTATATTTATGTATGGAGGTGTGGGGACACAGTAGGGCATGCTCCCCTTGCAACAAACACTATTTTTATGTTTTGCAGCTTGTTTGAGTTTCCATTATTTTGTTTTGTTTTGTCCAGCTAAAGCTTCAACCTGCTGTAACTCAAGAAGATGTAGTAAATGCAACAATTACCTCCCTGACATGGCTTTTGGACCCACAGAGGATCAGGTGGACAACACTATATGCTTTTTTGATGGTAGCGGCGCAAGGGTGTATATCACATGATCAAAATCCCAAAATATCAAACACCATAAGTTCGAACTTGGAATGTCGAAATGTGATATAATTGAAAGCACAGAACAGTGAATTTTTTCCCAGGGAAAAAAATTGCTGTTCCAAGAAACACACACACACAACACAAGCACACCAAAAAAGTAATCCACACATATACACTTAAAATCCTACTTCTAACCCTACACTAAACTGTACATACACTACTATCTATCCACTTACCTTAACCCAAACCCTAACCCTAAGGTCCTTAACTAATGCACACTCACCTTACCCGTTCCCTAACCCTAAGGTCCATAACTATCTCATTCCCACACTAAGCTTAACCCGGTCTGTTCACACACTTACCTTAACCCGATCTGTAACTTTCGCACCACAGTGGAGAAAATAGTGAAGCGGCAGAAACAGCCCACCAAATTCTTTCCCTAGGAAAGAATTTGATGTTCTGCAGCTTCGCTATTTTCAGCGTTCATTGTTTTGGGTTCGATATTATAACAGTCGACATTTTACTACTTCGATGTTGGATTAAAGGTCACCATCTAGAAGGGCTGCAAGTTTTTTTTTTTTTTTTACTATTTCATCAATTTTTTGCTGTTGCCCAACAAGAATATATAACTCAGATGAGGGATACCAAATGCCAAAATTATGCACTTTTTGGCACTGAAGACAAGATCATTTCTTCAGTAGCATGTATGTGCAATTTTAAGTGCTCTTTGAGGGAGGTGGTATCAATGGGGATAAGGACAATGTTCCCATGTCTAGAATCATTGGTATATTTATTGACCTAAACAGTGGAGTTAGTTTTGGAATCAGAAAACGTGTCTGAAAGGAGCAGCTCTACTGTTGGCAAGTAATAGTGAGGAAAAGAATTCTTCTTTCCTTACCTGTTGTGTATGGCCATGTATGATTTTCTAAAGGGGGCTGTAGCAGATATGTTAACCAGGTCAAGCAGTCAGCATAAGCAGATAAACCTTTATCCTGGATGGTTGTTATACTCTCAAAGTCATCTGTGATATTACGCATTCATAGGTTCATAGGTTCATAGATTCATAGATTAGTACTAAGCTAACTGCCCTTGGGAGCCATTTTAAGCCTAGCCAATTATCCCTTGTGAGACTCGAACCCCGTACCTTGTGTTTGTAAGGCAAAAGATATAACTTTGACAAAAAAAAAAAACAATGCAATATGCTGAAGAGGCTAATAGGCTTCTATGAATGTGGTCTGTTGAATGGAATACCTTGTGGATTCAGATTAGCCAGTTTTTAATGCTCTGTTACGAATATGTGTAAGGACTAATAATCATTTGTTTTTGACTGCACAAATTGCACTTCCTGCTATTTCATCACACAAAACTGCTTTTATCCTTACTCTGGGCAGCAGTGACCATTTCAAATTAAATTTTAGGTCAGAATATTTTGTATGGAGGAAGAAAGTTTGAGGTTCCTCTTTGTGTCCTGAAATTTGTCCCACAACTGTATGCTAGTGTGTTAGCTATACTGACTTGCATTCTTTGTTCTAACGTAATACATTCTTATTCTTGTCACTTCTTTTCTATATGTGCATATTGTGATTACCCATCCTGACAGCTTGTCCTATTTCAGATTAATTATTTACATTGTTTTAGTGAGTTCTTTTTGGGTGTCATTAACCTTATCTTTATTGCATTGGGATGGATAATTACTTTTTAGCTTCAGAGACTGTCAGTCCCCCATCTGGTACTCTACAGCATAAAAGCCAGGCTCATTGATTCCCTAATCAAGTGACAGTCCTATAGTCCAGCCATTCTCCAAGGTTGATTAAAGCTTAATGGCCAGTTTTTCTCTCTACATATAACAGGTGGTTGCCAGGTTTGAAGCATCATATTTGGGTGGAACACAATCCCACCCCCAGCCTAACCCCTCTCCAGCTTGTGACAACAGCTATAGCTTCTCTAAAGAGATGCATGTGTGCACCCATACATAACAATTCTCCTGACATTCTTGTTATGTGGTTATCACCTCAGTTCATACTGCTATGTGCACCATATTCCATAATCCTATTATGTCAGTAATGCAGTGCAGAGGACCACCTCCCTTTCCAAGACTGACAAGTCAGTGTCAGCCACTCACTCCCAACTTCCCACTCTGACTTTTCCAGACTCTAATAATATTAACTGAAAAGAAGTAATCTGAGACATAGTCAGGGATTATATCTATACCACTGAATCAAGTGTGGACTGAGCAAAGTTTAAAGGCTTTGCACACTCATTTCTTTTGGTTAAATAATTTGTTCATTTTGTAAAAACATCATTCAGGTTTACTGCAGATGTTTCCACTATAATTCTGTTTCAGGGGAGAAATGCATTAATGTATTTAATTAGATGTTGAACAGGGACATGAATGATTCACCAAGAGCTTGCAAGTGAGCCCTGATATACATTCCCAGTTGACTGATACAAGGCAGTTGTATAGGGCACCATAGTTGCTCTTTGAAAAATGTTTAAAGATATCATTTTTGTTATTTTTTTTTTTTGGGGGGGGGTACTTAAGAACAACTGGCAGGAATGTTTATCTGGAAGACATTACATATGTTTCCTTGTTAGTATTTTTACCATCTATCATATTTATGAAATCTAGCTCTCTCTGTTCCTGATTATTTGCTGTAGAAAAGTTATTTTCCAGCGAATGGAGCGATCATTTAGGCCACTGAGTTGAAAAGTATTTTCTGTTATGGGAAGATTATAATTTCATGAAGGAAATGGTCATGATCTTGAGTTGTTATAGAAGAATGAATGACAAGTTACACAACTGCAGCTTATATTGTTTACTGTAGCCTAGGGCGGGAGTATTAAATGACCATATATTTTACTATAACCATACCTTTAAAGGGTTAACTTATGATAAAGGATATACCACCTTCTTATACATTGGACAAACCTGCGTGAGAAGAGTTGTTATCAGGTATTTGTGAAATGCATAATGGGATTTTGTACCATGTTTCTGTGATAATACATGCACCAAGTCCCTTAAATACAAGGCAAGCCTGCAGGCAAGCATTTTTTTAATTTAATTAGGTATGGATTTTGATGAGTCCTACCTTCTCTTTAATGTTAGGGAAGAGTGTCCTTTAAGATTACAGTGCTTAGAAGGTCACTGGTAGAAAAAAATAATCTATTTAGTACTATAACACTGTTTGAGAAAAGGTGCAGTCCATTCCTGTCTGTACCCTACATATTTCTCAAGCAGAGAGGCACAGTAAATCCCCCTGCACCAGTACAATAATCTAACACAGTTGTTAAAACCATTAATCTTTTTCACATATGTTAGGGGCCACCTTCAGTAAAATAATATTCTTTTTTTTTAATCCAATTTTTCTTGTTAACCAGATGAGGTAACTGGAAATAAGTGTCTCTTTTTTGGGGCAACCTAGAAGCGCTGTCTGTTTAAGTGACTTGCTCAGAGTCAAGAGACTGACAAATGGAGGCTGAGGGAATCAAACCCTGGATTACAGGAGGCAACTCGTTAACATCTCATAACCTCAATCTTCTGCACTAACAGTAAAGGATTTACTAACCTGGGTAAGAGCATCCACAGAGTCAGCCATATCAATGTGCAGCATGGGATGAGAAGAGCAGCCAGTATCACTGACTCTAGCAGACAGAACTGTAAATTGAAAATTATGTGAACCCTAGATGAGTTTAATCACATTACTGACAGCCCTAATCTGATGTAAGACCATGTGATTATCTCCTTAATTGATTTTGTGAATGTACAACTGGTATGATTAATCACAGTGTCAATAATTATGGGGCCTTTTCCTTATCTTTATATTAATTATACAATAATAGGATGTTATATGCTATGAAAGACAACAAAGGCAATGGTTCAGTTGTTATAAATGCTGACAATGATATAAATAAATAGTCAATATTTTAAAAGATTCTTCTTCTTCATATGAAATTATTAGTGTACAGATGATATTAAACAAAAGCAAAATTATGGACAATACATTGTCTGAATTGCTGGAACAGGGTTATATAAATTATAGATTATATGAGTTCTTAACAGTTAGCATGCCCAAGTTATGGCAACTGTCTGGAGTACCTAAAAACACACAAAGATACAGTAGCCCCCCCCCCCTTTCATCTCACTGTAGCCACCAGTGGTTCAAAAATGAAACTTATTTCAATATTTGTTGAGAGTATTCTAAATCCAGTAGTGCAAAATATTCCTTCCTACATCAAAGATCATGTACAGAGGCTGTTCTCTGCCATTGCTTTTTGAGGCATGTATGCTCTCATCATGTTTAATGGACTTTGTGATGCTAAAATAAATAGTTTTTATTTTAGTTACTTAGGTGGAACAATATTTATTAATCCAAATAAACGTATTTGTATTTTCTGTATGCTGAATAGCTGTCCTTTTTTTTTCAAAAATCTTTTTATTGATTTTTCAACCAAGTTTAACAATCAGTCAGCATTATACATTGAGTCGTGAATCTGTTAAGTGTCATATAAAGAAATACAACCAAATACAAAGAGTATATGTGACTGTGATCATAGGAGACTGGTATTTATACAAAAAGAGGCACAACTAAAACTATATACAAAGATCTACACCAATGTAGAGAAAATGTAGAATGCTATGATAAACATTTAGTTATCCTAGTGGATAGGTGAAATCCCTGACAGGAATTTATGGTTTTCATTCCAGTCATTCAGGCTAAGCTTAAACAGGGTCATAGAGGGGCTTAGTTTGATGTGAATTAGTAGCCTATTCCAGAGGAGTGGTAACCTCTGAGAGACATATCTGTCTCTCCAGGAGGTCCTATTTATGTCGCAGGCTAGGTTAAGGTCCCTGGAGCTGGTGATCCTTGTCCCATTTGACTTACAGATGTGCATCATTTCTATTAGGCTTGGATCTGAGATTGCTCTGCAGGCCTGGCACAAGTCTCCTTTAAATAGTCTCTGTACTACTGAATACAGTGACAGCAACTTTGGTCTGTCAGAGTATGACGTGCTGGAGACCTTGAATTTTCTTGGTAAGAAATATCTGAGGTCTGTCAAGTTGCTGCAGGTGCCTGGTAAGTACATACAAAAAGGAGCATTGTACTCAGTTATGGTCTGATGAGGGTCGAGTAAAAGGGTGTTATGACCTCTTTTGCTCTTGAGGCAATGTCTTTGCTAATGAGGTGTGCAGCAAAGAATGCTTTTCTTACTACAGTAGACACATGGTGGTCAAACTTTAGGCTACAGTTAACTTGCATTCCCAAGTATCTCACTACTGAGTTGGTACTTAGGGTATAGTTTTTACTGAAGGGGATGATAATGCATGTTTTACCAGTGGGTTTGAGTCCATGGCTTTGGCACAATCATTCGTTTGTGTAAGTCTCTCTTGAAGTATATTGATATAATTTGGTATTCAGGGATTGCACCTAATTTGCAGTCATCTGCAAACTTAGTCAGCCACAACCCCTCTGTTTTGGCCTGAACTTCTCAGAAGTATATTCCAAACAATAGGGTGCTCAGCACTGAACCATGTGGAATCCCACTGGTGACAGATCTGCTGGTTGAGTTTAAGTACCCAACTTTGACTGAGTGTGATCTGTCAGTGAGCCAGTTAGCAACCCACCTGACAACATAATGGTTGATATTCAACTGGGAGAGTTTATCAACGATACCCAAATATGTGATTGTGTCGAAGACCTTGGCTAAGTCAAGGTAGGCTGTATGCACAGATTTGCCTCTATCTATGGCTCTGGTGATGTTTTACAAGAAGTTCACCAGGTTTAACAGGCATGACCTGCCTTTGACAAATCAAACTGTATTGGATCAAAGTTTTGGAGATCACCTATATCCTTATTTATAAGGTTCATGATGATTCATTTCATGGCCTTACACATAAGGCAAGTTAAGCTTATGGGTCTGTAGTTCCCAAGATCTGTTCCTGTGCCCCCTTTATGAAGGGTGATGATGGTTGCTGTCTTCCATTCAGCAGAGACAAAGCCAGTACTCAGGCTGTGGTCGAAGAGGGTCTTTAATGGAGTTGCTAACTCATGTTTTAGACCATTTAAAATGCAACCTAGGATGCCATCTGGTCCCATAGAGGTGGTGATTTTGGCCTTGGTGATAGCATTAATGACTTGCTGTTTGGAGATGTAAGGCGGTGGAGATGTAGAGGGGAATGCTTTATAGATTGTTTGGAAGGGATGGGGGGTAAATTTTGACCAAACCTGTCAGCTAATAGGTTAGCTATTTTCACAGGATCCATGTGTGTGATGCCATTTGCAGCTAGTTCAGCACACATCTGGGTCCTACCTTTTAGGTTATGGATATAGTTGAAGAATACCTTATGGTTATTTTTAGCTATGGCTGCTAAATGTTTTTGAAGTTGCCCTTAGAGAATTTTTCAAGTTTATTTGTTCTTCAAGCAGAGGAGGGTGTTCTACCAGTGCTGGAACCTCTATTTTTCATTCTTAGGCAGCAACTTCTTCCTCTTGTTGTATAAGTTATTAATGCTAGATGTCCACCAGGGAGTCTTGTTTTTTTTTTTTTTTGGATCTTGTTTTGATCCTATCAGGTACAGCTGAGTCAATACATTTGTGCAAGTGTTTGTACAGGGCATGTGTGCATACCTTAGTATAATTTTCAATGCCATCTATGGGAACAGAAGCTTGGAAATTATTTATGCAATCCCTTAGGAGGGTATAATTAGCATTGGTGAAATTTTCTAGCCTTTCACCTAAGAGGGGTTCAGGTGTTGTAGCTACTTCAAATGTGACTGATTTGTGATCTGATTTAACCACTGAGGGTCCTATATTTGTTGTGGTGAATGGTCACCCATGTTGATGAGAACCAGGTCAAGAATATTTGAGCCCCTTGTGGGGTTGCATACTATTCGTTCCAGGGCATTAGTGTTAATAAAGTCCAGGAACCTTTGTGTCAGCATGTTGGTACTTTTATAAGTTTCCTACTCACTGGAGGGATAGTTAAAAAAGCCCATGACTAGAGTGTTTGGTTGTAATTTGATTGACTCAAGTAGGTCCAAATAAGCAATGTGCATATCTTGGTTCATTGAGGTGGGCCTATAGGTAATGATGACTTGAAGGGGGGGGTCTTACTCAAAGTAAGTTGAACTTGGAGTGACTCCATGGAGTTTTCCTGTCAAACCAGTCTAGAAGTGTACTTATCTTTGATGAGGACAGATACTCCCCCTCCTCCTTTGGTTTCACTTGTTCACTTTTTAGTCTGAAAGTGTGGAAGAAATTGTAGCGCTGCAAGGCCGGGTTACTCTCTGAGGGTCTGAGGCCCTAAATCAAGTTCCTGTGACTACACAGACATCAACATCCTCCAGGGAGAGGAGTGCTTTCAGAAAGTGCCGTTTCTGATTTAAACTCCTAGCATTTAGCAGCATAACCTTTAATTTACATGTGAGTGATATTTCCACAATGGAAATTTTGTTCTTGAGACCTTGCCTAAAAAAGGCACTATGGGTGAGGCAAGTGCCTTAGCCAGTAATCAAAAGCCTAGAGGTGACAGATGAAGACCATCTATGGCAAAGTAGCATGGTCTATCAAACGTGTCATCCCAGGCTGACAGGAAATGGATCGCTTTAAAATGACACCAGAAACTAAGCCAATTGTCAAACTCAGTCATTTTGTGTTTATATTGTGGTATTTTCCAAGTTGAGGGTAGAATGCTGCTCAAGGATAGGGAGATACCTGCCTGGGACATATATTCATAGAGCTCAGTCATGTCCCTCTTCATATAGTCCAGTGAGGTATGTCTCAAGTCATTCACACCAACATGAACTATGATAGAGTCATAACATTACTTGTTGTTGAGAGACTTAAGAGCATGCCTGATCTGATGGATCCTGACACCCGGCTGACAGCTGACTGTAAGCTTCTCCTTGTCCAGCCTGGTAAGTGGGACATTTGTGTGTCTAACAATAGATTAACCTATGACTAAAAAAATTGGTTTAGATGTGCTTTGCCTTAGGGGCTTATTTGGGAGACACTGTGGCTTTTATTTTTATGTGTGTTGAGTGCTGTAGGTGCTGTATTAGGTGTAACATGTTTGTATTTGAAATGTCTCTGTTGTTTATGTAGGTTTCTGGTGAGTACCTCTGCATATGATGGTTTATGTGTTGAGTGAATGGTATGCTTTGGAAGTGTAATATGTAAACTGACAACCTGTTCAGTGTTGCTCTTCTGTGTGCAAGAGATCAAGGATTCCTGATTCTTAGTGTAGATGCATCTCTTACAAATTGTACTTGGGTGATTTAGGAGTAGCGGGCTGTCAGTGTACATGAGGCAGTTGCTACACTACCTTAAGATACCCAAGTCAATCAGGCTAGTAAGAGAAATGGAGGGAAACTGGCCATTCATAATGCTAGGTTAAATACTGTTTTCACAGTGGACAGAGAATATGGAATGGTCTGGTATAACTGGGTGCTGTAAACAGGGTATATACTAATGGAGTGCTATATAAAGAGTCTGTACTAGCGGGGTTTCTCTAAATGGTATGATCTGTCCCTGCCTTCTGATGATTTAATAATGTATAAAACAAAAACCTAGCTGACGAAGGACAAGAGTCCTTTGGGGTCCAACAAAAGAGCAGCAGTCAAAAACAGTAAAGAGCCCACTAGGAATCAAACAGTTAAAACCATAAATACATTTAATCATAAAATATAAAAAGATAAGTGCTTTATGAAAATTTCTTCATCAGATCAACAAGCATAGTAACCATAACTACTTTATTCAATACAATAGCCAGTCCAGAAATGATGTTCAGGCCACACCTCCATAATTTCTCAGGTCATTGGTTATCAATCCACACACCCTACATCAAACTATCTAATCACCCTTAATGTACATCAAGCTTCCGAAAGCGCTTATCGTTCATTTTTATTATTACATTTATTTCATGGTTTTAACTGTCTGAGTCCTAGTGGATTCTTTACTGTTTATGATTTAATAGTGGGTAGGCATGTTTTTTTTTCTTTTTCTTTTTTTTTTTTTTTTGTACTTTGCAGCAGGTTTCAATGCAAAGTGATTCCAAATGCAACACAATTGGTCATACCTCTCAATCTGCAAACAATGAAAACAGAAATGAAGCCACTTGAAAGTAAGCACATTCAGTTAAACATCTAGAAATCTAACTACCATGAAATTTGAATTCCCAAAAGCATAAAACTTTTTCCACTCCCAGTAAGCATGTGAGATACTACTCAGAAACACATTTAAAAACAGAAAGTAGCAAAAATGATGGAAAATATAATAACATTATCAGAAAGACAGTGCAAAATGTGTAAACTTTAATGAACTATATAGCAAAATTCAACCACATAAGATCATTTCTTTTTGCTTCAGAAAAGGGATGTTATGTCCTCTTTCTTTAAATTATAGTTGCCAGTAGCATGCTGGTCATGTAGTGTGGTTTTCCACATATTTGACAGCATCAAAGATCCTGTGTAGTGGTGGGGGGGCAGAAAACTGCAAATCAAACCGGAAACAGAGACATGCCTTTAAAAATTGGGACACTGAGTACAGGGCGAAATCAGGCTTGAAAATATGAAATGTTCCTGTTCAATAGAAACACTTGAGAGGCCTGCAATCTATTACTCAGACAACAAATTAATAAATACATTTAAACCATTTAATCTCATAACTTTTTGCATCTTTGTCAGCCAAACTCCATTAAAAAAGCTCTTCTTGTAACATAAGGCACTATTCACAAACAGCTCCTACTGTCCCAGCTCCAAAACATAAAGTTTCACTGTAATAATCATGCTTCCCTTCCACTGCTGCCTCAGTCTAGCAGTCTCTTCCAAAACATGTAAAAGAAATTACCCACTACTATAAAATTCAGAATGGAACTTTAAATTTACCTGTTAAAACAAGCACAATGTACCTGCTTCTCTAATGGCCATGTCACCTGACCTCTATGACATTCCTTTTGCTATGTGACCTTGCTTTACTCCCTCTATCTGCTTTCCTACTGCCTTGTAAATTATGCATATGCAAATACTGGAAAAGTTTAACTGAATCTTACCCCGGGATTCATGAACCTTGCGCCAGGCGCACGCATAGTGTAGGCGTTACAATGCCAAATATGGCCGCCGAGCGATTCAGGTACGATCCGATCCCACGTGCACTACTGGCGTGCGCCGGATCTGCGCCGGCTCCAGCGTAGGTATGCTAAACACCCCATGTGCGGTGTTGCACCATGCAAATGAAGGCATATAGCGATCCACGAAGTGGCGCAGGCGTAGCATAAGGCCACGGCAATGTAAACCAAAAAAAAACGGTTTACATTTTCCCAAACATAACATAGGAGTAACAGAAGGCTGTCAGCATCAGGTATCACACTGTTGCCATATGCCAATGGCGAAAGACACAGAGAATGTCAAAAGAAAACATGCACAACATGTAAATAATAACATAAATGGTATGTCCACAGAAACACACAGCAGAACCCCAGGACATGTCTGCGGAAGGTGCAAAACAATGAAATAATATGACAATGTTATAAAACAGCAGCGTAATACACATCAGCTTCACAGCCACAATACACCATGGTATGCATGGAAAGCCACAACCACGGTGCAAGGGTTGCCAAGGACTCGCGGCAGTGTTCGGCATGGTAACTATGAATTAGTAGTCAATGCCATGCAAATGAGGCAGATAATACTGAATCGCAAATCCCCCGCCGGCGTAAGGCTGTAACAAATGGCGCAGCGGTAATACACCGAGGAGTGGCTCAGAGGGAATACATGTCACCTGCAGAGGGGTGTGCCACTGTAGGAGGAAGCACATTGGAGCTCAGAAAACCTGGGCTGTACATTGCACAACACAGCTGCAGGACCGGCGTGTGGGGAAATAGTTGAGCTGAGAGCACACAATGCGCGCAGAGGTGCATGTGCACGAGGATGACTACGTTCCCTCAACCCAGTCATTTGACACTCGCCCCACAAATAACATCGGAAAGAGGAAGGTGATGTTGAGAATATGAGGAAATGCGGAAGCAGTGTAATTGGAGTAGTAATGAGCAATCAACACTAATCAACCCACGAAGGCCAGTTGGCGGCAGCTGACAACTCTGCATGCAGAAACCTGCAAAACGGGATGGGGAGGCATATGAATGCAAAGAAAGTAGGGGAGGTAGCAGATTGCAAAGAGTGAAGACCTGACACAGCAGAGCCAAGCAGACAGGCAGCATAACGGTGGCAGCACACAAAACGCACGATATGCCATGTCCCAGAAACTACACATGACAGGGCTCTGCAGGATGCATGCCAGGAAATAGTAGGTGCAACGTGCAGAAACAGTAAGGGAAGGTCAAAAGGTAATCCATTGCAGGCAAGAGTAATGCAACACCAAAGGCAACAGCGTTGCAGTGCCAATGGTAAAACACGGAAGATAATCCCCAGATACGGCCGCACAGACACACCCTATGCCATCACCGGGTGTACAGCACAACAGTATAAAGTGTGAATGCACACAACACACAGCCGTGTATTCCCAAACGCTGCACCATAGGTGTAAACACACAGGGAACTTTTAAAATGTACATGTTGGGTGCTGCCGTGGCCCTGATCCATCAGCATGTGTTAGAGACAGACGGTGTTGTGGAGGAGGGTGCCGGCCACTACTGTAGGCCTCAGAGGAGAAGGAGAGTGTTCAGACCAAGGGTAACCTACCAGGGGCTACAAGACCTGGAGATAGTAGTGTGTTACAGAGTGGATAGGGACACGTTACAGCAAATAGTGGAGCTGTGCCGGCCACGCCTGAGAACAAGAAACAATAGAGGGGAGCCCATCCCAGTGGACACAAAGGTATGTGTAAGCTTGCGAATACTGGCCACAGGTACCTTTCAAAGGCCAACTGGGGATATAATGGGCATCTCACAGGCATCAGCATCCAGGGTACTACATCAGTTTCTGGATGCCATGTTACCACATGCCAATGAGCATATATACTTCCCCAGATCTCAGGAGGAGTTGGCTAGCAATATGTGCCACTTCCACCGTGTGGCACAATACCCGGAGGTACTGGGTGTGATAGACTGTACGCACATACAAATCAAGTCACCACCTGGGGAGCAGGGTAGACGCTACATAAACCGCAAGGGATTCCCCTCCATCAATTGCCAGGTCGTGTGCAATGCACAGGGCATTATCATGGATGTGTGTGCTGGCAGCCCTGGAAGCTACCACGACTCCCATATCTGGCATGCCTCACAGCTGTACCAGGTATTCGCCAGGGGGGACATCCCACAAGGCCACCTTGTGGGGGATGCTGGCTATGCACTGGAGCCGTGGATGATGACTCCCATCAGAAATGCACACACACACATGCAAGAACGCCATAATGAGGCACACGCACAAACCAGAATAATCATAGAGAGTGTGTTTGGGATGCTGAAATCACAGTTCCGGTGCTTGGATACATCCGGTGGAGCCCTGCAGTACTCTCCAGGCACATGTGCCCACATATTCATAGTATGTGCCATGCTACATAATATGATCCTGCGGAAGCAGCTGCTGCAGGGACATAATGGTGAAGAGCCACAAAGCCCACCACAACTGCCAAGGCCAGTCCAGGCACAGAGGGTTCAGGACCATGAACACACTGTGCCAGCCCCAGTAGGCAGACGGAGGCGTACCCAATATGCCTATGCCCTGGCAAAGAGGGAACGTATAGCACATACTCTGACAGCGTAGGCCCCATGGACTGACACCTCCCTACCTGCACACACAGTGAAATGGACGGCACACAAACATGACCACCTGTAAAGTGTACCGTATGGGTGGCCCCATGTGTGACTCCAACATAGGCAGCACCCAAACACTGTACACCCAACAGCCAGCAGAGCATGGAACACCAACACCTGAACCGTACGTGGGTCCTACAGCAGATGGCGTTGCTGTATGCTGCCACGTTCGCCGCAAGGTGTATACATATAAACATGTATATATGTGCATATACATATATGTAGATAGATATAATTGCATATATAGAAATATATGCACACATATACATATAAGTACTACAGGTAAGACAGGGAATCAGAGGGATGTAAGGTGACAGAGATGTAACACGCGATATCTGTACATAGTATACATAGTGAAACGACAACCTGAGCATCCGGGACGTGTAACAGAAGAGGATACCGCCAACCATGGAAAGTGCAACATACCAAAATGCATAACCGCGAGTCGGAATGATCGCCAGGCCACAGTACAGTAACAGTACATGCGCGGGTAATACTATGATGATATGAGGGGGAAGGTAGACACCGCTGCCGGTGATGCAGCCCACGCAGGTACTGTGTGCAACCGTCCCCGTGACTGCCGTAGTATGTGTATGTGTGCAGTGAGGATGCCGTGTGTGTCGCTGTGCGAGTGTAATGTGTGTGTCTCTGTAATATGTGTATGTTGGTGCCATGTTAGAGGCAGAGTGGAATAATATGTGTAGGCATACAGTACATTAGCCACAGGCATATGTACACCAGTAGTCCCAAAGTAGTAGTGAGAGCCACACCCTGGCGAGGCGTGTGGCGACGTATAACGATGCAAAGTGACAATGTCCCAGAATGTAGCACAGGAATATACCCCACAGGAAATGGAAAGGACGTATGTACTAATCATGACCATATGTATGACACCGATATGCTAATTGCAAAACGATATGTCAGCAAAGTCACACAGCAATAGGTATGTACCGCGGAAATACGTATGTGCTACCTCGGTACTGACCGTGGCCACGTATCGGCCCGTAAACACCGCTGTGTGTTCTACAAGTGTCAAACAAGCAATCCCCATCTGAATAGGTGGCAACCACTGGCAAACAGGCCATCCCAAGTACAGGACCACAATGACTGTAAATATCTGGGACAGAATGACAAGGGATAGTTGTCACGTACAAACAACCGCTGATATACCACAGATGTGACGGAGGAATACATGCATGAAGCACACACGCAGGCGATACCAACACCACATGACAACAACACAACCTACACTCCCAGACCAGCAGACAATTAACTGTCAACTCCCCAGGCAGGGATGGAGCACACAGACAACCATACCGTGTATGTAGAGATGCAAGGCCCACAACCCGTATCCGTCACCTACAACCTCCGATATCCCCCATCATACATATTAAAGGGATACAAGCCGTAATAGCAGCACAAACATACAGGCAGTCAATGACATCTGAATAACCGCAACATCTCGCGTGGGAAACACAATCAACAGCGGATGCATACTTGCATGCGTTGTTTAAAGGAATACAACAGCTATGTTACACATCCAAATGCAAAACGCCATCAACAGATGCCGTCAGGACAGGGACACCCACATGTCGAACCTAATACCATACCCAACACACGCAATCCACGGCTAACACCACAGCGAAATGTACCTGTCGCCACACATAGCGGCTGCAGTTACACATAACATAACACAATACAGACCATCTCCACGAAGGTAGGGCAAATAGCCAACGCCCAGGTAAGGAATCCAACCATACCCCAGTTATGACGCGTAATGTCCGAATGGAGTAGATGCACAGGTGATATGCGCACAATTACACACTGAGGAACAGCAATTGGTGGGATGAACCCACATGTTGCAGGTATCGACGGATATAAGGATGACTCCCAGGATATTCAAACCGTATGCTCATACCGAACCAGCAGTGTACAACGGAAAGAGTAATAAATAGGAATACCGATACACAGAATGAAAAACGGAACAAAACACCGACAAGGTATGTAGAACACACGATATGTACGGGTGTGTAACGCATGATGTGTATGACGAAGCTGTACTGTATGGGAATGGTGTTTGTAAGTAATGATACTTGTCCATAATGCAGAGAGTGGTGAAAGGTGGTTATGTAGTGCTATCCTGCTGAGCATACCAACGACTGTGGACACCGTATGCATAGCAGTGGGACATCATGTACACAGCTGAGACACCACAAGGGCTGCCACAGGGGGGCATAAGAGAGAACAATGCCAGACCACACGCCGATGCTGGCAGTGGATGTCCAACAAGGAAGTGCCATAGCAGGGGATAGGACATGTATGTATACTGTCACAGCACACATGTGTATGGGCATATACCGTCGATGTCATACGTAATGTGCACCCGACGTGCATGTATGCCTTGCAGTAGGGGATACTATGTCAACTATGTGTAATGTAAAGCTGTCATGGTGGATATGACAGACATTATACACAGTATCACAGGCATATCATGCATAATGGAGGTATTGCCTATTGGTATGTACAATAACAGGATACATATGGCCTGTAGGTATGGGACAGAGCAGTAGCATCATAGCCATCCAAAATGGAAGGAACACCAAGTAACCATGCCCAAACGATCTGTAGCAGGTGCATTGTGGGCAACAATAAAGTCTGTCAGGTCCATGTGTAAACACATGTGCAGTGTACACAGTAGTGTCACCTCCCCATGGTAGTGTCCAGTGAACAGCAGAGGCGGGTGTCAACTGCATGTTTACACAGTACTGCTGCTGTGGTGGTACCATGACTACGTGTCACTCAAACAGCAAGGGAGCTATCACATGAACAGTGCCACTGTGTGTCCCTGTGGGATGTGCACAGGACCTATGTTCCACAGCATGGTGTGTGTTGTGTCTGCAGAAGTAACATAGAAGCCCAGCCCATGCAGTGTGGCTTGTGTGCACATATCCATGAGCAGTCCGTTCACACTGCCCACTGCAATTGTCATGTATGAGGAGTATATGCATCAGTAATGCGGAGGACATGGTCCGTGTCAGAGCAGAAGACACCCCTGTGTATGTGGTATGCAGATGTGTACAGATGTGTTATCCGTCTGTCAGCCGCATATGTAAACTGTCCGAGCCTGGTACACATCATGGCATGACAATGCTGTGCCATGTAAAGTCGTAGCCATTGTGGAAGGTACACCATGAATGTGGTATTGTACCCTTGACCGTGTGTAGATGTGTGTATGCCACAGGTACAATGGCTACCTATGTACCAGCATCACACACAGTACAGATAGGTGTGGCCCTGCAGAAGTGTATCCATGCCACAGTGGAATACGGTAACCACAGGACCGTGTGGGGCATTTGTGTGTACAGCAACCATGTACAATGTGATATGCATGTATGGGGCCAGTATCCATGTGATAGTCAGTGGGTGAATGTTGCTATGCAAAGGTGATGTGCATGCACCATGTGTCATGTATCCTGATGCCATGACACCCACATGATGTATCTGCCACACTGACACCTGTATGGTCGTTATCGGTATGAGCTGGTGGAGCTATAATGGCGCCAGGTATGTAGATGTGGGATATCTAGGCATGGACAGTACTCTGTGACAGCATGTTGTGTATGTAAGCAAATAGTGAACATGAGGGGCCCCATGACTAAGGACTGTGTAATGCCATATGTACCTGACATGTAGTAGGTAGTATGATATGCTTGCACCACTCTGTGTCCTGTCCAGGAGTCATATAGCCTAACATCCTGAGACACAGGGTATGATGTGCAGGTGGATGTGTACGTTGCCAATACCAGAACGTGGAATGGTGCTGAAGGGCAATGTGAGGACAACATCTGATTTGTTGCCCTTTGTACCACCCCAACCACCCATGCAATGGTACGACAGGTGGCCAGCATGTGTATGTGGCATGCTGTGGCACACAGAAGCCCAACAAGGGTGCCAGGAAAGGCATGGAGGCCATCAATGTGTGCGTGAAGCACGTTCGTGAGGATGTGCCCCAGTGCCATACAGAACGGTCCAGTCATGGGTGTACGAATGCAGTCCCACACGTGCAATGCAGTGCCACCCATGGGTAGTGCGATAGATGCAGCTGTGCGGTGGTCAAGGTACACAATGTCTGACAACAGGCTAGCAGTGAATATAGTGGGCTGGTGTGGAGACACATACCAAACAGGTTGGTGGGACATAACAGCTAGGGACATCAGAAGGTGACATTGGGCCAGTGTCCCAGGACATAACGTGTGCATGTCAGTACCATGTATGTGTCCACAGGGACACTACAATGTCCATGTATGGATTGTAACCCTGTAGTGAGTGAGAGTGTGTATTGTTGGTAAGTACACCATCGCCTGGCACGTTGCCAACATTATCTCGGTCTGCAATGCTTGGGTGACTATTGTATGTGACATTGAATGTGGATGTAGCCAAACAACACAGACATACCACCACACTGCCTGAGGCCTCACACTGCAATGTGCGGCAGTCATGTGTAGGTAGCTAGCCTTGGAGCATATGATGGACCATGAGGACCCACCATGGCTGACAAGTGATGCACCCCACACATGTGAATATACACCACCGTGCAACAGCCTGCACATGTGCCCATACATCAGATGTGCATGGAACATGACCACCACTGTGGCGTCTGTGAAAAGGTCAGTACCGCCATGTCTCTGTGTGGAATAGCATGGTCCCTACCATTGTGTACATGCTACGGAAGTGCACCGTGGTATGTGTCAGCATATGTATGTACACTGTCCATCTGCCGGGGTGTCATGCCATTAACAACTGCTGTCAACAGACGTCAGTAGTACTGGCTGTAGTACACATGTTCCCTGTATGCTGCGATGGGTGTGTGTCCAGGGTGTTGCTAGCAGGGCCGTGAAGCATATGTGTTCATCCACCAAAAGGGGGATAACCCCAGGTTTAACACACCAGACACATGGAGGTATTGTGCATGCTGAGGGTAGTGTAGGTATGGTATGTCTTGTGTAACGTGTCATCCAGCTGGGTGGAGTGCATGCCTCAAGCATGTGTAGGTACATGGGTGTCCATTCTAGGGAAGTGTGGGTTGCTGTCAGCACATGGCAGTATCAGCTGTCTGAGGCCCAATGTACAGTATAACAACACAGACAGCATGTAACCTGTGGTGTACAATGTAAACTCTGTTGCGTGCTACAATGTGTCTAGCGGTCACAAACATGGGTATCTGCACATTGAGCACCTATGATGCATTGTGTTCGGCAAATATCCAGGATGTGTGCAAAACACTGTGTGATGTGGGATCCCCTCACCTGTGTGTGTTGCAGTCCAGGTATGTGCCTGGGATGTACGATCCGTGTACAATCTGTACTTACAGGCGTGCTGCGCAGAGCATGGGGGCAGGTACCAGTCACTGCAGATAAATGTGAGTGGTGCACTAGTGTGTGTGTGCCTTGCTTGTGTGCAGCACAGTGGAAGGTGCAAGCATTGTCCCACATGACCCCATGCCTGCCTGTTACAGCCCTGCTGGAGACAGTCATGTGACACCGCCACAGAAGCAGTATAGCATGTGAAGATGTACATGTGTGCTCCACACCCCAGGCAGATGGCCGCAGGTCATGTGTGCCACAGCAGTGTGGTCGACCAGGACTGTCATAGTGGTCAGATACCACATGCCTGTATAAGTACAGTATGAGCATAGGCAACAGTTGCAGTGACACAGTAGGTCAATGTACAGTGTCCCTGTGTTCAGACCACTGCCTACTGTACACTTGGCTAGACACACACCCAGAGGGTGAATATACCGGTGAGCCATCACATGTCCCAGTACACCCAGCCTGTGTAATGCCATCACAGGGCGGTCACAATAACACATTGTATGAGAGATATGTTGTACCAGGTGATGTGTCATGTGTGCATATGTTGAGTTGCACAGCTGTTCACACGTCCGCAACATATCAGTGCATGATGCCTAGTGTAACATGATGTGTGGAACTGCACTGTGATCCACAACAGGGTCATCTGAGACAGGTGTGTTGTGAATGGTGTAACCCATGGTTCCACGGGATATACACCGGTGCTGTTGGCTGCCATGCTGGGGGCCACCAGTGGTGCCTACAGTGGTCATACAGACATACTGCACATATTGTTCTGGCAGGAATGTCCATTGTTGTAGATGATGTGTTACTACGTGAAGGTTGGTGTGTGTTGTGAATGTTACCCATCCAGATGTGACCATCAGGTGCAGTCATGGTTGTCGAAAGCATCACACCCATCCACAGCTGTCAGCACCCTGTCCCCAGAATGGGTGTCAGCCGCCCTCGTACTGTGTGATCTATGTGCAGATGGCGGAACACCTACTACTGGCTGGCTAACAGTGTCATCTAGGAAGGCTATGTGATGGCTGGAATACGCTGTTGTAATGTATAATGATGGTATCCCAATGAAGTACATGGAATCACATACAGTAAGCCATGGCTGGCATGTAAACCATGTACAACAATGACTGTGTGACAGACACAAACAATGCGGAGCCATGTTGAACATGCACCCATGAGAACACCAAATGAGGTATGTTGCACATAGCGATGTACAACTGTCAGCTATGGGCACAGCATAGATGCAGACGCATATCCCCCACAGGCAGTACCACACCATGTAGGTAGGGGGGCATTGCACAACTACATGTGACAGTTGCTGTACCGCCACATGTACTGCATATCCATCATATAGGGGTAGCAGTGGTACGTGACTGTTGGACATGCCTGTACATATGACCATGTCCCACAGGATATGTGTTATGTGTGTACAACACCTGTTGTACCATCATCAAGCTGTGAAGTGCATGGCTGCCAGTGTACCTGTGTGACATGTTGTGCAATGGGTGCAAATGTACGCAGTAGTGCATTGCATGCCCACATGTCCCACACAGGTGCATAGCCTGAACATACAATACAAAGAGGGTGTTGGATCATAGCAACCCACAAGAGGAGATGGGTATGGGTGGCAACCCACTACCACCTGTCTGGGTAAGGTGTGCATGTCCATGACACATTAGCACCTGAGATGTTAGCAGTACAGCTGTACAGGGCGGCATGCATATTCGATCACTAATACCCCTGTGTGTTCCACCACTGGCCTGTTGACAGACAGACACCAACACAATGTGTAGCATTGACATGTGCACAGCACATCACCGCTGGCTACTGTAGAACAGGTTTACCGTGTAGACACGTGCACAGAACATCTGCACCAGCCACACTCAAACACGTTATGTGTTGAACCCCACCATCATTGTAGCCCATGCCACAGACAGATGTTCATGCATCTGTGTATGTACAGCTGGGAATGTCCCTGGCCTAGCAGTATAGCTGTGTCAGTGTTGCGAACAACATACTGAATGGGCTGGGTGTGTGAGGTGTGCGTCATACGTGTATGGTCCGATGGATGATACCATCAGTGCCCCCGCTATGTGAACATCCCTGTCCCCATACATGGATACCTATGCTGTGCCCAACCCCATGGTCCCTCTGGGAGGGATGGCGCTGTGTGGTGCACCTGCTGACATAGCGGTGGCAGCAGGCACTGGATGTAGACATATGTGGTACCCATGTCAGGCCAGGCTACCATCCATGTGCACGGGATATCAGTGTGTGGGCACATACAGCACTGTGTTGAACAATATCACAGCACATAGCACCTGTCAGGGGTAATGTGTATGCATGGATGTGCGATACCAGCATGCACCATACACACCCCCACCAAGCAGCATGCTGCCTACCTTGCAGAAGGCCATTGTCCACACCATGATGATAGACATGTGTAATGTCCATATACACATAGCAATGACATATGGAATGGACAGCCACCCTCCCAATATCAGTACCCCCCCAGGTGGGACACATCCCTGTGCCATGTATGTGACATACCCTATTATACCATGCAGCCCTGTCCAGCAAGGCTGCACGTGCTATCACAGTCATACATGGTGCGATGGCCAAATGGCACTTGCACTATCAACCGTCCAGAGCAGTAATGTGGCACTGATGCACCTTGTGGTGTCACAGGTGCTGTGTGTTGGTGTGTACAACGTGCGCGCGCACATGCTATGTATGACTATCCCTGCTAATGTCATATGATTACACAATGTCCCATGTGTATCACATGTGCAATACAGGTGAGCCGTGGCAGGTTGTCCAACACCTGTACAGTGCTGTGTAGATGTACATGGCACAACACATGCATGTACAAGTGTCCACGTGTATGTGTGCAGTGCCACCGCTGACGTCCATAATGGCTGCGTCCGTGATGCCTAGTGACATATACACAGTATCCAGGTGAACAGTGGAACTGTGTGCACATTGGGACACGTGCCAACTGGTATGAACACAGGTGCAGGCAGGTACACATGTCCACAGCAGGTTACCATCAACATGGTGTGTGTACAGTGTGATGAGTTGACACACAGATATGATATGATACCCGCTGCTTAATGGTATGGCAGCAATACGTCAGCTGTGTCAGTGCCATGATGCATCGCAGAGAGTACTGTGCAGATGTCGTACATGTCATAGCAATGTATGTCCAGCGGTATGCCAGTACATCAGTGTAAATGTGACCTGTCACCATTATTATGTCATACAGATAATGCCACGTTCATGGCTGCCAGCCTTCAGCCACCAGGAGGATGACATAATCATACCGTTGCTCCATGACAACTATGACCTGCTATTCAGCCATGTTCCATAGCAAGCACAGCAGAGGGATGACCTGTGGCAGGATATGCGCAGGAGGGTGAACGATGTGGGTGGCAACAACCGCACCTACCAGCAGATACGCCGACACTGCATGGACCTAATATGGCACGCAAAACAGCGTGCTGCCGCAATTGCCAGAGAACAAGGTGGAACAGGTGGTGGGCCACCAACCCAGCACCCACTCACACACACGGAGGAGCTCCTGGCCAGTCTGGGGACACCCAAGGAACATCATGCAGAAACACTCGCTGCCATCGTGGAGGTGGGTGTCTCCCAACCAACGAGCCTGGAGCTGCCTGGTAAGTCAGTCTTGCATATGTGTATGATAACTGACGTAGGTGTGGGTGTCACAGTACACCACATAATGTACCAACACATGCCAGGTATATGGCCACACAAGCCGCATACTACAGTATGCTACGTTGTGTTTGCAGACATGTGCATAACACATGCTACCACACAGGTACATGATGTGACATGCACAGTGCTTACTGTGGCTACAGTCATGGATAATGTTTATACTGTTGTGTCGCCCCTATACATGTACCTCTGGCGTGTCGCACAGCCATGGCTCCATCGCAGGTGAGACTGTTGTTAGTAACAGGCATGTTACAGTGTATAGATATTCGCCATGTGGCCAGGTATGACATGCACACCTGGGTTCTGCTCCAGTCACGGTATACAGGTTGCACCACCTGACACACATGCCACCCATGTACAGTAGATACAACCATTAGTATACACCGGCATGAAACCACAGAACCCGTTGGTGTGATATGTGCAGTCAGCTATGCATACAATGGTGGAGGTGTTCTACAATGGCTGCATATGTAGTATGCATTGGAATGCCATTTGTGGTACACACACAGTACCACATAGTGAGCTGTGATCTGGCCAGCACACAGGTGTTACCAATGTGACATATGCCCCTGCATTGTGTGCACATGTTGTGACATGGCACATGACATGTCCCACTCACGTGGCATTCTGTCTGCAATATTGTCACACCATGACATGGCCTACGTCTGCATAGCCCTCTGGATTGTGACACCTCTGACTTGTATGGGTGTATGTCACATGGGCCACCACAGGGATGGGTACACGATGCCCATCACACACAATTGTCCATGACCCAGTCAAACATGGCCATGGGTGATACCTACAGGCATGTTGCCACACAGTACATCTTGAGTGGATAGACACCGTTGCACATTGTCCACACATAGTGCGATCATGGCTGTAGTGGACCACCTGTACATTTGATGTGGTACACCAGACAACTGGAATGCCTGTCTGCAGCCACTGGAGGTGCCACCAATGTCTACCATATACGTGCTGTGGAACAGCATGACTGTGTTGCAGACATGGCAATGCAATGCGTCCATGTTATGCATCGCACAGAAACATACCTGTGTCCTGCTGCCATGCAGTGGCACAGTGCCTGTACTCCCCACTGTATAGCTATGTACATGGCTCACACCAACCACACCTGCACAGACATCTTTGTTACACATGCAGTCTATCTGTAGCCTGTACACATAACACTGCACTGTGACATCCAGTATGATGCGGTGCATGTGGTGGGACACCATTGTCACATGTCCACATGTTATTGCACATGTTGGTGGAGTACATGTCAAAGTGACGCCAGCCATGTGTAGTGTTAACCTGCCTGTGGCCACACGGTGTATCACGGTGATGCATGCAAACTACCATGAATGTGTGTACTGCATGCCTACTGAAATGACACCTGCTTGATGTAGTGTGCACCCCAGGGCAGTATGCATACTACCACTATTAATGTCTGGCCTGCATTCACTGAGCTGTGGTGTGGGAATGCTGCATGCCATCTGCAATATCACATGCATGATGTGTCTGCGTGTGTGTGTGTCTGCGTGTGTGTGTCAGCGTGTGTGTGTGTGTGTGTCTGCGTGCATGTGTGTGTCTGTGTGTGTGTGTGTGTCTGTGTGTGTGTCTGCATGTGTGTGTGTGTGTGTGTGTGTCTGCATGTGTGTCTGCGTGTGTGTAATGTATCTTACAGTATGTCTTTGTATTCACAGGTGGTGTAGGTGTGTTCCGCTCCTGCGGTCCATCTGATGCTAGTGTCCCCACAGATACTAGCGGTGATGACCATATGCATGAGGCACAGGCAGGGTTGTCAGGGGCAGAAGCTGTGCCATTGGTTACCATCCCACCTATGTCCCCTTCATCTCCGCACACGGTTCTGATGCCGACACATACCACATCACCGTTGCCCATAGAGGAAGGACAGTCAGCATCTGTTGGCATTGAGCAGGAATGTGTGGTGGCTACAGAAGGTGCGGGTACACACCATGTTGCCAGTGTAATGACTGGTGATGTGCCACACAGGCATGTGGCTGGTGCTGCTCGTAGGAGGACCTCTGGCAGACATGCACCTGCTGTACAGGGTGCAGCAGCTGGTATCACCAGACGCATGTTCCAGACTGTAATGGTGGCACAGGCACGTGCTGAATGGCAGAACCAAGAAGGGCAGAGGCTGCAGAGGGCCGCAATCCGTTCCCTAAATGAGAACATCCAGTCATTGGCGAATGCTCAACAGCAGATTGCTAATGTTCTGGATAGGCGATTAGGTGAGATGGTTGGAATCCTCGACCGAGGCATGTCAATCCATGAGCGTGAGCTGTCTGTGCTGGAACACCTGGTAGGGGTGAGGCTTAGGACACGTGGCCGTAGGCCAGCAACACCACCTAGTGTAGGTCGACGTGTGCGTGCCACCTCTCATGCCCACTCACACAGTGCCGGTAGCAGCAACAGTGCAGCTGGTGCTACACCAACCACACCAGGACACAGCAGGCCACGTGGACGTGGCCCTGGCCGGTCCCAGCATGGACACGGTTCCAGCGGACATGTGTCATCAGAGAGTGGCCACTCCATACCTCTACCCGGTAGTGCCCGTGCGACCCCAGGCAGGCATGGGTCACGTGGCCGCAGACGGACACAGTGAGCCATACAACCTGCACTGTACAGTCTGGGGCTGCCAAGTATACCCCGTGTAGGCATCACAGATGGCTGAACTGTGTACACACATACCCACACACGGCAGACACAACTGTAGGGCTCCAACACATCCACATGCATTCTGCACAGTCATGCCCAGTAAATGCACCGACCCTTACACACACACATGATGTCATCCATTGGTACAGCCTATGCCCCTGGCACACATATCACCCTGTGCATATGATGAAGCCTCTGCCGCATCACTGTCATCCACACCATCGGTGAACAGTTATGCAAATATATTCTGATGCACAGGGTGGACAAGATAGTGAGAGGTGTATGTGATACCTGTGTACGCATAGTGTGTGATGTGTATGTTGCAGTGGTTGTGTATGACAAGTGACAAGTGCGTATGTGACGTGGGTTGTGTACTGTCAGCATGCAGCAGACATACCATGTAGTGCAGGTGCAGCATACATTGAGCTGTGTACACGGTATGTGTGACAGTTACATGTGTAGCACCATGTTGGTTCTGTTAACCTGTATGCCTCATATGGTGTACTTGCATGTGCCTACTGGGAGCACTGTTATCAGTCCCCCACATGTACCCACAGGCACATCTGGCAATATCAGCATACCACAGGTACCCACAACCTGCCTGGACACCTACATAGGTACATAGGTGCATAGGTACATACCAGGCTATGTGCCCTATGGCATGTGTAAGCCTAGCCAGAGTGTGTGTGGCTTTCACCACCCCTTAGGATGAGGATACTATATCCATTGGTCTGCTGTCCCTCTGTCCAGCAGTGACACAGAGATGATGCCTGGGGCATACCTACGATCTCCTATCCACATGTCAGGATTACTCTTGGACAGAGTCAGTGAGGGGCTCTGCTTCACAAGGGCTGGGAATCTGTTCCATGGTGTAGGGAGTCTCTGGGCGATGAACCTGTCCCTCCAGCATGTCCTATTTATGTCTGTGTTGATGTTTCTGTCAGTTGCTCCAGTGCCCGTGGTTGTTTGGATCCTAGGAGGTGGAACATGTCCATGACACCCAGGTCGGACATGGCCGTGTATGTCAGGCACAGATCACCTCGGAGCAGACGGTATGAGAAGGTATACAGCCGGAGTCCCCTCAGTCGGGCAGCGTGCGACATATGTTTCAGCACCATTATCCCTGTGTTGTGGAATGTTTGAGGTCCTTCCAAGTGCTGCAGGTGTCAGGTTAGGTACATTCCAAATATGGCGTTGTACCCAATCATTGGTCTGATGTGTGAAGAGTACAGGGGTACAATGACCTCCCCTGATGTGGATGTGAATCCCTTCATGACCAGGTGGGCACAGTGGAATGTCTTCCCAACCACATTGGCAATGTGAGTGTCAAGAAAGGTTACCAACAGGTTTGGTACCCATGTCCCTGATCACGTCCACCATGTTTAATGGATTACCACCTATGTGGTAATTCAGGGTGAACATGTCTTTCCCAAAGGGTAGGTCTATACCTTCCCTGGCATGTAGCTTCAGGCCATGGCTCTGGCACCAGTTATCCATTTCTATGAGACCTCAGGTGGATGTCCATGTCTGATGGGGTGTTGAGTATGGTGGCCGGTTTGCAGTCATCCGCATACCTTGTCTGCCACAATCCCCCTATGTTTGCATGCACGTCAGAAAGTTGAATGCTGAACAGGAGGGGGCCCAGGACTGAGCCCTGTGGGCCACCACTTGGGACCAGCTTGGAGTCTGACATGGCACCAGGAACACTAACCCTGTGGGTTTTGACCTCCATCCGGTTGGCAAACCATCGTGTGACGTATGTCTCTACATCTACGCTGGTGAGCCTTTCTATGATGCCCGCATGGAGTGTGGTTCAAACGCTGTCACCAGGTCACGGTAGTCTGTGCAAACCGACGTACCCCCATCAATGGCCTTAGTGACTCCTCCAAACAGGTCGACCAGGTTCAGGAGGCAGGATCTGCCCTTGACTAAGCCGATGTGGGTATGTTCCAGTATTTGTCGTTCCCCAATTTCTGTATTTATGGGCTCCATTATGGACCCCTCCATAGCTTTGCAGACAAGGCTTGTCAAGCTTATAGGGCAGGGATGTACAGAGTCCATAGGAGCACTACCTTGGTGGAGTGGGACCACAGTTGCCATATGCCATCCATCGGGTATGTAGCCTGTAGTAAGGCTAAGATTAAACAGCAGCCTTATGTGCGGGGTGAGGCCCTCATTGAGGTTGTGTAGCACACAGCCGGGGACACCATCTGGTCCCATTGATGCTGTGTTCACTGCTTTACAGATATCAGCTCTCACCTGGGCATTCGAGATGTTTGGGAGGCTAGACTCTGGTGGGATAGATACGTACCCTCTTGGGGGGGGAGGGTAGATGTATGCACGGAACCTGTCTGCCAGTTTGTTGGCAATGTCTGTGGGTTCAGTGATCATTGTACCATTCTGGACTAATTCCAAGCATAACTGTGTGCTTCCACCCATGTTCCTACCATAGCTAAGGAAGGCCTTATGGTTGTCTTATGTGTCCTTTGCAAGTCCAGTCCCACAGGCGGCCTTGGATGATTGTATGAGTGATCGTATGTTAATGCCAGTATTAATCAGTGATGCCTTCCCTGGTAGTGATATTGCTCTGTCATGTAGTAGCTTTCACCTCTTGTTGTATGGTTTGTTAATGGCTGGGGTCCACCAGACCATGTGCCTGCCTTTGGTGGACAAGGTCCTGATGTTATCAGGGATTGCTTGATCCAGACATTCCTGGGGGTGCTCATAGAAGGCATTTGTAAGGGTTTCAGCAGCGTGGCCTGTGTTTACCACTGGCATGGAGGCCTTGTAGAGTACCACACCAGTCGTATGACGTGTGGGGTTCGCTGTGTAGAGGTCTTCACTGTGGTCTCCCTTGCCGGTGTTGGGTGCAGGATGCGGATCTACAGTGAGTTCACTATATGGTCTGACCTCACCGTTGAGGGATGTACATCCTGTGTGGAGCATGTTGTCCCCATGTGTGATGATCAGGACTAGTATAGTTCCTCCCCTTGTGGGTATGGTGCATGGTTGTTCCACAGCAGTCGGGTGTATGAACACCTGGAACCTTTGGTGTAGGGTGTTGTGTCCTGGGTAATGTTCCCGGTCTATGTATGGGTGGTTGATGTCACCCAATATGATGGTGTTGTGAGAGCATTCATACTCCCAGGGTCTTCAGGAAGGCTGTGCGGGGATCCTGGGTTTGGGAGGGTGGTCTGTAGCATGCAACAAACTGTAGGGCAGTCCTACCCATGGTTAATTGCACCTGGATGGTCCCCGCTGCTACGTGCATTTCTGCCAACCTGGAGGTGTGGGTATCCTTCATGGAAATGGAGACTCCCCCTCCTTCTGTGTTCGGTCCGGGTTATGGTCCTGAACACGTGATATGAGGTATGACCTGATAGTGCTGGGGTGCTCTCAGGAGCCCTGAACAATGTTTCAGTCACAGCACTGACATCGATGTCCTCCATACTGAGGAGGGCATTTGAGGGTGTGCAGCTTGGGCGTAGACTACTGGCACTGAGCAGTATTACCCTTTCTTTTCTCCAGGTTTGTAGTCTAGGGTGGTAGGTTTATCATTCCAGCCTTGCCTGCAGTGGGCACTGTGGGGGTGGCAGGAGCCTTAGCCAAACTCTTGAAGACCAGGGGCGACAGGTGCGAGCCATCCCTTGCGAAGGGACGTGGTGTGCCAAGCATGTCATCCCAGGCAAGAGGAATTTGGATCCCCTCAGACTGACACCGGTAACCAGGCACATTATCAAGGGTGATCATTTGGAGCCAGTATTGTGGCATCATACTTGAAGAGGGTGGGATACTTCCCAGGGTCAGGGACATGCTGGCCTGGGCTACACAATCTGAGAGCCCCTCTATGTCTCCTTTCATGTATCCCAGGGTGGTATGTCTCCGGTCATTGACACCAGCATGGACAATGACCGTGTCATACTTGTACATGCTGCGGAGTGACCTGAGTGCGTGTGTTATGTGGCGGATTCCAGCGCCCGACAGGCAGCCTACTGTGATCATTCCCTTGTTCAGTCTGGTGGGTGGGACGTCGGTGTGTCTGACTGTGGCATCACCCATTACAAGTGTGTCTGGCATTGTGTGTGGCCTTTGGGGCTGTGACTGTTTAGCACACTGACGTTGAAAACTATGCGTTGCATGTCCTATGTCTTGTGGAGGCAGTTGCTTGGGTGTCTGTTTCAGAGGCCTCGTTAGGTTCGTTACATGTTTTAACAGTGCTTCCAAGTATGTCTTAGTGTGTTCATGTGTTTGTTTAGCATTTGTGATAGTTACATGTGACACTGGGTTTGTGGTGTGCATGGTGTCCTTCCCCTCCCGTTTGGTCTTGCCGGTCATGGTTTGAGAGAGCTCAGCCCCCTCTCTGGCTATGTAGTTGCATCTCTCACATGTATTATGTTTAGTGGGGGAGGTGCGGCTTGTCCGTGTCCATGAGGCACCTGTAACATTGCCCAGGACGCCCAGATTCACCATCTGAACAGGAGAGGTCGCTAGCAATTGACCCTTCGACATGCCAGAGAACGTGAATGCATTTGCTGTGTAACTGGGTCAGAAGGCACCTATAGGGAAGTGGGTACTCAAGGGGATTCTAGGCTAGTGTAGTACTCCATCTAGTATACATGTACTTTACCTATGTAGGAATACTATGGGAGCAGGTGCAGAGCTTTTGTGATAGAGAACAGACAGTTGAGATTGCAAGAAAAGAGGTTCTACATGTAAACCTGCGGAGCACGGAGCCAGATATAGTGTAACATTGCTTACACGGTACATGACGCACATGTCCACACATATACTGCACCTGACGCCTGTGGTCGGTGCCACAGGCTACGGTGGACAGAGACATCACATACATGGCATGACACAGTACAGGTATGGTGACATTCTGCAGGTGTCATACACAGTGTGCTGGCAACTGACCGCAGGTGTCACCTGTCAGCTGTGGTGCACAGTGTGCAGCAGTTGGATGCTGTACCAGTACAGGAATATGTCCGCAATTGCGGGGCGTACACCAGTATGGCACACACCCCATTGTGTGCAGATGGGGACACCTGCCTGTGTGGTCAGCATCCTCACAATACAATGCACCCATGCGCCATGTCACAGGGGGCGGTCCTGCACAGGTGGCCAGTAAGGCTCACAAGTATGACATTGACAGGGCTGTACAATGCAGCACCAGTATGGGATGGTCACCCTGTGTGGTTAGTGTCCAGTCACAACACTATATCTGCATACACCCTCACAACAGGCAGCAGACATACACACATGTTGACACACTGACATGGTGGTGACCACACATGTCTACACGGAGGGACGACGTGTTGCATGTACTGCACCATCCACATCCATGCACCCCACACTGAGGTATGTACAGATCTCTACCATGGTGTACAGTGATGTGTGGCACGTGGCACATAGTCCCCGATGTGGCATACACGGGCACTCATTCCTGCACACATGTTGGTGCTAGGAATGCCATACCCGCTATATGGGATATGTGCAGGCGTGCAGTGGTATGTAGTGCATCCCGCATTACCACCACTGTATCTGGCAGCTGTGCCAATATATTCACTTGGGAGGTGGTAGGAGTTACAGTGGCCATGTGACATATGGTCGATGACACATGGCCGATGGGTATGCATTATGGCAGCGCTGTCATGTAAAGGTGACATAGCAGACTGTATGCACATGGCAGGGTAGGATGGTGTGTGACACACCTGTGACCACCACCTGCACACATGCATGTGGACAGGTGTTTAAACACATGGTGTACACACATACCGCCATGCGTGCTGTTACTATGCCACCATATGACGGCCCCCATGATGGGTATGCATGTGGTATGGGGTTGCAACTGTGTTATGGACATCGGACACCGCTCATGCATGGCTGCACCGTGCACAGTACACATGTCACATGTATCCCCTGTTGCCATGTGTGTATGCATTGCTACGTTGTGACATGTGTGTCGACATACATGGAACATGGACTGTGGTATGGTATCACAGCTGTCACAGGCAAGCTGTACAAGGGTATGTGTCCCAGTCAACACCGCTACACCCTGTAGGGGGTGCATACCACAGACATGTGTCCACCTTCCAATCGTGTGTGTATTACCGCGTACGCCAGTGTTATGCATGTGGTATATCACAGGCTTCGTATGTGTCCTGTGTGCAGTCCATGCACACAGCCAGGCAATCACATATATGACCTATCCGGACTTTGTTTCACTGTGGTACAGCTGCAGTCATGTATCATATCTGTGTCAGGCCCGTGGTATGTGTGGAGCACGCCTGTCCATGTATACCGATATGGGTGGACTACATCACACCTGTGGGATCATTGATAGTACATGTGTACTCTGCATGATGGACGTACACCGCCACATAGACTTGTGGACATATGTCACATGCTGTTGCTGGACCGTGAGGCATACTGCTGCACCAATGACATGGTTCTGGCATGGCAGCTACAGTGTTCACTGCAGTGTGTACATGTTCAGCCTGCACCCGTGACGCCTGTGCTGTCATCTGTGTGTGTACGTGTAACTGCATGTGTGTCCACCCTGTGCGTGTGTACGGGTTTACCTGGCCGTGAGTTGCGGTGTGTGCACTCTGTCTGCATGCCTGACGGCGCGTAGCACATACTAAGTGTGTGAGCATGCCCGGGTTGCTGTTGTGTGGGTGGACACACACGACGGTCCACAATCTGCCCTTCCATGATTTCACCCCATGTGTATGCATGTCTGCACTGTGCAGATTCTAAGTGTCTGAGCATGCCCAGTAAGCAGCTGTGTAGATGGACACACAGTACAGTGCACACCGCACCCATCTGCGTCGATACCCCGTGTGCATGTCTGTTTCCCCTTTGCAACCGCCACGTCTGTGGCATGGCCGGGTTGCTGTTGTGTGGGTGGACACACACGACGGTCCACAATCTGCCTTCCATGATTTCACCCCATGTGTATGCATGTCTGCACTGTGCAGATTCTAAGTGTCAGAGCATGCCCAGTAACCAGCTGTGTAGATGGACACACAGTACAGTGCACAGCGCCCGTCTGCTTGATACTCCGTGTGCATGTCTGTTTCCACTTCACAACCGCCACGTCTGTGAGCATGCCTGGGTTGCTGTTGTGTGGGTGGACACACACGACGGTCCACAATCTGCCTTCCATGATTTCACCCCGTGTGTATGCATGTCTGCACTGTGCAGATTCTAAGTGTCTGAGCATGCCCAGTAAGCAGCTGTGTAGATGGACCCACAGTACAGTGCACACCGCGTCTGCCTGTGATGATACCCGTGTGGTGCATGTATGTTACCCTTCGACCGCTAGGTGTGAGGGCATGGCCAGTACACCATTCGGGGGTACACACTACAGTCGGCACCGATGTCTGCTACTAGGCATGTAGCCATGGCCAATGACATCCTGCATAGCCATGGTGACCGTCCAGGTGAGTCATATGTGGTTGGTATGCCACAATGGCTGCCTACATCGTGCCCTCTCATAGGGTATACTGTCTGTGGTGCATCCCGTATCCATGTTGTGATGTTGTGCTCCGTAGTTAGTTGGTATTCCCGAGTGCAGCACTACCGTGTTACTGTACGCCCACCTTGGGATGGTAACATGCTGTGTGACTGCGCACTGTGTCTTCATTCCCTATCGGCTGCCTTGCCTCTGCAGATGATATCACCCACCTAGGGGTATGCCTCCTGACAGTGCTGTGCTCAGTAATCTCGGTAGCGCGTTCTGTAAATGCATCATGCTGTAGTGTGTTCATGTAGGTAGGCGTAGGTTCAACTCCAGGCCCTTCCCCGTGTGTGTGTGTGTGTGTGTGTGTGTGTGTGTGTGTGTGTGTGTGTGTGTGCGTGTGTTTCCAGCTGCCTCTGCAGATGGTCCTGCTTTTAGACGCTTTGCAACACATACCTTGGCTATTGTCAGCTATTCCTTTACGGATGATGTCACCCACCTAGAAGTATGCCTCTGACAGCGCTGTGCTCAGTAATCTTGGTAGCGCATTCTGTAAATGCATCATGCTGTAGTGTGTTCATGTAGGTAGGCGTAGGTTCGACTCCCGGCCCTTCCCCATGTGTGTGTGAGGTGTGTGTGTTACCAGATGCCCTTGGTGAGAGTAGTTCCTTTAGTCGCTTCACAACACATACCTTGGCTATTGGCATCTATTCCTTTACAGATGATGTCACCCGCATAGAAGTATGCCTCTGACAGCACTGTGCTCAGTAATCTCGGTAGCGCGTTCTGTAAATGCATCATGCTGTAGTGTGTTCATGTAGGTAGGCGTAGGTTCGACTCCCGGCCCTTCCCCGTGTGTGTGTGTGAAGTGTGTGTGTTTCCAGATGCCCTTGGTGAGAGTAGTTCCTTTAGTCGCTTCGCAACACATACCTTGGCTATTGGCATCTATTCCTTTACGGATGATGTCACCCGCATAGAAGTATGCCTCTGACAGCGCTGTGCTCAGTAATCTCGGTAGCGCGTTCTGTAAATGCATCATGCTGTAGTGTGTTCATGTAGGTAGGCATAGGTTTAACTCCTGGCCCTTCCCCGTGTGTGGGTGGGGTGTGTGTGTGTGTGTGTTTACAGCTGCCCCTGTAGAGAGTAGTCATTTTAGATGCTTCGCAACACATACCTTGGCTATCGGCGTCTATTCCTTTACAGATGTTGTCACCCACCTAGACGTGTGCCTCTGACGGTGCTGTGTTCAGTGGTCCACGTAGCTGCTCCATACCTGTGTCATACTGTTGTGCGGGTAGGTGGGGGTAAGGTCAATCCCCATGCCTGCCAGCTGTGTGTGTGTGTGTCTATGCTCCCAGCCGCATGGGTTCATAGGTTATGGCTTTAGAGTTTCCGCAGAACACTTATATCCTGCCACCATCTCTGTGTTTGTGGATGGTGAGACGCAGCTCGTGGACTGCCTGTGTGCCTGCTGTGGTTGGCGACCCATAGCGTGTTCTCCACGGTGCCCTGCTGTGGTGTGGTGGGGTGGTGCTGTGTTACACCCGGCCTTGCCACATGTGTTCGCCTGTATCTCTCGATGTATATATACATACTTATGTTGTGCCCATAGTGCTGCTCTTGCATGGACAGCTGTCTGTCCCATGTATCGCATATTTGCACTGCTGACACATAGAACTGTGGTAATGATGCATATCCACTCATTGTCCATGCAACGTCCGTATTCCAGCACGCCCTAGAGACATCTGCTGGATATCGTGGCAGACAGCTATCCTTGCTGTACTGACACTGTACCCGTACACGCTATAAACCTTGTGTATAATTGCCTGTTTATGGTGTGTGTATGTCTATCTGAGCTGTATGCATGGTCGTGTGTATGTCCCGCTATAGCCGTCTGTGCAGATGTCGCCAATATGGGTAATCCTTGTAGACCGCTGTTTCATGTGCACTTCAGCACATACCTGCAGACCATACTACCCCTCCTACGGCAGCGGCCTTAGATCAACCACTGCCCTAGGCGATAGGGCTCCATGGCACCCACCACCACAACACATGGTGCCCCCATCCTGGTGTACCTACATGACATACCTACTAGAAAGGTGGCCCTGCTAGTGCTGCGCCCTAGGCAGCTGATTGGCCTATGCCTACAGCCGCTATGAGCACATCACAAGGCATACTTTTACATTCAGTGTTTTACAAAGGCTAGATTTTGATACCAGAGGGGGGGACCTTATCAACTATACTTTAGAATGTGGATTGAGATGGATTATTAGGTGGAGAGTTGACCACACACCAGGGCTGAATGATGAAGCACAGATTAAGCCTCTTTTGAGAAGCAGGTGACTTAAACCCAAATAACAGGAATGTCGTTTAGGTACAGCTATACATTTAACACCCATTAGTCCACTTTTTCAGTTGTTTACCACTGTATTACATTGATATAATATACATATTTTCTATATATATTGTTAGATTTTTGATTGATGAGTATTAGGCATAGTACAATATCATACAATACATGTTTTAATAGGATGTTTTTGAAGATGTTAATATATGTGTGTGTAGTTAACATTGCGTCTGCGCTTTATATGCTGGGGTTAATTGTTCATTGTTTGATGAGACATTGACCAATGAAAGTGTAAGGAGGGATATTTAAAGCCTGGATGCTTTTATGTTATGTGTAAGTCTGACGGAGCCTACGGGTGAAAGCGCTTACTTGTCTATAAAGGAACCTTTTATACCATTTGGGCACTGTCCTGGACAATTTCTACGTTGACTGTTTCATCTACCTATGTGTTTTTTGGATTGTGTGCCATAAGGTGCCAGCGGTTATTTTATGTTGATTAGGTGTATTCCATGGTCAATTGACATTTATCATATTAATTCATTAAAGGATCTTCTTTACAAGTGGGAACGCCATAGTTTAACCATCCTATGACCTTCCTAGTTGAAGTTGTTAGTGTGCCATTAGTATGTGTTCCACAGGTCGCCCATTTGTTCCGCATTATGGAAGCGAGTGATCCCCATTTTGGTGATGGCAGATTGAGAGCTGTGTACGCCGGTATTCGCACGGTGGTCTGACTTTGTATGGGGAATGTCTAATGTAGTCCCTATCTGTATTTCCTGTGCTATGCCTTACTGCAGCTGTGTAATTCCACCAGGTTTCCAGTTATGGGTGCCATCTTGGTCATCACGCTTGTCCATCCATGGAATTGCCTACTGGACACTGATATAGGGCTGTACACATTTCACACCTGCTTTTAGCATTATCCGGTGGATGCTTTGCATCATTAGTGGGGAGTAAGGCATGTGCTATACCCACATCCCTCCCACGGGCGGACAACGGATTATCTGCCAAACAACACCGAGCCCCATTTCTGCATACCCAGGATCCCATGGCTGCAACCCTCGACGGTACACATTACACATCCTTCATGTGTGCGGGACTGGGATGTGGACGACTTCTATGGACTCGACATTCTGGGGATTTCTGTTCATATGTCCTGCATTTCATGGACACTTGTCATCAACCTTAAACACGCTGGTGGTGCATATGTCTAGCTGTGCCGTAGTCACGGCTGTCATTTCTTCTGGGTCGATCGCAGCTGGTTGATATTGCGAACGGATCAATTTTTGGAGTCCTACAATGGACACTAATGTGCATATGTAAAGTGTAGAACTTGTTGGACTGTCACCATCTGGCCAGTTGTTTTGACTGCTGCTGTATGTTCCCCAATCATGGATGTCTGTTTGACTACCCATATTATGTATTACTTGGCCTATCTATATCCATGTGCCAGTAAGCGGAAATACAGCAAACCTTGAGTCTTGGTCATCTTCATAAAAGACATTATTGAACATAAACCATGCCAAAACAGACGATGACAGAAATGATACACTCCACAGTCAAAAGATACTGAGCTCTTTCACCCACTAACATGGGGCATCGTTGGAGTACGATATACATTAGATAGTCGTCCCTTATATACTTCCTTCAGAGTCAGTTTAAAGTCAATTAATTAATAAACTTGCTCATAGTTAAGTGGACAGTGCTCCAAGTCTTGCTGATAAAGTGGCATATACAAATCAGTGTTGCATACATTACTTAATGGAAACAATAATACAACAACAATGTGTTAATATAAATACAGTATTGGTCAATACAATCGGTATATTGAAACATAGTTGATAATTGTTGTGAGTAAACCTTAGAATGTAGTGTGTTGATAATGATATTGTATATCAATGTGTATAATTGTTGCATTAAGATTCCAAATCATGGAATAGATAAGTACAATTAAATGCATAGTTTGTATAAATATGAATGTAAATAAGAGTCACAATGTTAAATATGAATATGACTGTATTATAACTATATCAATATGATATAGAATAAACTGTAGTTGTTTACATCTTGTTTTCAAGTGACAAATCTATGTCCATGCGTCATATATACAGGCCGGACTGCTGTGTGTAGATATATACATGTGAGCCCCTCGTTTCATACCTTGCTTTGTTACTGTCTGTGGATTACCTGTGTACACACATCAATTACCATGCCATACCTTTCCACTGTACAGGTTCTGGCATGGTGTATGGCTGGTTGGCCCTTAATCTTGCTATGTGTTACATTGACCTGTGTCTATCTGGAAATTCACTGGCGTGTCATGTGAGACCTTCTTGCTTCTATAGGGACCTGCTCCCGTAAGTGTGGCGTGCTTGCACCGCCATATATTTCTCTGTCGTCTGGGATCTGTGTGTAACCAGTCCTTTCAGGACACTTTCTATTGTTGTTTTTTTTTGGTTACATATATGAGTACTTTGGCATGTTGTGCTATTATTGTGTGTGGAGCATTTCTCCACGGGCCTCTGCTGACACTGGACATATATCCAGCTAGCCTAGCCCGGGCAACAAGTGTGAGCCAACTGAACACATTTCGTACGGGGGCACCTTCTGACATGTGGGTCGGGTTACAGATGCATAACCGTCGTCAATCCATACTACTAGCACACACGTTATTCTATCCACATTCTATGTTTGTCTTATCACATAGCGTGTGTTTCTCACTATTTCTAACGGTACTTTACATGGCATTGCCCGATTCCATACTTTCAGAGGCTGACAGTTTTGAGACATGTATGATTGACGTGGAGGACACAGCCTTAACTTTCCCTGCTGTGAGCGGATCACACACGCACACGCGCACTTGCATTTCCTAATTGTGGGTTACGCACAGGCGCACATGCATATCCATATTCTGGTTACATATGTTTACTGGGTCTGTGTGGTTACGTGGTCTGTGTTAGTTGTGACTGTTCCGGTAACATATCTCTGATCCGGTTGACGGACATGTGCGAACGCACTTTCACCTTTACACATGTAACAGTCTTTGTGGCATGGACGACACGCATTAATGCCTTCACATTTATATGTTCTATAGTCGTAATTCAAATGGGACTGCATTCACGCTTGCGGTTACTGTGACCACTACACATTAGCTGTTCGACTCATTTATATGCATACCCATGGTACTTAGCTAAATTTACATATCCCCACCCCCGCACTCACGTGTCACAGGCATCCATTCTCCTGCTGGGAAAGGAGCGGTACTACATGTTAAACATTCCTTATTCCCTCCCGCTCATGGCCCAGGATGCATATGTCATGACCGCAGGGATATTCAGATCACAGGGGCTTATATCCCCTACGCATACAGGCCTTCAATTGTCAGGGTGTTCCTGTGGTGCTTTGGGTTTGGTCTTGTCCGCCTAGTGTATGGAACTGCCCTGACCGTGTACGAATGTCAGATGAGTCACATGGGCACGGTTTGTCCGTGTCTATGATACCATATCCCCCCCCATTATTCCTAACCGCAGGCGCTTGATTGGCGGCGTTCGTTGTAGATCTTGTTATAGTAATTGCACACGGTCTGGTCGAACGGACCTATTTCCATTACTAAACCTCGGTATTTATAACCTGTCTCGCTATATTACATGGGTTTAACATTGTGTGGCGGCTTTCACTGAGCCACGGACATGTCCGTTGCTTAGTTTGGGGCAGTCCCGCTCTGCTACACACATTTAACATGGCGGAACGGGTTGTACAGCTCAGCAACGGGGACATCGGGCTCTCCGTCGCTGTTTAGTATTGAATCGCTATGTTGATTTGTTTCACATAGAGAGACAGTGTCGACATTGGTAACGGACATCTCGCAGTACGCCCGCATCACCGCTGGGTGCCATATGTCTGCTTTGGGCGGCGGACAGGCATTATGCTGTGCCATTATGTCTGGGAATATATGGTTTCTTTCCATAGATGATATGGCATACTAGCAATGACCCGCATCTGGGTGTGGGTACTGCTGTAAGAGTGGCTTTAGGTCAAGTGGTGCCCTAGGCAAAAGGACTCCATGGTGCCCCCACCACATCACCCGCTACCCCCATCCTGGTCTACCTACACAAAATAAAGGCTAGAAAGGTGCCCCTAGTAGAGCAGCGCCCTAGGCGGCTGCCTAGTTGGCCTATGCCTAAGGCCGGCTATGTGTGTGGTCCCTCAGGCGTCGGCCTCGGGAACGCACCACGTCTGCCGTGGGTATATCTAGCATTACCCACATCCGGGCGTGGTTTATTGCTATGATGTTCCATGTGTACGGACACGTGTGTTTGGACAACCTACAATAGCTTCTGCTATTGGCATACAATGCTGTAGGTGGTGCCGATACCATACATATGCCTTTCTCAAAAGCCGACTTCACACTTCTACACACTAGTGTGGTCTCCTTTAAGGCCCCTGAGCCAGTGGTAAACATTACTCATACCACTGAATCACTTACATATGCCTTCTACCAGCACCTACAGGACTGCATGGATCAGGCAATCCCATACAAAACTGAGAATCTTTGTACCAAAGCCAAGCATCCAGTCTGGTGGACCCCAGCCATAAACAAGCTCTACAATGGAAGGAGGTAGCTACTACAAGATAGAGCGGAATCCTTGTAAGGTAAGACACCCTTGCTCATTATATGTGAAGAAGTACAAGCTCTCATGAAATCATCCAGGGCAAATTCGACAGATAAATCACCAAGGACTCGACAGACAATCATAAGGCCTTCTTTAGCTATGTTGGACACCTGGGAGGACACTCCCAGATATGCTCCGACTGGGTTCAGTATGATGTGAAGATTACTGAACCTACACACATTGCCAACATACTGGCTGACAGGTTCGGTGCAGACTTCTCCCCCCCCCCACATGGAGAGATATCTATACCAGAGGATTGTGGCCCCCGGAACATCTGTAACGCACAGGTGGGAAATGCTCTCCAAGGCAGTAAACACAGCATCCATGGGACCAGATGGTGTCCCAGCTGTGTACTCCACGAACTCAATGAGGAATTAAACCCACAGTTAGGACAGCTGTTTAATCAGCCTCACCTCAGGTAACGCATCCAAGTAGTGAGCAAGGCGACTGTAGTCCCACTTCACAAGGGCGGTGCCTCCACTGACCCTGGCAATTACCATCCCATTAGCTTGACAAGCCTTATCAGCAAAGCCATGGGAAGGATCATAATGGAACTCATAGATAAAGACATAGGGACTTGCATACTTTGGATCCAACCCAGTTTGGCTTGGTCAAAGGCAGATCATGCCTTTTAAACGTGGTTGACTTTGTAGGAACAGTCACCAAGGGCATTGATGAGGGTCAAGCAGTCCATACAGCCTACCTCGACCTGGCAAAGGCCTTCGACACAATACCCCCCTCAGGTATCATTGATAAGCTCATCAGCTTGAATGTAAACCCATACATCGCAAGATGGGTTGCAAACTGGCTAAGTGACAGAACCCACACGGTCATAGTTGCTGGCACCATGTCAGACTCACAGCCGGTCACAGGTGGTGTCCCACGGGGCTCTGTCCTGGGTCCACTCTTTTTCGGCATCTACATTTCCAAAGTACAAGCAAACACAGGGGGGTTATGGCTGACAATGTTTGCAGATGACTGCGAACTGGGTGCCATAGTCGGACACACATCTGACACAGATATCCTTCAGAAGGGCCTCACAGATATGGATATCTGGTGCCAGAGACATGGCCTACAGCTAAATGCCAGGAAATGCATAGTCATACCCTTCGGGAAGAACAAGGTTACCCCTAGCTACCATATAGGTGGCAATCTACTGATCACAGAGGAGTTACCAGGGACCTGGGCACCCAGGTTGTCAGTAACCGTTCGTTCCACACACAGGCTGCTAACCTAGCTAGGTAGACCTTCTACATTGCCCACCTGATCATGCCGGGATTCACATCTAGATCAGGGAGGTCATCGCCCTTGTACTCATCACTCATTAGACCTATGATTGAGTACAATGCCCCATTCGGAATGTATCTGACCCGACACCTGCAGCAGCTGGAAAGGCCCCAACAGTTCATCGACAAACGGATGCAGGGTCTCAGGAATATGTGTTATGCTGCCCGACTGAAAGGACTCCTGCTCTATTCAGTCGCATACCACTTGCTCAGAGGTGACCTGTGCCTGACATACAAGGCTATGTCGAACCCAGATTTGATGACTATGCTTCACCTAAGGAATCTAGATCCCTCAGAACCACAAGGGCAGGTGACGTAAACCTTGACACGGTCATTAATAGAATGTGCTGGAGGGACAGATTCATCACCCAGACACTCACTATGCTGTGGAACAACATCCCAGTACATGTGAGGCAGAGCACCTCGCTGGCCTTGTTCGAGGGGAATCTTGACCAATGGATGGGAGATTGCAGATATACCCCAGGATTACTTCAGTGTCACTGCTTGACAGAGGTACAGCAATATAATAGGCATAGTTTTCTTCAAACTGAAGGGGTGGCAAAGGCAACATAACTATGGGCTAGGCTTATAGATGCCCTTGGGCGGATAGCCTACTATGAACCTATGAACCTATGAACCTATGTTCATAGTTTGTCCCATTCACACTTGTCTATCCCCTGTCCTCATTCGTATGTGGATATTTCTGTGGCACATGATTAAACTATGTATTACCTGCAGGTATGCTGTGTACAGTGCACATATGTCACGGTTGATTACAGAATCTGTGTACCTACCTCTGTGATACTGAGGACTACCACACATCCTTCACAGCATTACATGCATATGTCCTTACTATTATTCGCTGGCCTGTGGGGGTTGTCAGGGCAATGGTTACACGTGTCCCTGTTTGTGCACGCATCATGGGGGCCTTTGACCGGACTCCGTTGCTATCGTGGGATGGACGGTGGTGTTGGTGTGTGTTTGGGTTGTGTTTCCACCGCCGATACATCTGTGGGGTGGGGTTGGCACATGTTCCTCTTTGCAGGGAGCCCCATCCTGGACATTTGTGTCATGCGTCAACACTTGGCACATGCCATATGTCCTGTGATATTCCCACAGTCATGTATGCCTTCCTGCATTACTACTGCGTGTTACTGGCAGTTTGTATCTGGTGCGCATGGCTATTATGTTGGATAGCTTAGCCTATTCCCATGATATGACATACCCATTCATCCAGGCATATACATGTTATTCCATCCTTTGCATTGGCCGTGGGTGTTTGGCCATCCGGCACTACTGTTCTCTACGTGTGATGTCCCACCTTCACCTTCTGTGCATGTGGCATCCTGTTGGGGTGTCCTGCTTGGTGGGAAGATGTTCCGCCCTATGTGTTGTGTTTGACATGTCTGCATAGCTAATCATCAGTACGGTGGCTGAACATACTGCTTTGTCCAGATGTGTACAGTTATGGTCACCGTGGTGTGTGAATGTCTATGGGGTTTCGACAGGTCCATACCACATGCGGGATGTACACATTCTGCCGACACATTCACATGCAGCCATTCGGATATCAGTACCTGAGGTGGGATGTTGACATGTGGGGTACATATTTGCCCACGTGGCACTGCCTGGGACAATACTTCATACTACATTTGAGGTATACCCACAGTGTGTAGGTGTGCAGCTGCGCAAGGCTGCTAGCTGGGTTGGGTGCACGGTCGTACATGGGTGCGGGTTATGTGCTATGACGGGGCTGTTGTGTATTACATTTGCATGCATGGGTTCTGCTTCTGGATATTATGCTTGGCATACCGTCCTATGTGTATCGACGGGCACGTTGTTGGGTGTAGTACATGTTGCTATGCACATGTTTGTCTGTGTTTAGGTATCTGGTTTCCTTCTGGTTGTTATATAGACACGGCCGCCCGGCTGTGTACTCTCACTACTGCTGGTGACCATGCCCATGGGGCTACTTGTGTGTAGGTGCGGTGCACTGACGTACTGCGGTACACCTTCACTGGGTATGCCCACTGACAGTGCATTGGCGTGACGGACACGGTATTACGCGTATCCTTTGTTCCTTGGACAGGTACAATTTGGACCGTGAGTTAATGTTTGGTTCTCCGTTTTGTGTGAACGGGTACTATGTTGCATACTCTGCGACGTTTCATTATCCACAGACACTGGCTGGTGCGGTTACTATTGCAGGCGGCCTGTGACAGTCAGCACTTTAGGTTGCTCCCGCCCGCCGGCTTGGCCATGCCTACGGGCATCCTACTTGGGCTCCGCGCACGTACCCTCTGCAAGTGTTTGTGGTTGCGCGCACTCATTACTATGCATGTGGCGCTGCTACCGATTATACACTGCACTGCCGGCGAAGCCTTACACCGCCTTACCAAGCTTCATGAATCCGGGGGTTAGTTTTTATATATAAATTCTACCACATAAGGTCATTTCTTTTTGCTTCAGAAAAGGGATGTTATGTCCTCTTTCTTTAAATTATAGTTGCCACTAGCATGCTGGTCATGTAGTGTGGTTTTCTGCATATTTGACAGCATCAAAGATCTTGTGTAGTGGTGGGGGGCAGAAAAAGTACAGTTTTGTACCTACCATAAATGCAGATGTTTGAGTGTACACCCTGCTGCAGTCAACACACTTGGGTTATCCTGTCATCAGGTTGTCCCGCAGTCGGCCGGAATTCCAAAGTCTTGGTCCGGTGTCAGTTACTGTCGCTTCTTCCTGACGTCAGTGCACCAGGGGTATATATAATGCATCCAACACTATTTTCTTCAGTTTTTCTTGCCCCAGATGTCAGGTGCCCCCAAAAAGGTGGTCAGTAATTAGTGAATGCATTTGCTGTGTAACTGGGTCAGAAGGCACCTATAGGAAGTGGGTACTCAAGGGGATTCTAGGCTAGTGTAGTACTCCATCTAGTATACATGTACTTTACCTATGTAGGAATACTATGGGAGCAGGTGCAGAGCTTTTGTGATAGAGAACAGACAGTTGAGATTGCAAGAAAGAGGTTCTACATGTAAACCTCGGAGCACGGAGCCAGATATAGTGTAACATTGCTTACGGTACATGGCACATGTCCACACATATACTGCACCTGACGCCTGTGGTCGGTGCCACAGGCTACGGTGGACAGAGACATCACATACATGGCATGACACAGTACAGGTATGGTGACATTCTGCAGGTGTCATACACAGTGTGCTGGCAACTGACCGCAGGTGTCACCTGTCAGCTGTGGTGCACAGTGTGCAGCAGTTGGATGCTGTACCAGTACAGGAATATGTCCGCAATTGCGGGGCGTACACCAGTATGGCACACACCCCATTGTGTGCAGATGGGGACACCTGCCTGTGTGGTCAGCATCCTCACAATACAATGCACCCATGCGCCATGTCACAGGGGGCGGTCCTGCACAGGTGGCCAGTAAGGCTCACAAGTATGACATTGACAGGGCTGTACAATGCAGCACCAGTATGGGATGGTCACCCTGTGTGGTTAGTGTCCAGTCACAACACTATATCTGCATACACCCTCACAACAGGCAGCAGACATACACACATGTTGACACACTGACATGGTGGTGACCACACATGTCTACACGGAGGGACGACGTGTTGCATGTACTGCACCATCCACATCCATGCACCCCACACTGAGGTATGTACAGATCTCTACCATGGTGTACAGTGATGTGTGGCACGTGGCACATAGTCCCCCCGATCTGTGGCATACACGGGCACTCATTCCTGCACACATGTTGGTGCTAGGAATGCCATACCCGCTATATGGGATATGTGCAGGCGTGCAGTGGTATGTAGTGCATCCTGCGTACCACCACTGTATCTGGCAGCTGTGCCAATATATTCACTTGGGAGGTGGTAGGGGTTACAGTGGCCATGTGACATATGGTCGATGACACATGGCCGATGGGTATGCATTATGGCAGCGCTGTCATGTAAAGGTGACATAGCAGACTGTATGCACATGGCAGGGTAGGATGGTGTGTGACACACCTGTGACCACCACCTGCACACATGCATGTGGACAGGTGTTTAAACACATGGTGTACACACATACCGCCATGTGTGCTGTTACTATGCCACCATATGACGGCCCCCATGATGGGTATGCATGTGGTAGGGGGTTGCAACTGTGTTATGGACATCGGACACCGCTCATGCATGGCTGCACCGTGCACAGTACACATGTCACATGTATCCCCTGTTGCCATGTGTGTATGCATTGCTACGTTGTGACATGTGTGTCGACATACATGGAACATGGACTGTGGTATGGTATCACAGCTGTCACAGGCAAGCTGTACAAGGGTATGTGTCCCAGTCAACACCGCTACACCCTGTAGGGGGTGCATACCACAGACATGTGTCCACCTTCCAATCGTGTGTGTATTACGCGTCGCCAGTGTTATGCATGTGGTATATCACAGGCTTCGTATGTGTCCTGTGTGCAGTCCATGCACACAGCCAGGCAATCACATATATGACCTATCCGGACTTTGTTTCACTGTGGTACAGCTGCAGTCATGTATCATATCTGTGTCAGGCCCGTGGTATGTGTGGAGCACGCCTGTCCATGTATACCGATATGGGTGGACTACATCACACCTGTGGGATCATTGATAGTACATGTGTACTCTGCATGATGGACGACACCGCCACATAGACTTGTGGACATATGTCACATGCTGTTGCTGGACCGTGAGGCATACTGCTGCACCAATGACATGGTTCTGGCATGGCAGCTACAGTGTTCACTGCAGTGTGTACATGTTCAGCCTGCACCCGTGACGCCTGTGCTGTCATCTGTGTGTGTACGTGTAACTGCATGTGTGTCCACCCTGTGCGTGTGTACGGGTTTACCTGGCCGTGAGTTGCGGTGTGTGCACTCTGTCTGCATGCCTGACGGCGCGTAGCACATACTAAGTGTGTGAGCATGCCCGGGTTGCTGTTGTGTGGGTGGACACACACGGCGGTCCACAATCTGCCCTTCCATGATTTCACCCCATGTGTATGCATGTCTGCACTGTGCAGATTCTAAGTGTCTGAGCATGCCCAGTAAGCAGCTGTGTAGATGGACACACAGTACAGTGCACACCGCACCCATCTGCGTCGATACCCCGTGTGCATGTCTGTTTCCCCTTTGCAACCGCCACGTCTGTGGCATGGCCGGGTTGCTGTTGTGTGGGTGGACACACACGACGGTCCACAATCTGCCTTCCATGATTTCACCCCATGTGTATGCATGTCTGCACTGTGCAGATTCTAAGTGTCAGAGCATGCCCAGTAACCAGCTGTGTAGATGGACACACAGTACAGTGCACACAGCGCCCGTCTGCGTTGATACTCCGTGTGCATGTCTGTTTCCACTTCACAACCGCCACGTCTGTGAGCATGCCTGGGTTGCTGTTGTGTGGGTGGACACACACGACGGTCCACAATCTGCCTTCCATGATTTCACCCCGTGTGTATGCATGTCTGCACTGTGCAGATTCTAAGTGTCTGAGCATGCCCAGTAAGCAGCTGTGTAGATGGACCCACAGTACAGTGCACACCGTGCCCGTCTGTGATGATACCCCGTGTGCATGTATGTTACCCCTTCGCGACCGCTAGGTGTGAGGGCATGGCCAGTACACCATTCGGTGCACACAGTCGGCACCGATGTCTGCTACTAGGCATGTAGCCATGGCCAATGACATCCTGCATAGCCATGGTGACCGTCCAGGTGAGTCATATGTGGTTGGTATGCCACAATGGCTGCCTACATCGTGCACGCCGGATGCCCTCTCATAGGGTATACTGTCTGTGGTGCATCCCGTATCCATGTTGTGATGTTGTGCTCCGTAGTTAGTTGGTATTCCCGAGTGCAGCACTACCGTGTTACTGTACGCCCACCTTGGGATGGTAACATGCTGTGTGACTGCGCACTGTGTCTTCATTCCCTATCGGCTGCCTTGCCTCTGCAGATGATATCACCCACCTAGGGGTATGCCTCCTGACAGTGCTGTGCTCAGTAATCTCGGTGGCAGCGTTCTGTAAATGCATCATGCTGTAGTGTGTTCATGTAGGTAGGCGTAGGTTCAACTCCAGGCCCTTCCCCGTGTGTGTGTGTGTGTGTGTGTGTGTGTGTGTGTGTGTGTGTGTGTGTGTGTGCGTGTGTTTCCAGCTGCCTCTGCAGATGGTCCTGCTTTTAGACGCTTTGCAACACATACCTTGGCTATTGTCAGCTATTCCTTTACGGATGATGTCACCCACCTAGAAGTATGCCTCTGACAGCGCTGTGCTCAGTAATCTTGGTAGCGCATTCTGTAAATGCATCATGCTGTAGTGTGTTCATGTAGGTAGGCGTAGGTTCAACTCCCGGCCCTTCCCCATGTGTGTGTGAGGTGTGTGTGTTACCAGATGCCCTTGGTGAGAGTAGTTCCTTTAGTCGCTTCACAACACATACCTTGGCTATTGGCATCTATTCCTTTACAGATGATGTCACCCGCATAGAAGTATGCCTCTGACAGCACTGTGCTCAGTAATCTCGGTAGCGCGTTCTGTAAATGCATCATGCTGTAGTGTGTTCATGTAGGTAGGCGTAGGTTCGACTCCCGGCCCTTCCCCGTGTGTGTGTGTGAAGTGTGTGTGTTTCCAGATGCCCTTGGTAAGAGTAGTTCCTTTAGTCGCTTCGCAACACATACCTTGGCTATTGGCATCTATTCCTTTACGGATGATGTCACCCGCATAGAAGTATGCCTCTGACAGCGCTGTGCTCAGTAATCTCGGTAGCGCGTTCTGTAAATGCATCATGCTGTAGTGTGTTCATGTAGGTAGGCATAGGTTTAACTCCTGGCCCTTCCCCGTGTGTGGGTGGGGTGTGTGTGTGTGTGTGTTTACAGCTGCCCCTGTAGAGAGTAGTCATTTTAGATGCTTCGCAACACATACCTTGGCTATCGGCGTCTATTCCTTTACAGATGTTGTCACCCACCTAGACGTGTGCCTCTGACGGTGCTGTGTTCAGTGGTCCACGTAGCGCGTTCCATACCTGTGTCATACTGTTGTGCAGTTGGGTAGGTGGGGGTAAGGTCAATCCCCATGCCTGCCAGCTGTGTGTGTGTGTGTCTATGCTCCCAGCCGCATGGGTTCATAGGTTATGGCTTTAGAGTTTCCGCAGAACACTTATATCCTGCCACCATCTCTGTGTTTGTGGATGGTGAGACGCAGCTCGTGGACTGCCTGTGTGCCTGCTGTGGTTGGCGACCTCCATAGCGTGTTCTCCACGTGTGCCCTGCTGTGGTGTGGTGGGGTGGTGCTGTGTACGTTACACTCCCGGCCTTGCCACATGTGTTCGTCTGTATCTCTCTCGATGTATATATACATACTTATGTTGTGCCCATAGCGCTGCTCTTGCATGGACAGCTGTCTGTCCCATGTATCGCATATTTGCACGGCTGACACATAGAACTGTGGTACGATGCATATCCACTCATTGTCCATGCAACGTCCGTATTCCAGCACGCCCTAGAGACATCTGCTGGATATCGTGGCAGACAGCTATCCTTGCTGTACTGACACTGTACCATTACCGCTATAAACCTTGTGTATAATTGCCTGTTTATGGTGTGTGTATGTCTATCTGAGCTGTATGCATGGTCGTGTGTATGTCCCGCTATAGCCGTCTGTGCAGATGTCGCCAATATGGGTAATCCTTGTAGACCGCTGTTTCATGTGCACTTCAGCACATACCTGCAGACCATACTACCCCTCCTACGGCAGCGGCCTTAGATCAACCACTGCCCTAGGCGATAGGGCTCCATGGCACCCACCACCACAACACATGGTGCCCCCATCCTGGTGTACCTACATGACATACCTACTAGAAAGGTGGCCCTGCTAGTGCTGCGCCCTAGGCAGCCGCCGGATTGGCCTATGCCTACAGCCGGCTATGAGCACATCACAAGGCATACTTTTACATTCAGTGTTTTACAAAGGCTAGATTTTGATACCAGAGGGGGGGACCTTATCAACTATACTTTAGAATGTGGATTGAGATGGATTATTAGGTGGAGAGTTGACCACACACCAGGGCTGAATGATGAAGCACAGATTAAGCCTCTTTTGAGAAGCAGGTGACTTAAACCCAAATAACAGGAATGTCGTTTAGGTACAGCTATACATTTAACACCCATTAGTCCACTTTTTCAGTTGTTTACCACTGTATTACATTGATATAATATACATATTTTCTATATATATTGTTAGATTTTTGATTGATGAGTATTAGGCATAGTACAATATCATACAATACATGTTTTAATAGGATGTTTTTGAAGATGTTAATATATGTGTGTGTAGTTAACATTGCGTCTCGCTTTATATGCTGGGGTTAATTGTTCATTGTTTGATGAGACATTGACCAATGAAAGTGTAAGGAGGGATATTTAAAGCCTGGATGCTTTTATGTTATGTGTAAGTCTGGCCAGACCCTGGTGAAAGCGCTTACTTGTCTATAAAGGAACCTTTTTATACCATTTGGGCACTGTCCTGGACAATTTCTACGTTGACTGTTTCATCTACCTATGTGTTTTTTGGATTGTGTGCCATAAGGTGCCAGCGGTTATTTTATGTTGATTAGGTGTATTCCATGGTCAATTGACATTTATCATATTAATTCATTAAAGGATCTTCTTTACAAGTGGGAACGCCATAGTTTAACCATCCTATGACCTTCCTAGTTGAAGTTGTTAGTGTGCCATTAGTATGTGTTCCACAGGTCGCCCATTTGTTCCGCATTATGGAAGCGAGTGATCCCCATTTTGGTGATGGCAGATTGAGAGCTGTATGCGCGGTATTCTACGATGGTCTGACTTTGTATGGGGAATGTCTAATGTAGTCCCTATCTGTATTTCCTGTGCTATGCCTTACTGCAGCTGTGTAATTCCACCAGGTTTCCAGTTATGGGTGCCATCTTGGTCATACGCTTGTCCATCCATGGGAATTGCCTACTGGACACTGATATAGGGCTGTACACATTTCACACCTGCTTTTAGCATTATCCGGTGGATGCTTTGCATCATTAGTGGGGAGTAAGGCATGTGCTATACCCACATCCCTCACGGGGGACAACGGATTATCTGCCAAACAACACCGAGCCCCATTTCTGCATACCCAGGATCCCATGGCTGCAACCCTCGACGGTACACATTACACATCCTTCATGTGTGCGGGACTGGGATGTGGACGCACTTCTATGGACTCGACATTCTGGGGATTTCTGTTCATATGTCCTGCATTTCATGGACACTTGTCATCAACCTTAAACACGCTGGTGGGGCATATGTCTAGCTGTGCCGTAGTCACGGCTGTCATTTCTTCTGGGTCGATCGCAGCTGGTTGATATTGCGAACGGATCAATTTTTGGAGTCCTACAATGGACACTAATGTGCATATGTAAAGTGTAGAACTTGTTGGACTGTCACCATCTGGCCAGTTGTTTTGACTGCTGCTGTATGTTCCCCAATCATGGATGTCTGTTTGACTACCCATATTATGTATTACTTGGCCTATCTATATCCATGTGCCAGTAAGCGGAAATACAGCAAACCTTGAGTCTTGGTCATCTTCATAAAGACATTATTGAACATAAACCATGCCAAAACAGACGATGACAGAAATGATACACTCCACAGTCAAAAGATACTGAGCTCTTTCACCCACTAACATGGGGCATCGTTGGAGTACGATATACATTAGATAGTCGTCCCTTATATACTTCCTTCAGAGTCAGTTTAAAGTCAATTAATTAATAAACTTGCTCATAGTTAAGTGGACAGTGCTCCAAGTCTTGCTGATAAAGTGGCATATACAAATCAGTGTTGCATACATTACTTAATGGAAACAATAATACAACAACAATGTGTTAATATAAATACAGTATTGGTCAATACAATCGGTATATTGAAACATAGTTGATAATTGTTGTGAGTAAACCTTAGAATGTAGTGTGTTGATAATGATATTGTATATCAATGTGTATAATTGTTGCATTAAGATTCCAAATCATGGAATAGATAAGTACAATTAAATGCATAGTTTGTATAAATATGAATGTAAATAAGAGTCACAATGTTAAATATGAATATGACTGTATTATAACTATATCAATATGATATAGAATAAACTGTAGTTGTTTACATCTTGTTTTCAAGTGACAAATCTATGTCCATGCGTCATATATACAGGCCGTCGGACTGCTGTGTGTAGATATATACATGTGAGCCCCTCGTTTCATACCTTGCTTTGTTACTGTCTGTGGATTACCTGTGTACACACATCAATTACCATGCCATACCTTTCCACTGTACAGGTTCTGGCATGGTGTATGGCTGGTTGGCCCTTAATCTTGCTATGTGTTACATTGACCTGTGTCTATCTGGAAATTCACTGGCGTGTCATGTGAGACCTTCTTGCTTCTATAGGGACCTGATCCCGTAATTGTGACGTGCTTCCACCGGCCATATATTTCTCTGTCGTCTGGGATCTGTGTGTAACCAGTCCTTTCAGGACACTTTCTATTGTTGTTTTTTTTTGGTTACATATATGAGTACTTTGGCATGTTGTGCTATTATTGTGTGTGGAGCATTTCTCCACGGGCCTCTGCTGACACTGGACATATATCCAGCTAGCCTAGCCCGGGCAACAAGTGTGAGCCAACTGAACACATTTAAATGTAGGGCACCTTCTGACATGTGGGTCGGTTACAGATGCATAACCGTCGTCAATCCATACTACTAGCACACACGTTATTCTATCCACATTCTATGTTTGTCTTATCACATAGCGTGTGTTTCTCACTATTTCTAACGGTACTTTACATGGCATTGCCCGATTCCATACTTTCAGAGGCTGACAGTTTTGAGACATGTATGATTGACGTGGAGGACACAGCCTTAACTTTCCCTGCTGTGAGCGGATCACACACGCACACGCGCACTTGCATTTCCTAATTGTGGGTTACGCACAGGCGCACATGCATATCCATATTCTGGTTACATATGTTTACTGGGTCTGTGTGGTTACGTGGTCTGTGTTAGTTGTGACTGTTCCGGTAACATATCTCTGATCCGGTTGACGGACATGTGCGGAACGCACTTTCACCTTTACACATGTAACAGTCTTTGTGGCATGGACGCATTACGTACACGTTCACATTTATATGTTCTATAGTCGTAATTCAAATGGGACTGCATTCACGTTTGCCGGTTACTGTGACCACTACACATTAGCTGTTCGGACTCATTTATATGCATACCCATGGTACTTAGCTAAATTTACATATCCCCCCACCCCCCCGCACTCACGTACGTCACAGGCATCCATTCTCCTGCTGGGAAAGGAGCGGTACTACATGTTAAACATTCCTTATTCCCTCCCGCTCATGGCCCAGGATGCATATGTCATGACCGCAGGGATATTCAGATCACAGGGGCTTATATCCCCTACGCATACAGGCCTTCAATTGTCAGGGTGTTCCTGTGGTGCTTTGGGTTTGGTCTTGTCCGCCTAGTGTATGGAACTGCCCTGACCGTGTACGAATGTCAGATGAGTCACATGGGCACGGTTTGTCCGTGTCTATGATACCATATCCCCCCCCATTATTCCTAACCGTGTGCGCTGATTGGCCGGCGTGCCCGTTGTAGATCTTGTTATAGTAATTGCACACGGTCTGGTCGAACGGACCTATTTCCATTACTAAACCTCGGTATTTATAACCTGTCTCGCTATATTACATGGGTTTAACATTGTGTGGCGGCTTTCACTGAGCCACGGACATGTCCGTTGCTTAGTTTGGGGCAGTCCCGCTCTGCTACACACATTTAACATGGCGGAACGGGTTGTACAGCTCAGCAACGGGGACATCGGGCTCTCCGTCGCTGTTTAGTATTGAATCGCTATGTTGATTTGTTTCACATAGAGAGACAGTGTCGACATTGGTAACGGACATCTCGCGCAGTACGTCCGCACCACCGCGGGTGCCATATGTCTGCTTTGGGCGGCGGACAGGCATTATGCTGTGCCATTATGTCTGGGAATATATGGTTTCTTTCCATAGATGATATGGCATACTAGCAATGACCCGCATCTGGGTGTGGGTACTGCTGTAAGAGTGGCTTTAGGTCAAGTGGTGCCCTAGGCAAAAGGACTCCATGGTGCCCCCACCACATCACCCGCTACCCCCATCCTGGTCTACCTACACAAAATAAAGGCTAGAAAGGTGCCCCTAGTAGAGCAGCGCCCTAGGCGGCTGCCTAGTTGGCCTATGCCTAAGGCCGGCTATGTGTGTGGTCCCTCAGGCGTCGGCCTCGGGAACGCACCACGTCTGCCGTGGGTATATCTAGCATTACCCACATCCGGGCGTGGTTTATTGCTATGATGTTCCATGTGTACGGACACGTGTGTTTGGACAACCTACAATAGCTTCTGCTATTGGCATACAATGCTGTAGGTGGTGCCGGATACCATACATATGCCTTTCTCAAAAGCCGACTTCACACTTCTACACACTAGTGTGGTCTCCTTTAAGGCCCCTGAGCCAGTGGTAAACATTACTCATACCACTGAATCACTTACATATGCCTTCTACCAGCACCTACAGGACTGCATGGATCAGGCAATCCCATACAAAACTGAGAATCTTTGTACCAAAGCCAAGCATCCAGTCTGGTGGACCCCAGCCATAAACAAGCTCTACAATGGAAGGAGGTAGCTACTACAAGATAGAGCGGAATCCTTGTAAGGTAAGACACCCTTGCTCATTATATGTGAAGAAGTACAAGCTCTCATGAAATCATCCAGGGCAAATTCGACAGATAAATCACCAAGGACTCGACAGACAATCATAAGGCCTTCTTTAGCTATGTTGGACACCTGGGAGGACACTCCCAGATATGCTCCGACTGGGTTCAGTATGATGTGAAGATTACTGAACCTACACACATTGCCAACATACTGGCTGACAGGTTCGGTGCAGCCTTCTCCCGCACATGGAGAGATATCTATACCAGAGGATTGTGGCCCCCGGAACATCTGTAACGCACAGGTGGGAAATGCTCTCTCCAAGGCAGTAAACACAGCATCCATGGGACCAGATGGTGTCCCAGCTGTGTACTCCACGAACTCAATGAGGAATTAAACCCACAGTTAGGACAGCTGTTTAATCAGCCTCACCTCAGGTAACGTACCCAAGTAGTGGCGCAAGGCGACTGTAGTCCCACTTCACAAGGGCGGTGCCTCCACTGACCCTGGCAATTACCATCCCATTAGCTTGACAAGCCTTATCAGCAAAGCCATGGGGAAGGATCATAATGGAACTCATAGATAAAGACATAGGGGACTTGCATACTTTGGATCCAACCCAGTTTGGCTTGGTCAAAGGCAGATCATGCCTTTTAAACGTGGTTGACTTTGTAGGAACAGTCACCAAGGGCATTGATGAGGGTCAAGCAGTCCATACAGCCTACCTCGACCTGGCAAAGGCCTTCGACACAATACCCCCCTCAGGTATCATTGATAAGCTCATCAGCTTGAATGTAAACCCATACATCGCAAGATGGGTTGCAAACTGGCTAAGTGACAGAACCCACACGGTCATAGTTGCTGGCACCATGTCAGACTCACAGCCGGTCACAGGTGGTGTCCCACGGGGCTCTGTCCTGGGTCCACTCTTTTTCGGCATCTACATTTCCAAAGTACAAGCAAACACAGGGGGGTTATGGCTGACAATGTTTGCAGATGACTGCGAACTGGGTGCCATAGTCGGACACACATCTGACACAGATATCCTTCAGAAGGGCCTCACAGATATGGATATCTGGTGCCAGAGACATGGCCTACAGCTAAATGCCAGGAAATGCATAGTCATACCCTTCGGGAAGAACAAGGTTACCCCTAGCTACCATATAGGTGGCAATCCACTGAGCACAGAGGGAGTTACCAGGGATCTGGGGACCCAGGTTGTCAGTAACCGTTCGTTCAACACACACGTTGCTAACGTAGTTAGGTAGACCTTCTACATTGCCCACCTGATCATGCAGGGATTCACATCTAGATCAGGGGAGGTCATCGTCCCCTTGTACTCATCACTCATTAGACCTATGATTGAGTACAATGCCCCGTTCGGAATGTATCTGACCCGACACCTGCAGCAGCTGGAAAGGCCCCAACAGTTCATCGACAAACGGATGCAGGGTCTCAGGAATATGTGTTATGCTGCCCGACTGAAAGGACTCCTGCTCTATTCAGTCGCATACCACTTGCTCAGAGGTGACCTGTGCCTGACATACAAGGCTATGTCGAACCCAGATTTGATGACTATGCTTCACCTAAGGAATCTAGATCCCTCAGAACCACAAGGGCAGGTGACGTAAACCTTGACACGGTCATTAATAGAATGTGCTGGAGGGACAGATTCATCACCCAGACACTCACTATGCTGTGGAACAACATCCCAGTACATGTGAGGCAGAGCACCTCGCTGGCCTTGTTCGAGGGGAATCTTGACCAATGGATGGGAGATTGCAGATATACCCCAGGGATTACTTCAGTGTCACTGCTTGACAGAGGTACAGCAATATAATAGGCATAGTTTTCTTCAAACTGAAGGGGTGGCAAAGGCAACATAACTATGGGCTAGGCTTATAGATGCCCTTGGGCGGATAGCCTACTATGAACCTATGAACCTATGAACCTATGTTCATAGTTTGTCCCATTCACACTTGTCTATCCCCTGTCCTCATTCGTATGTGGATATTTCTGTGGCACATGATTAAACTATGTATTACCTGCAGGTATGCTGTGTACAGTGCACATATGTCACGGTTGATTACAGAATCTGTGTACCTACCTCTGTGATACTGAGGACTACCACACATCCTTCACAGCATTACATGCATATGTCCTTACTATTATTCGTTGGCCTGTGGGGGGTTGTCAGGGCAATGGTTACACGTGTCCCTGTTTGTGCACGCATCATGGGGGCCTTTGACCGGACTCCGTTGCTATCGTGGGATGGACGGTGGTGTTGGTGTGTGTTTGGGTTGTGTTTCCACTGCCGATACATCTGTGGGGGGTGGGGTTGGCACATGTTCCTCTTTGCAGGGAGCCCCATCCTGGACATTTGTGTCATGCGTCAACACTTGGCACATGCCATATGTCCTGTGATATTCCCACAGTCATGTATGCCTTCCTGCATTACTACTGCGTGTTACTGGCAGTTTGTATCTGGTACGCATGGCTATTATGTTGGATAGCTTAGCCTATTCCCATGATATGACATACCCATTCATCCAGGCATATACATGTTATTCCATCCTTTGCATTGGCCGTGGGTGTTTGGCCATCCGGCACTACTGTTCTCTACGTGTGATGTCCCACCTTCACCTTCTGTGCATGTGGCATCCTGTTGGGGTGTCCTGCTTGGTGGGAAGATGTTCCGCCCTATGTGTTGTGTTTGACATGTCTGCATAGCTAATCATCAGTACGGTGGCTGAACATACTGCTTTGTCCAGATGTGTACAGTTATGGTCACCGTGGTGTGTGAATGTCTATGGGGTTTCGACAGGTCCATACCACATGCGGGATGTACACATTCTGCCGACACATTCACATGCAGCCATTCGGATATCAGTACCTGAGGTGGGATGTTGACATGTGGGGTACATATTTGCCCACGTGGCACTGCCTGGGACAATACTTCATACTACATTTGAGGTATACCCACAGTGTGTAGGTGTGCAGCTGCGCAAGGCTGCTAGCTGGGTTGGGTGCACGGTCGTACATGGGTGCGGGTTATGTGCTATGACGGGGCTGTTGTGTATTACATTTGCATGCATGGGTTCTGCTTCTGGATATTATGCTTCGGCATACGCCGTCCTATGTGTATGCGACGGGCACGTTGCTGGGTGTAGTACATGTTGCTATGCACATGTTTGTCTGTGTTTAGGGTATCTGGTTTCCTTCTGGTTGTTATATAGACACGGCTGCCCGGCTGTGTACTCTCACTACTGCTGGTGACCATGCCCATGGGGCTACTTGTGTGTAGGTGCGGTGCACTGACATGCTGCGGTACACCTTCACTGGGTATGCCCACTGACAGTGCATTGCGTGACGGACACGGTATTACGCGTATCCTTTGTTCCTTGGACAGGTACAATTTGGACTTCGTGAGTTAATGTTTGGTTCTCCGTTTTGTGTGAACGGGTACTATGTTGCATACTCTGCGTACGTTTCATTATCCACAGACACTGGCTGGTGCGGTTACTATTGCAGGCGGCCTGTGACAGTCAGCACTTTAGGTTGCTCCTCGCCTGCCGGCTTGGCCATGCCTACGGGCGCATCCTACTTGGGCTCGCGCACGTGCCCTCTGCAAGTGTTTGTGGTTGCGGCGCGCACTCATTACTATGCATGTGGCGCTGCTACGCCGATTATACACTGCACTGCCGGCGCAAGCCTTACACCGGCCTTGCGCCAAGCTTCATGAATCCGGGGGTTAGTTTTTATATATAAATTCTACCACATAAGGTCATTTCTTTTTGCTTCAGAAAAGGGATGTTATGTCCTCTTTCTTTAAATTATAGTTGCCACTAGCATGCTGGTCATGTAGTGTGGTTTTCTGCATATTTGACAGCATCAAAGATCTTGTGTAGTGGTGGGGGGCAGAAAAAGTACAGTTTTGTACCTACCATAAATGCAGATGTTTGAGTGTACACCCTGCTGCAGTCATCACACTTGGGTTATCCTGTCATCAGGCGGTCCCGCAGTCGGCCGGAATTCCAAAGTCTTGGTCCGGCGTCAGTTGCTGTCGCTTCTTCCCTGACGTCAGTGCACCAGGGGTATATATAATGCATCCAACACTATTTTCTTCAGTTTTTCTTGCCCCAGATGTCAGGTGCCCCCAAAAAGGTGGTCAGTAATTAGTACCAATTTAAGAAATTGTAGCACAAACATAAAATCCCTCCAGCTATAAGCAAATACATCAGGAAAGTATTGTAGAGATTTAGCCAGTTAGATCAGAGGGGATGGAGGGAGGGTAACCTGGACTGCAGCAGGGTGTACACTCAAACATCTACATTTATGGTAGGTACAAAACTGTACTATGTTCATCATGTTACCCTGCTGCAGTCATCACACTTGGGTAGAATCCCAAAGCTAAGTATGGGTGGAGGAGTCATAGAGGGTTAGAGGAGGCTAGAAGGCCCTACAGAACTGCAGTGGTGAAGCCAGCTCTAGTCTTAGAGTAAAGTGGTAAGTGATAGTGTTTGGTAAAGGTGTGTACTGAACTCCATGTTGCAGCTATCAAAATCTCCTTGGTTGGAACCCCCCTGAGGAAGGCTGTAGATGTAGCTGTTGCCCTGGTAGAGTGGGGCCTAATGGTAGCAGGAACTGGTTTTCCATGATGGGTATAGCAAAAACAAATGCAATGTCCTATCCATTTGGAAATGGTTTGTTTTGATATAGCCTTCCCTTGTGAAGCTGTAGCATAGGATACAAAGAGCTGTTCAGATTTTCTGAAAACCTTAGTTTTATCCAAGTAGTAACAAAATTGCCTGTGAATGTCCAAGGAATGCAGGAGTCTTTCTCCTTTGTTCTGTGGATTTGGGAAGAAGGTGGGTAAGTGGATGGTTTGATTTAAAGCCACACTGGAAACCACCTTAGGCATGAAGGAAGCATTAGTTCGTAGAGAAACTCTGTCTTGATGGAAAATGAGGAAAGGTTCCACTAGCAGCAGGGCAGTCTTCCACGATATAAACTGTAGATCTGCAGAGAAAGCTGGTTCAAAGGGAGGTAGCATAAGTTTTTCCAGAACAAAATTGAGGTCCCATGTTGGTGTAGGTGCTCTCCTGGGGGTCCTAATGTTTTTTGCCCCTCTGAGGAACTGCCTTAGAAGTGGATGTGAAAATAAGGGTGGATCCATGTTGTAGTGGGCTGAAATAGCTGATGCATGGATTTTAATGGAAGAAAAAGAAAGTCCTTTGTGCAACATCTCAGTTAAATACTGTAGAATCTGAGGCATGTGAGGCTGAAGTGTATTTTGGCCTTTAGCTTGGTTCCAGGCGCAAAACCTTTTCCATTTGTCTCAGTAGGCCTTTCTGGTGCTGGGCCTCTTAGCTTCCAGAATAACATCCATAACTGCTTGGGAAAGAGGAGCTGGCTGGATGCTTAGGTGATTTGCCATGCAGCCAGATTTAAGGTTTTGAGCTGACTGTGTAGAATCTGATCGTTTTGCTGTGTGAGCAAATGGGCAATTTGTGGTAAAATCCAAGGTGGGCCCTGGGCCATATTCCTTAATAGTGGGTACCAGTGCTGGCGTAGCCAGTCTGGGGCTATGAGTATCAGTCATGGTCTCTCCTTTCTGACTTTCAGAAGCACCTTTGTGAGGAGAGGCAATGGAGGGAAGGCATATACTGTCAGGGTTTTCCAAATGAATGAGAGTGCGTCCACTTTCCAAGCTTGATGGTGAAGTGTCCTTGTACAAAATTTTGTTAGCTGATAGTTTTGGGGGCTGGCAAACAGGTCTATGTCTGGAAGGCCCCATTTTTGAGTTATCATTGCAAATACTTGTGGATCCAGTTTCTACTCGTGGGGATTCATGATGTTTCTGATGAGGTCGTCTGCCAATTTGTTCTTTTTTCCTAGCAGGAATTGAGCTTGTAACTGAACTTGGTAAGCCAGTGCTGTGTTCCACAAGGTCATTGCTTACCTGCATAGAGGGTAGGGGTGTGTACCCCCTTGTTTGTTTATGTACCACATTACTGTGGTGTTGTCTGTCCTTATTGTAAGTTGTCCTGGATGTAATAGGTTCTTGAAGGCTGTCAGAGCATTCTGTACAGCTAGCATCTCTTTTTGATTGATGTGCAGATTCCTTTGATCTGCAGTCCATATGCCTTGAACGCACTGTTCTGCCATGTGTGCCCCCCAGGTGTAGTCTGATGCATCTGTTGTCATAGTTTGCCTGGCTGGGGGCAAGGTGAAAGGCTGACCCTTGTTGAGGTGACATGCCTGTGACCACCATAGAAACTCCTGTTGTAGGCAGGGAATGAGAGATATCATTGTGTCCAAGCTGTGGCTGTGTTGAGACCATACGCTTTTTAGGTACCACTGTAATTTCCTCATATGCAGCTTTGCAAACGGTATTAGTAGTATGCAAGATGCCATGAAGCCCAAGGCCTGCAGAATTTTTCATGCAGGGAGTTGGGTCTTTGTTGCCATTGTTTTGAAATATTGAGTCAGTTGTAGTTGTTTGTCTGGTGTCAGATAAGCCTTCTGGGCCATTGTATTCAAGCTGGCACCCAGGAATGTCATATTTTGTGAGGGTACTAGTTTTGATTTCTTTTCATTTACTGTGTACCCCAGGCAACTTAGAAGATGTTTTACAAAAGCCAGATGCTGTAAGAGGATGTCCTTGCTCTCTGCTTGGATGAGGCAGTCATCCAGGTATGGGTATATTTGAATTCCTCTTTGTCTGCAGTATGCAATTACTGGTGCCAGGCATTTTGTGAAGACCCTGGGTGCAGTGGATAAACCAAAGGGCAGTGCAGAGAGTTGATAATGGGATGAACCTGCAATGAAACGGAGGTATCTTCTGCAACTTTGTCTGATAGGGACATGCAGGTATGCCTCTTTGAAGTCCAACGTTACTAGCCATGCTTTCTTGCCCAACATGGGAAGAAGCTGCTGTAGTGTTAGCATCTTGAATTTGGGTACTTGTAAGAAGGTGTTTAGAATTGAAAGGTCCAGAACTGGTCTCCAGGCATTGTTCTTTCTGGGGACTAGAACGAGTCTTGAGTAAAATCCTTGGCCTTGCTCCCATGTAGGTACCAGTTGAATGGCTCTCATGTCCATAATAAGCTGCCTCCCCCTTACTGGATATTAAGACTGTGTTGCCTCTAACTAACTGCCCACTAGGTAGCGCTCCTCTACCTTCCTACTGTCCCTGCTTCTCCTGCCACTCTCCTCCTCATCTCACCTACCTAGTTCCATTGCTCCTCTTCTGCTGCCCTCTCCCCTACTATCTCTCACTGGACTACCTTTCTACAGTTTTGTCTTCCACTCAGCAAACACCCATCTCAATCCCTTCTCACAACCTACTATCTTCTCCTACTGTCATTCTTCCATATCCATACCCACAACTGTACTTCTCTGACAATCTCTCAACCTACTACACATCTCAGCAAACTTACCTTCTGCTCTCTCTCTCTCTCTCTCTCTACTGATTGGTTTTCTACCACTTTTTCTCCTTCTCTGGGCTCTTCCCGCTCCATTCACCCTACGGGCTCACTCCACTCCCCTAACCTACCCCCAATTCCCACTCACCCCCAGTGACCCTAGACTTATACCCGCCTAGCCACTCCCCCAATATTCTCACCTCCAATCACATTTCCAGCCTCATTCATACCTACTAACTCTCTACTCCTTATTATAGCCACACCCATCCCCTACCATCCTAATTTCAACTAAGTTCCAACCTTGTTAAGCTCAACAAACTTAATATGCCTTTCACTCTTAAACTACCTTTCTCACTGCTACTCCTTAACATCCTTCTTTTCTACTACACCCTCACTTCCTACGAGTATCTCACTCTTAACAGATCTCCTAATTTATCTAAACGCACTACCGCTGTCCTACCTAAATCTGAACAAACCTTTATTAACCTCCTGTCTACCTGTCCTTTCCTTACCCCTCACTATCACAGAATACTCCATAAGAGGTATCTCACAACAAAAAAGTTCTACCTAATTATACCCTTTAAAAACTCAAAAGCATGTCCACTCCCACTAACACTCCTACTGTTACACGGGGACATTCATCCCAACCCTGGGCCTGATAATCCCCTCAACCACTCCCTCACTAACCAAACTACTAACCTCTTTAGTACACCTTTCTCTCCTAACTCACATACAATAGCACACCTAAACATTCGTAGCATTAACAACAAAATCACACAACTGCATGCTTTAATTGACCTCTACGCATTTGATATCCTCTGTCTTACTGAAACCTGGCTTAAACCAGGGACCAAAGACAATGAAATTACCCCACCTGGATATAACATTTTAAGGCAGGATCGTCTAAACAAAAAGGGCGGAGGAGTTGCCTTACTCTATAAATCTGAACTGCAGGTGTCCTCAATCGACTCCCTGCCTCCCTTCCCTGCAAATGCTGAAATACTCTGCAGCAAATTCCAAATAAATAAAAGCAAAGCCATCTATATAATATGTTCCTATATCCCCCCTGGCAACAACTTAAATACACTTGAAAACATTCTTAGCTGGCTCTCCTGTAACTTTCCTCAGGAAACCATAATACTAGGAGACTTTAATATTGATTGGAACTCCTGCATAACACCAAAACCCATCTATCACCTCAACCTCTTCAATTTTCAACAAACCATAAACTCCCCAACTAGAATTAACAAAACTACCAATAAACAAGCCATCCTGGACTGGATATTAGTCAACAATAATCACCTCTTATATAAAACTGGAACACTCCCAGACAAAATCAGCGACCATCTCCTCACCTACATCACTAAACAAAAAAATAACAATCTCAAACAGGCTAGCTATCGTACTGTACGTAGCAAAACAAACTTTAACCTTCCTTCTTTCCGTAATGAACTCAAAGAATACAACTGGTCAGCTCTAAAATACCTCCCCCTAGATGAAGCTGTTACCCTATTCAACAACACATTTCTCCATATCCTTGACCATCACGCCCCCTCTCGCTTAATTAGAATAGGATCCAAAGCAGCCCCTTGGCTTTCTAAAGAAACCAAGCAAACCATGCTATTAAGGAACAAACTATGGTCAAAATGGAGAACTACAAAAAACCAAACTGACCATCAAAACTTCAAACACCTTAGAAATACCACAAAAAACTCACCTATCTTGATAAAAAAAAATATTACCTTCAATATCAGCAAAATCAAAATCTTAGTCCTAAAAAATTCTGGTTAGGAATCAACAAACTGCTCCATCCAGTGAATACCAAAGCACCTACTCCAACTAACCTAGCGCAAACCCCTCCCAACATAATTGCCAATACATTCAACAACTTCTTCTCTGAAACAGTCACCTCACTAGCAAACACCATGGCTCCCCCACGTCCCTTCAAAAGACCTCTCCTCAAATAAATACCCCCACACTAAAATTTAAGACAGTCTCCACTACCTACATACGTAAATTACTCTCAAAGCTTAAACCATGCACTCCATCAGCCGACCAACTACCAGCTGAATATCTACAACTAGCAGCAGCAGAACTAGCATACCCAGTCTCCATCTTAATTAATAGAACAATAACTGAATCTACTATTCCTTCCCTCTGGAAGGTCTCCCACATCATTCCTCTGCATAAAGGAGGAAACACTTATGAGCTTACGAATTTCCGTCCCATAGCCCTTCTATCGCCTCTATCTAAAATTATGGAACGTTGTATACACCAACAACTTTTAAATCATCTCTTACATAATAGCCTACTAGCAGACTCCCAACACGGCTTTAGACCTTTCCATAGCACTTCTACTGCTCTTCTCTCCTTCACAGACAATATCAACAAAAATCGCAATAACAACCTTTTCTCCTCTGCTTTATTTCTCGACCTGTCTAAAGCCTTTGATATGGTGAACCATCAGCTTCTGCTAGACACTTTGAAATCTCTCTCACTTGACTCTATGGCATTGCACTGGTTTGACTCTTACCTGAAGGATAGAAAACAAGCTGTGCTTTGGGCCAGCCATCTATCTTCTCAGCTCCCAGTCACTATCGGTGTTCCTCAAGGATCCATCCTAGGTCCCCTTCTTTTCTCCATATTTATCAATAACCTATCTATTTCACTCCCAATATCCACATGTATTTAGTATGCAGATGATTCAACTCTCATCTGCTCTGCTGGATCTCCAGCTGAACTCCATTCTTCCACCCAAAAAGTCTTTACAGCAGCAGAAAAATTGTTCCAACATATCTGTCTCCTCCACAATCCCCCAAAAAAAACAAATTATTACTTTTCTCACCTACCCTTAAGTCTACCCCCTTCTCCTTCTCTATTGTTTCTGATAATGGCACTATCATTACACCTGACTTTTCAACTAAACTGCTAGGTTTTACAATAGATAATCAACTGAACTTTGATTCCCACATCGACCTAACCATCAAAGCTGTAAATAAAAAGATAGGTGCCCTCTATAGACTTAAGCCCTTTCTTACACCAACTAGCAGGGTGTCTCTAGCCCAAACTCATCTCATCTCTACATTACTGTATGCCTCCCCATCCTTTATCAACCTTTCAAAATCAAACCTTCAGAAATTTGCCACAACCTACCATAACATTGCCAGATTTGCCACAGGTTCCCCATTTCGTACCCATCATTGTGATAATCTCAAAAAACTCGGCTGGCTTGAACTTCAAAGTCTAATTCTCCTCCACCAGTTAGTTATCACCTATAAACTTCTCCATTACCCTAATAATACACCAATACTTAATAACCTTGTCACCCCCTACAAGAATCTTACTTCCCTCCGCTCAGCAAACAAACTGCTAGTCACTATTCTCAAATCACACAATAAAGCTGGCGACTCCTTGTTTACAAATGTTGTTGGCTCTTACTGGAATAAACTTCCCATAGAACTGACCTCCCTAGGCTCATCAAAACTTTTTAAGAAACAGCTAAGGTACCATTTTAAATCCAACTGGCTATGCCCTTGCTCTAATCCTGACTGACTTTAGTGCCCAACTCTCTTTACAACTCTCTCCATTACTTTCTCTACTTGTCTCTACTACTTGTATCACTCCTCCTCTGTAGCTCACCTTATATCCACTTAGATATTACTTTTCCTATAACATCTTTTCTCTTTACTCAATACACCTCTGGATCCTGTCATCTACCCTCTCACTTAAACCTACACTTTGCTCCCTGCTGTGCAATTCTATTTCTTAGAACTGGTGCCCTGGCACAAATGTATTATCATAACTGTATAGACCTTTGTATGTCCTACCTCTTTCTTTCTTTCTTTTCAAAATTACTACTCCTGCTTTTCCTAATAACATGGGATTAGGAATTCTACTCAGTATTTAGTATTTTAAGTATTATACATATTCTGTAAAAATGATGTAATTTAAGAACTGTACATTTCTGTAAAAATGCTTCTGTATTGTTAATATCCTACATTCAATTAGTTCATTAATCCTTATAAGTTGTATCTTATAGTAATGTATTTTATGTAATGTACCAGTATATAGTGGAGCTTTTCTCCTCGGGCCTCTGCTGAAAATGGACATGTATCCAGCCAGACTAGCCCGGTCAACAAATGTAAAATAAAATAAAATAAATAAAATAAATAAATAAATAATTTGTTTTTGTGCCTCTGCCCATTGGTTTTATGACAGGTTTGGCATTCCTCTTTTCATTGGCAAGGTGTGGAAATGGAATCTGTATCCTCGTGAAATTATGTCTAGGACCCATTTGTCCTTTGTGACAATGCGCCAGTTGTCTGAACAAAGTGCGAGTTTTCCTCCCAAGGGAGCTGCCAAGAGAGTGTTGCTTGGCCAGATGAGGTGTAAGTCATTGAGTTTGCCTTCTAGTAGTTTGGGGCCTGTCTTCTCCTCCCTTCTGTGTTGCAGTGCCCCATTGTCCAGGTTTGTATTGGGCTTGTGGTTGTCCTCCACCTCTTGGACATCTGTATTTACCCATCTGTGGTCTGTCAGTAGCTGGAAGGACCAATTTTTTGTTGGCCAATTTCTGCTGAAGCGAGGGGGCTGTACCTGTAGAAAATCTTGACTGTCTGCATAGATTTTGCCTTATCCTCCATTTTCTTTAAGACTTCTTCTGCTTTAACTCCAAATAGAACATCCTGCTGTAAGGGAGCATCTAGAAGCTTTGCTTTAACATGATCAGGCAGAGTTTGTTCCTTTAACCAAGCATGCCTATGTATAACAGACCCAGTGACAGCTGCTCTGCAGGAAGCCTCTAAAGAATCAAACCCACATTGTAAAGTATGTTTGCCCACCTGTTCAGTTGCATGCAACAGATCCTGCATTTCTTTCAATTCATACTGTTGAGGGAGTGTGCTCATGTTTTGTCTTAACTGAGACATTAGGAATTGCTGATATTTTAGCATGTGAAATTGGCAATTTAGTGCTCTCATAGCTAGAGTGGCTGAGGTGTAAACCTTTTTTCCCCCACCTGTCTAGTGCTCTGGAATCCCTTTCAGAGGGTACAGGATTTTTTGCCATAGAAGCCTTAGCCCCTTTGGGATCCTGGGAGATAGTCTCTGGATCAGCAACAGGGCTTTTATAAAGGAATTTGTGGGAGTCAGGCACTCTATAGTATCTGTCTAGTTTGGCTGGAGCAGGAGGCAAAGAATCTGGGTTCAAACTAGATTCTAAGTAAACATCATCCACAATGTCTAAAACTGGGGGGATAGCAAGTGGTCTGTGCTGGGGGAGTAAAAGAAACTCTCTGAGCCTTTTCTTTGAGTCAGAGTAGTCCTGACCCTCCCAGTGGAAATGTTCCCTCATAGTGTGTAAAGTTTCCCCAAAGGAGTAGTCTTCAGGGGGAGAAGCTGAGGGAATAGAATCCTCAGCATCAGAATATTCATAAGGGGAGAAGGAGTAATCTTGGTCCTCAGAGGAGCCTGAGGAAATAGACACTTGATCAGAGGAGGCATAATCTTCCTCTTGTCTAGGTCTTTTGTCGGGTGGGGGTTGGGAACCCCTGATTAAAGAGATCAAATCTTCAGCCATTTTAAGCATCTGTTTCTTAGGCATGGGGCCTTGAACTGGAGACTGAAGTGCAGTCTTTTTGGTTTAATAGGAGTCTTAAGTTTAGGATACATTTTAATGGTGAGCGCCGTCTGTCTGAAAACGCCTTCAGAAACCGAAGGTGTTTCTGCAGCATCGACATCTCTTTCTGCAGTGTTGTCGGTAGGGGCTAAACAAAAAGGCTGCGTCGGCCTAGCACTCTCCGCCAAATGCTCCGAAGCGATCTCGGGTTCCAAATCTGCGGTAGTCAGGGGCTGCATTGGAGCCTCACTGAAGACCGGTGAACTGGAGACCTGTCCAGCCGAGGCCGCAGAGTCTGGCTTGGGTCTAGGCTGCCTGTCCTTATCCTTGTGTTTTTTGTGCACACCGGTAGTCGGTTGCTCTGACGGCATTATGTAGTTAAATTTTCTACCGAAGTAGTGTCGTGCGAAATCAAAGCGTCTTTTTATAGTACGCTTATTAAACCTAGCACAAAATGACAACCAGTGACGTCGTGGTCTGGGCCTAGGCAAGGTATGCAGTAAGAATGAAAATCCTTATGAGGTATTTGCTTCCCACAAGAAATACAATTATTAACTTTTTCTGACATCGGTCTGAGGCAAGAAAAGTTTCCCCAGTGGGGTACTTAGCTTTATTGAAGACTTTGGATCTGAAATTCGACTTCAAAAATCTCAGGAGTTGGCCGACTGGCACTTGCGAACTGCTTCTGCTTCGGGCACCGCGCGGCAAGAAAGACTGGAGAAAAATGGCTTCGGATGCATTATATATACCCCTGGAGCACTGACGTCAGGGAAGAAGTGACAGCAACCGACGCCAGACCAAGACTTTGGAATTCCGGCCGACTGCGGGATCGCATGATGACAGGATAACCCAAGTGTGATGACTGCAGCAGGGTAACACGATGAACATCTGCAAATCAAACCAGAAACAGAGACATACCTTTAAAAATTGGGACATTGAGTACAGGGCGAAATCAGGCCTGAAAATATGAAATGTTCCTGTTCAATAGAAACACTTGAGAGGCCTGCAATCTATTACTTAGACAACAAATTAATAAATACATTTAAACCATTTAATCTCATAACTTTTTGCATCTTTGTCAGCCAAACTCCATTAAATAAGCTCTTCTTGTAACATAAGGCACTATTCACAAACAGCTCCTACTGTCCCAGCTCCAAAACATAAAGTTTCACTGTAATAATCATGCTTCCCTTCCACTGCTGCCTCAGTCTGGCAGTCTCTTCCAAAACATGTAAAAGAAATTACCCGCTACTATAAAATTCAGAATGGAACTTTAAATGTACCTGTTAAAACAAGCACAATGTACCTGCTTCTCTAATGGCCGTGTCACCTGACCTCTATAACATTCCTTTTGCTATGTGACCTTGCTTTACTCCCTCTATCTGCTTTCCCACTGCCTTGTAAATTATACATATGCAAATACTGGAAAAGTTTAACTGAATCTTAGTTTATATATATATATATATATATATATATATATATATATATATATATATATATATATATATATATATATATATATATATATATATTGTAATACTTATTTGTTAAATTAACTTTCATGTTTTGTATTGTCTTAATCTCTGTATTTATCCTAATAACATTCTACATATTTTGTATAAACTGTAAAAATGTTTTTACCCAGCCATTTTTGATCACTGCACTATCTGGTAGTGAATATAAATAAAATATAGATGAGTATGATTGGTTCGCTATTCATAACTAACTTGTTATGTGTTTCAGACATGAATGCCAAAAAATTCACTTCACGAGCAAAGATGGAGAAGTGAATCTTGGCATCTGTGTCAAGAACACATAATAAACAATTATGATCTGTGACCAAATCAGAATTCTTTGTAGTGCTCAGAGCTTTGTCTGCTCCATGAACTATCAGTCACAGGGAAAAAAAAAAAGAAAGAAAGAAAGAAAGAAAGAAAGAAAGAAAGAGAGCAAGAGAAATTACAGGAGTGTATAAGTAATTTACCAGCTTTAAAAGTTGGCAAAACACTTAGCACTGTTGAACAAACAGCAACATACCTTTCAATTTCTTACAGTAAGAATTCTGGACAAGTCCAAAAATAATGGTAGGATAAAGGATTAAATCAGTGACAGTTTTTAAATATTGCTCTAAATTACTTAAAAAATGAAAATAGAAGAACAGGTTTTGCATCAACCTGAATTTCCTGAACAATAAGAAGTATGCAACTCTACTGTCTGGCATTACTGACTGAATGTAATCTTCAGTGATTTACCAGAAATTCAAAATTTTACAAAGGACACAGCAAACATATGAGCAAATTCAGGGACTTTCTGCAACATCATACTACTTACACTCACACTAATCCTTCCTACTCCTACCTTAACATACTCTTTCTTATCTGACTCTATTGTCTTCATCTACCATCAAACTATCTAACAACATTCGGCCCCACCTAACTACCCGTCCACTCCCTCTCTTTAAAAGCTTTCTTTTTAATAACGCAAACATTTTATCTTCCTAATCCTACTCTCATCCTACTAACTTACTGTTACTTCTTCATTAGTTTCTTTACCATGATTCTACTAAAACCAATCGCCTCCTACTAATACCTCTCAACCTCTTAACACAAGAAATCTGGACAAAGCCTGACAAAATGGGGGACAAAGGTCCAAAAATAGGGACATATTTTAAATATTGTTCTTAAAACTTAGAAAGTTGCTAGCGTAACAGGGTTTGTTTTAACATACATTTTCTGAAGGATTTGAAGTCTGAAACTCAAATGTATGTCATTATTTAGTGACTTCAGTCCTCGGATCATCCCAGTGATTTGCCAGAAAACCACAGGTTTTATGAGGAACAGGCCAAAATCATGATCCAAACATCTGGACATTCTGCAAAAATCAGTCCAATTGAGAGGTATTTATTTAACATTTGTTTAACAGAAAGTCTGACTTGGAACGAAGGCCCGGGGAGAAATTCTCCAGATGCATTTCTTTGTAACATGGGTGGAAACCAGAGTACATTAAAAAAAAAACAGACACAAATGCAGGGAGGACATGCAGACTCTGCACAGAAGGCACTCCAGCCAAGAATTGAACTGGAGAACCTCTTGCTGTGTGGCGCCAACACTACCATTGCACGACTGTGCCACCGTATGCTACTAATCCTATTATCTCATAATCTACCCCGCTCATACTCTGCCTATTTTGCAGAACTTTTACCACGACAGAGCCAGTGTTCACATCTCCCCTCATCTTTTTAATACTACTACTACACTACATTTCTCCTTTAGATATTCTCATACCCATAGTTCTGCTTATAGTCTTTTCAAACATTATAGACTCTTTTCCAAACTAAATTTTTTTAGACTCCAATCTCTCACCTACATTAAACTCCAGTCTGTCATATACTTTAAGGTAGGCCCCATACTCTCCACCACTCTTGATCCCCTAAACCCAAATACTGACATCCCTCCTACCCACCTCAGAGCTCTAAAAAGATGTAACTGACCAGCTCTTAATAAATTTCAACCTCAGAAGCCATCTTAACAAAGTTCATGATTTTCATGCTGCTATTGCCCTGTACTTCCCCGATATAACCATAATTGCCAAAACCTGGCTTAAGCCACATATAAAGTCTGAGGTAATATTTCCTAGTGGGTATAGTATCTTCAGAATGGATAGATTATCCCAACATGGCAGTGGCATTGCCATAATGTTTAAAGAAAACCTCAAACTAGTACAAGTTATCACTTCTCCACCTGACCTCCCTAACTAGTGAAATCTCAACTACACGTCTAGATATAAATAGCCATAAGTCCATTATCATTATAGCCATCTACCTCGCCCCCTGCTAACAACCTCACTAACATTGAAAACATCCTTGAATGGGCCACCTCCTATTTCTGTCAGGAAACTGTTATTCTTGAGGACTTTAACCTTGCTTGGTTTACCTGCTCTTTTAATTCTCTCACCAACTTTATCAACTTCCATAACTTCAGCCAAAACATTAATCATCCTAGACGCATTGACAAGGTCACCAACAGACATTCTATACTTGACTGGATTCTGACCAGGGGCGGCTCGTGGCATCGGGCTGCCAGACTGCAGCCCCCTCAAAATAAAAAAAATTTTTTTTGAAATTTCGCGCATGCGCAGTAGTCCCGACTACTGTCGGTCTATGCGCATGCTCAAGGCAGTCTGGCAGTCCCCATAGGGGGACACAAGGAGACGTCTGTGCACTTTTAAAATGCACAGACTCGCTAGGATTATGGGTCACATCCAGACTGCAACAGCAGCAGTCAGGACAGTCTCGTCGTTGGGAAGGAGCTTTGGGATCTCATGTGCGTGTGAAAATGCCCCAGGTGCTCATGGTGGTGTGGTAGGGAATACCTCAGGCTTGAACCCTGTACCCTGTTTGCAGGTGTTAAAGACTTGAGTTCCCTACCCACCACCATTTGTAAAAAAAAAATTGCAGATTTTTGCCTCATATTCGATCTGATCTGTTCCTCATAATATCTGTGGTTTGTAAATGTTCCAATGCTTGATATTTGATGGTGTAGTAGTAGCATTGTTGCCTCCCAGCTGCAGTTTCTAGGGTTTGATTCTTGGCTGGGGTTCCTTTTTTGTGGGGTCTGTATCTTCTTCTGTGTGGGTTTGCTTTTGTGTCCTCCCATGTTACAAAGACATGTCTGCATTATTTCTTCCTGGGCCTCTGCTGAAAATTGTTTTTTTGTTCCAAGTCAGACTGTCCTGATTAAAAAATGTTAAATAAAATTGACAGGCATTTGAATTTCAGACTTAAGGGTTTCTGAATGTTTAATTCCTTGCATATTTGATGGTGCAGTGGTAGTATTGTTGCCTCACAGCTATAGGTTTTCTGGTTTGATTCTTGGTTGGGGTGGCTTCTGTGTGGAGTCTGCACCTCCTCCCTGAGTTTGTGTGGATTTGCTCTGGTGCCCTGCCATTTTACAAAGACGTGTCTGCAGAATTAATCCCTGCGTCTCTGCTGAAAATTGGTTTTGTTCTGTCCGCAGTAAAATTGACAGGCATTTGAATTTCAGACTTCAGGTTTCTGAATGTTTAATTCCTTGCATAATTGATGGTGCAGTGGTAGTGCTGTTGCCTCACAACTATAGGTTTTCTGGTTTGATTCTTGGTTGGGGTGGCTTCTGTGTGGAGTCTGCATCTTCTTCCTGTGTTTGTGTGGATTTGCTCTGGTGCCCTGCCATTTTACAAAGACGTGTCTGCAGTATTAATCCCTGCATCTCTGCTGAAAATTGTTTTTGTTCTGTCCGCAGTAAAATTGACCAGCATTTGAATTTCAAACTTCATGTTCTTTAGAATACATAGTAGCACAACCTTTTTTTTCTAGCAATTTTCTAAGTTTATAAGATGAATATTTTAAATTTGTCCCTATTTTTGGGACTGTATTCCCCCATTATTGGCTTTGTCCATGTTTTTGTGCTAAGGTTGACAGCTATGGCAAGAACTGAATTCACTGAATATGTTTGAGGGCTGTATTCCCTCATTACTGGGTTTGTCCAGGTGTTTTGTACTAAGAGGTTGACAGCTATGGTGAGAACTGAATTCACTAAATGATAGCCATTTAAGTTTCAGTCTTCCTCTCTTTTACAAAGCAGCTGATGTGGCATAGTGGTATGTTACTCTGACTGTTTTTTGCTCAGGGACCTTGGCAGTAAAATATATGGTGGCAACACATTTTATTCTAGCAACTTTCCAAGATTATACAAGCAATGTTTAATGTGTCCCTGTTTTTGGGCTTTTGACCCCCCCCCCAATACATTTTGGCTTTTTCCAGTTTTCTTGAGCTGCGAAGTTGAGATGCAGTTGAGTATTGAATAGATTTTACAAGGAGCTGAGAGCTGCAGGGGAATAGAAGTTTAGTGCTATGCCTAGTTAATACTATAGCACAGCAGGTTATATACTTGCTTTTGATGCAGAAGGCTGTGGGTTCTACTCCCACAAGGGGTGGATGCTGCCATACTGAGAATGTTCTCCTTGGTGAAGATACTAACTATGAGTTCGTTATCAGTTTGCCATCCATTTCCTCTTGCAATATTATTACTAGCTTATCATTTTTTTAATGTAATATAGGCAATTTATTCCTGAGGGGCAACAGACACTTTATATTCATCGAAAAATAAAGGTGATTGCTAGCAGCAACCGCTTCATTAGTTACAGATTTCTTTAATGTGGAATTATTTAGATGACTTACTTCAGAGATTGTGCATATTTACTGATAATGGACTGTAGAATTGTGCATATTTACTGATAAAGGTGGACTGTAGAATTGTGCATATTTACTAATAATGGTGGACTGTGGAATTGTGCATATTTACTAATAATGGTGGACTGTAGAATTGTGTATATTTACTAATAATGGTGGACTGTGGAAGTCTGAGTAGACTTTTTTATGATAAATGTTCTCAACTGGGCAGTTTTGCCATTATGGGTGCATATGGTTTGTTTCATTGCTTACTGGAAAAATGTTCAAAACAAATTTAAAACGCCCTCTAACAAGTGTATTGTACTGTACAAGGAATATAATTTTAGTACAATGAGGAAGGTGTGTCAAAGAGCACATGTATGTTTCATATGCAAGGGGCCTATGATTCGAAAACAGCCCAAAATTAATCTTTATCTGCCACTGGCAAAATGTATTTTCTTTGAATGTGGGTTTCAATGCTGTTTCAATGAATGTGAGTTTCAAGGGCAGAGAAGTTTTAATGCTAAGTTTTCATTGTGAGACTGCATTGCTTTGTTTAACAGATGACTTGGTGTTTGTGCTGTAAAATACAAAATAAAACTTTCAAATGAAGTCCAACTCATCATAGAAGTAAAGCAGTATGCACATTAGTGTTTATGGTAAATGGAGTGAAATAGCCAAGTAATGGTTCATTGGAATGGCTGCAGAGGCTCCATTCAACCATTATTTTGTCGGGGGGGAAGGGCAGCAAACTCAGACAGGCCCAGCTGAACTATACCTCCCAACTGTCCAGATTTTCAAAGAATGAATAGATTTTGCTTCTTATTTTTGGTTTGTTCATAAAATTTGTAGTTTTAATTCCTAAATGATTTGCCAGAAGTCACTAAATAATAAGTTTCAGACTTCATAACCTTCAGAAAAATGCATGTTAAAGTAAGAGCTGTTCTATCAACTGTCTCAATTTATACAAGAGCAATTTTAGTACTGTTTATATGTGCCCCAATATATTTGGCCTTGTTCAGATTTACTGCATTAACAGGTTGAGATGTACATGCAAATAAATTGCTTTATAGAATTAGGCATAGCCAACCTCTCAACTGTCCCCAATTTTTGGCTCAAAATGTTGCTCTTCCCCCTAATAATCCCTCTGCAAAATAGCAATTTTGGAAGAAAACATGGAGGGTTTACAATTAAGAAATAACTGTAATAATCAAAGTTATAGATTACTTGAAATGCATGTAGATTCTTTTATTTTGTCAGCTGCTCAAGGTAGCAGTGCTAATATTAAAGTGTCCCTTCTTTGACAGGTAGCAGCTGTATTGTGTGTCTATTTTATATTTTTGCATCACATATTTGGTCCATTTTTCATAAAATTGTGTTTTTTGGCAAATTAGTGACAAATCACTAAAGACTGAAGTTAGAAAATGACAGACATTTGAGTTTCAGATTTTATACCCTTCAGAAAATTCATACTAATGCAAGACCTATTCTATTATCTTTCTAAGTTTATTAGAGCAATATTTAAAAATTGTCCTTATTGTTGGGCCTTTGTCCCACTTCTGTGTATGGCTTTGTCCAGATTTCTTGCTCTTGAGGTTCAGAGGTATGACAAATGTGTCAGGGCCATCACAGTCAGCCAGAGAGATTTCAAATTGTGACATGCTTGTTGCACCCCACTCCCCCATGTAGTGACTCTGGATGTGTCCAAGCAAGGCAAGGAGTAGTTGCATCTACCTTGGATGGGGAGGACACACTGCATAAGTACTACAGTGGCTTTTCATCTGTCCTTGATTTTGCAGAATGGTCTGGTTTCTGTCATATTTTTGTACTGTTGATTTATGCTTATTACTCAAAGTGCCTGTTGCTCTGTGTTTAAGTAGCAATGCTTTAATGACCATAAGGTAAGCTTGTCTGACATTGTAAGATGCAAGTAAGCTTTAATAAGCATACTGTTAAAGAATTGCCAACATTGAAAGCCTTTCTGTTGTTGCCATGCAGAGAATACTTGACTAGATAATGTATAAGCCTTGGGTATTAATGGACAGGATTCCATTATTTTTAAAAGCTCATTACACTTGTTGGAGACTTCCAGTCATCTCTACAGACTTTACCCGTAAACTAAACAGAATGCCAATCATGTGTGGTCCATAACCTGTACAGTAATCCTTTAAGCAATGTATCTTGAGCTTGTTTCTTGTTTGCTTTTCATTTTTTACTTTTATCATGTTTTCCCCATGAAACAAGTCGTCAGGCAGCAGGTCTTTTTTGGATAAGAAACATTTTTACAAGTGGGGGCATCACATAGATTTCTACTTTCAGCATGTTACTTGGTACTTTAATAAAGCTGAATATATTATAATTAGAACTGCAGTGCAAGGAGAAGTGGTTTGAGTTGAGTGCTTCTGGTTTTTCTTATACTTGATTTTGACTGGCATTCCAGTAATGTATTTAAAAAGTAATTTCTTTTTTCATGCCTCTCAACCTTTTGTTTCCATCTAGATATTAAGTAAGCTGTCATGCAGCCAATGCATTGAACTATTTTTATTCTTCTACACTTATTTTTGTCTTGATTGGACTTTCATAATGATGGTTTGCCACCCAGGGCAGCGTATTTAATTAAAGTTAGTTTTTTGTGGTTTTGTGCATAGCTCCTCCCCTTTGTGGTTGACCACACCCCTTCCCCTTGACCCCACCCATTCAGCTGTCTCCTGCAGCCCCCCTGTGATTTGAAGTCACCAGCCGCCACTGATTCTGACAAACAGAAATAGCAGTAGCTATGATGCTGGTTGTCTTCTAGATGCCCTAAATGATCACTTTACAACCTATCTTATCAAAAAACATACACACAGTACCGGTGATGTTACATTTTACTATATTTGTAACAAAAATCACTTTCAAAAATATGACCTCTAAAAACCCTTCAGTTGGAACTTTCAGCACAGTACTTTAATAATACTTTCCTGCAGATTCTTAACAACCTTGCCCCAGTCAAGAAAATTTGTACTAAAGCCAAACAACTTCCTTGGTTATCAAACAAAACAATTCCTCTGCTTAAGCAAAGGGACAAAGCCTGGACTTTTTTTCTTAATAACAGAAATAAAATCAATCTTGCTTCCTAACAACAACTTAGAAATCAAACCAAAAACAAATTAAAAAGGACAAAAAAAAAAAAAACTTACTTTCAATCATGTCAATTAAAATGTCAAAATAACCTCCAAAGATTCTGGCAAACAATCAACCTCTTCCTTAACCCCAGAAAACCTACCACCCCAGCCCCAACAATTGAAAGCTCTACAGGCTGTATAGCTATTAAATTCATACCCACTTTATCACTTCGATAACCTCATTACTTAACAAAACAACAAATTTCCCTCTTTCCATACCCTCCTCCACCAACCTCAACACCCCCCTTTTCTCTCTTACCCCAGGCCAGAATAGTTATATACAAAATTTCCTATGTAAATTAAAGCCATGTAGTCTTGCTGCAGATAAGCTACTGGGTGACTTTCTAAAACTAGCTGCCATATCCATCTCTTATCCTATAGCTATCCTAATAAACCACTCTATCTCTAAACAGTATGTACCTCACCTCTGGAAAATATCCTATGTCATACCCCTACACAAAGGAGGTGCCTCCACTGACCTTTCCAACTAAAGACCTATAGCCATTCTCTCTCCACTAGCCAAAATTTTAGAAAAGTGTACTTCCTTAAGAACAACCTATTATCTAATACTCAACATGGCTTTCACCCAAAACATAGTACGAATACAGGTCTTATAAGTTTCACCAATATCATAAATCTCCTCAAAAACAAAAGCCAACTTGTCTCTGCCACCTAACTTGATATATCAAAAGCCTTTATATCACATCAAATACTTCTTAATAAACTTGTCTCTTTCAATTTCAGCTCTGAATCCCTGCACTGGTTTCATAGTTATCTCTCTAACCTTAAACAAGCCACCTTATGGGATAATAAGCTCTCTCCCCTACTTCCCATTACTGTTGACGTCCCACAAGGTTCCATCCTTGGCCCTATACTTTTCTTTATTTTTACCAATAATCTTTGTTCCATTGCAAACCTGCCTCAGTCATTCAATATGCTGGTGACGCTTCCCTCATCTGCTCAGCCCCAACTATGAATGAACTCTGAGATAAAACTCAGGCTTCCCTCCAAAGCATTGAAAACTACTTATCAGACCACCAACTCATATTAAACCCTAACAAAGCCAAGCTTATGGTCTTTAGTAATACCTCTGTAAAAAATAACCAATCGCCTCTCTCTGTCTTTTCTTCCAATGGCACTAAAATAGAACTTGTTGAACAAACAAAACTTCTTGGTGTTACTCTTGACAATGACTTGAAATTTGATAAACACATATCATTAACAATAAAAAAGTTCCCGTAAAACTTGGTGCTCTTTATAGGGCTAAACCATATCTCACTAATCATGCCAGACTTTTGACAGCTAGGACTCACCTTCTAACTATACTTCTTTACTGCTCCCAAATATGCACCAACATCCGTAAATCAGATTTGAATAACCTCGAATCTTGCTATACATAATTGCACTGCCCTTCAGCATATGAACTGGATCGGACTCTCTAACTTAATTTCTCTCAATCAGCTAATATTTGCCCATTCTGTCATCTACAAACCTGACTTCTGTCCAGCTTTATCAGATCTTGTGCAACCCTACACTAATCTCAGTTCACTCAGGTCAACAGACATAATGTTGCTCAAAGTTATCCAAACTCATAACTTACATGGTGACTCCTTATACAGCCACACAGTAGCCAAATCCTGGAATCCTCTTCCCCAGCATATTCTTTCCATACCTAATACTTAGAACTTCAAACGGCTCCTAAAAGAATATTTTTTAAATTATTGGTTATGCTCCTGTACACCCTCTGGCTAAGTTATTCCTACCCTTCTTCACTGCCTTCTATCTTATCTCTCTCTCTCTCTCTCTCTCTCTCTCTCTCTCTCTCCGTCTATTGGTATATTTGCAAGTCTGACATTTATATACAAAATAAAAATCTTTTCTGGCTCCTTATATAATGTTCTATACTTTGAAATTCTGTAATATTCCGATTTTACTTTGTGTGTATATATTCATGTAAATTTTTAATCTGTGTTTAGTTACATGACATTTTAAAATACTGTTTTTTCCTTGCTTGTACCCTTGCTTTTATGTTATTGTACTATATTTGTATTTTTTTAACTTTTTGTAATTTTTGGAGTTTTTCTCCCCTGGCCTCCACTGAAAATGGGCTTCTGGCCCATTTGGACACTACCCGGTGATCAAATGTAATAAATAAACCTAAGGGACAGCTGAGTGGTATGGACAGCAGGCAAAACAAAGTGTTCTTCTGTGGAATAAATGACTTTAATAAAAGTTGTTAAGACACTTCATTATAACACACTTTCTTTTATAGGTATTATAAAATGAAGTAAAAACAGATTTTAAAAGTTGTTTAACCTTTTGCTGGTCAGCACTATCCTCTGTTAGTCTTTTGGAACATAATCATGGCATCACACACACTACAAATACATTCCTAGTAAATATATTGTACTTTATGTACACTGTAACCACACAGATGCTGTGCTATATTAAACAGCTATCACACTTGCATTAAAATGTTGTATACTATAGAATGATTGCATTACTACATCGAGATCTTCACAAATGTGCAAATTATTTCAAATATTTTCTTTCCTGCACTAATCCCTTGGTAATATCACATACAAACTCACTGTATAGCAGGGTTATTATTTAGGTAATTCACGAATGTATAGTTTTCTCCCTAAAACTGATTAATCCATTGGTAGAAGAGTATTTATTACAATTTTACGTGTGTTTTATTGCACTGTATACACAGTGCTCATCTCCCTTGGAATGATGACTAATAAAGTTCTTATTTATGGAAAGACAACATCCAGAGTCTTCATTTTGAAGCATTGAACTGAGATTTATTTTATAACACCACCATTTTCTTAACCTGGAAGCAGTGTTTGTTTTTATTTTACATTGGCTAAGCCTACCAAACCACTTGGAGTGCATCAACCAATGGAGTCTCCAGACACTTTTATTATTCTTCAAGGATCTGATTTACAAGAGATTCTTAAGCTTGAAATAGGCAGAGATTATTAGGGTAATTTTTATAGTGGTAAATTTGGCCTTTTGGCTTATAATATTTGGGCTTTTTAGGCTTGTTAATTCTGTTCAATAATTTGGGTCACATTTGGTTTTCCTCTTTTGGTAACTAAGAATTCCCATACATAATTTATACCTTGTTCTTGTGGTATTGATGCAGTAGTGGGGAGAAACAGTCTGTAGTGAGCAGGCATGTTTTCTTTAGTCTGCAAATTGTATTACAAAGTAACCAGAATGCAGCACAATCCATTACTCAGTCAGACAATAAATCAAAAAAATAAATGCAGCTATATTCAAGTGAAAGATAACAAAGGTATGATGGAACAGGATAAGGTTCTTAGAGAGGTGTATAGTGCTTGGTGTACAGTACAATAAACAGATGTAATAAATTATCACCTACCAATGCTGCAATCAATGTAGTTGTTAGACTCATTGTATGTTTACTGACAGGATGCAGCTTGGAAGTGGATGACATGATTATAAGGAGGAGGTTCGACATCCTATGTGCCCAGGAGACAAGATGAAGGACAGTACAGCAAAGCCACTTGGCTTGAGGGCCAGAGACTACCTCTCAGGTGGATGACAGACTAGAAATGGTGTGGGAATAATGGCAATGGAGAGGCTTCAAAAGACAATGAGGGATATCATCAAAATTAGTGACAGGCTCATGCCAATCAAACTCCACTGCAAGGATAAGGCCCTATGTTCCACAGCAGGGTTGTGACAGCAGCGACAAAAGTGTATTCAGTCAGCAGTTGTAGGATCTACTAGGTAAAGCAGTATAGCATGAATTGTTGTTGATAATCAGTAACCTAAATACATATATCCAGACAGATAGAACATAGGCTCATAGTTGGGTGCTAGGCTAATGGCCACAAGTTCTGGTACCCTTGATATGTGTAAGCAGGGGTTTGGGAGATGAAACATTTACAAGCAAGAGCCTGGCAGATGCACCATTTACAAACCATATGTATACATTAAAGACAAAGGTACTAAACCAAGGATGAATTTCCTGTTCCCCGTCCAATTGTCTAAGTTATACCCGAATTGGGTTAAGGAGGAATTTTGCTTCTCATGGATGGGGAACCTGTTCCAGACAAATGGTAGTTTCTGAGATAAATATATGTCTATCCAGTAGGTCCTGTTTGTATCACAGACAATGTTTAAGTCTTTAGAATGGATGATTCTGATGCTCTTTGTTTTGCAGATATGCAGAAAGCCCATCAGGATGGGAATCTGACAATGCCTTGTATGCCAGGCATAGATCCCTCAACAGCCTGTAAGAGACAGAATATAGGGACAGGGCTATAAAACAGCTTGCACAGGACATGTTACTTATACCCTGAGTTCTCTTAGTGAGGAACTGCTGTGGATTTTCTAATTGTTGGATGTGCCTGGTTAGGTACATACTAAAGGAGGCACTGTATTCAATGATAGGTCTGATTAATGCTGACAACAGTGGAACAATGACCTCCTTGGACTTAGAAACCATACCTTTGTTTATAAGTTGCACTACTTAGAATGATTTCCTAACTACTGTACACATGTGATGGTCAAAGGCTAAATTACTGTCTAAACGTGTCCCCAAATCCCTGACTACTGGGTTGACGCTAAGCAATGTGTTGTTAATATAATAGTTATCAGGGACATATGACTTCTTGAAAGATACTGTTATGCATTTCTTGGCATTTAGTTTTAGTCAATGGCTATGACACAAGCTATTTGTCTCTGTCAGCCCTTCATTGAGAACATTTGTGTCAGTGGGGGATTCTTTAACTGCTCCTAATTTGCAATCATCTACAAATACAGTCAGCCAGAGGCCTTTGACATTGGCCTTGACTTTGGAGAAGTAAATACCTAAAGGGAGAAGTCCCAGGGTCGATCCCTCAGGGAATCCACTTGGCTTCTTTGTAGAGGTGGAATCCATAATTCTAACTTCCTGGGTCCTGTCTGTGAGCCAGCTGGATATCTACCAGGTGACATAAAGGTCTATACCTACCTTCTTGAGTTTGTCAACAATGCCGTGTGCATTGTGTCAAATGCCTTGGCCATATCAAGGTAGGCAGTATGAACTGTTTTGTCCTCATCCACTGCTTTAGTGACTTTCTCAAAGAAGTCCACCAGGTTGAGTAGGTATGACCTGCACTTGACAAAACCAAATTGGGTTGGATTCAGTGTTTGAAGGTTTCCCATGTCACTGATGATAATTCTTTCCATTACTTTGTATGTGAAACTAGTGAGACTTAGGGGTCTAGACCTTCCGGGGTCTGTAGATAGCCCACCTTTGTGCAAAGGGATAACTGTTGCTGTTCTCTATTCATAAAGCATTGATCTTGTTTGGAGGCTAAAGTTAAATATTAATTCCAGAGGGTCTGATGGGTCATGTTTCATGCTATTTAAAAGGCATCCTTGGATATTACCCTGAGCCCACTGATGGAGTGTTTTTGGCCTTACAGAGAGCAATGAGTACTTGTTCACTAATAATAGGGGAGGGGAGTCATATTTGATAGTATTTTCTGAGGGTAGGTTGAGGGGAAGGATATGAGGACTGCATTGGTCAACCGGGGTGGGGCAACAGGAATAAAGAAGGAGGGGCCATTCTAGATTTATGTCTGACAAATGGCTTGATACTGGCCAGTACATAGTTTAGTAAGGGAGAGAGTAATACGATCACATATAGGAGTGGCCAACAAGGTAGACTTCCTCTTAGTTAGGAAAGGGCACTTGGGTAAAATCAATGATTGTGACGTCATCCCAGGTAAAACAGTCAGCACACAGCATAAACCACTAATTGCCACAGTCAACTGCAAGCAGTGGTCATAGAATGTTCTAAGGTCAACAGATGCCAGACTGAATTCTTGGAAGTTGACTAGAGAGAGAGAGAACAAGAGTTCAAGTCTCAGGAAGAATAGAAAATCGATGGATGTGAAGAAGAAAAAGCACCACCTGAAAACAGCATGTGTGAGGACTGCATAACAGGTATGTGGCTGAGCCAGGTATGTAAATAAGGAAGATAAGGAAACCTTTTGGTGGAATGAAGAAGTCCTAGAAAGTCATCAAAAGAAAGAAGTGCAGAAAAAAGTGGGAGACAGAAAAGACAGCAAAGAAAGAATACTGATTGACTAACAAAGAGGCTAAGACAGGAGGCACACTACCAGTTTCTGGAAAAATGATTCCTTAGATGGCACAAAGAAACTCTGCTTGCAAGGCAAAGACAGTAAGATAATGAAGACAGACACCCTTCACAAGGGATGTCATTAGCAACCTGCTCACCGGGCAACAGGAAATCAAAGGTAGATGAAAGGAGTACTTTCAGCAGCTGCTGAATTAAGAAAACAGAAGCTGTACTACTCCAGACACAATCTACAATAAGAAGCAGAGGAACCTAGCCTAGAAGAAGTAAGAAGAGCACCAAGGAAAATGAAGTCAGGGAAAGCAGCAGGCTCGGATGAAGCCACTGCAGGTATGATAATCGTGTTGGGTGAGACAGGGTAGAAATGTCTCCTGAGGCTACTTCTAACAGTATGGAGAAAAAGGCATATCTCAGATGACTGGAGCATAAGCATATTAGTGCCAATGTAGAAGAACAAAAGGGTCATATACAACTGTGAGCAGTACAGTGGTATCAAACTCCTTCCACATTGCATGAAAGTCATGGAGAGGGTGATTGATAAATGAATAAACAGAATAGTAGAAAGTAAGATGGGAGATGAGCACTTTGGATTCAGATCAGGAAGCAGCACAACAGACCCAATGTTTGATGTGAGACAGATTCTTGAGAAGATGCTAGAAATGAGAAAAGAGCCCAACTGGGTATTCCTATCCCTGGAGAAAGCATATGACAAGTTCCCAAGAAAGCTGATCTTTGCAGATCTGCAGTGGTTTAAAGTCTCAGAAACATTGGTAGAATTAATGCAGGATATGTACAAGGAACCAGTAACTCAAGTATGAACAATGTTTGGTCTCCCAGATGTCTTCACAGTGGGAGTGGGTGTTAATCAGGGTTCAGCTTAGAGTCCACTGCAGTTCATATTGATGTTGACTACATAGGCAAACAGGTTGGAAGAAACAGATCAACAAAGTTGCTGCATGTAGACAATGTGGCATTACAGGCAGACTGAGCAAGAATTTCAGCAAAGGATAGAAGAATGGAATGCAAAACTGAAGGCACATGGGATGAAACAGAATACACATAAAAAAATTGTTATGTTAGCAAATGAGGGAAAGCAGAAAAAGCTGAAAATTGAGATTGAAGCAAAAATAGTGGAACAGGTTAACATCTTCAAGTATCTGGGAGGGGTGGTGGTAGAGAAGAAATGTCTGAATGAGGATGTCAAAGCTAGAATCAAAGGGGCTGCAATGAAATAGTACAGAGTGGCAGGGTTAGGGTATGACAAAAGAATGCCAAAGAAGCTGAAAAGTATGATGTACAAAGTAATGATGGGACCAATGCTACTGTATGGTACAGAAACCTGGACAGTAAAGGCAGAGTAATTGAGGAAATGAATTGACTGCGGTGGTGGTGGTGGTGCTGTGGTAGCGTTGTCACCTCATAGCAAGACGTTGTCCCGTTCGATTCTCAGCTAGAGAGTCTTCTGTGTGGAGACATATGTGAATGGGGCATGCCTTCGTTGAAGGTTGTGCATCGGGGCTGGTAACCCGGTACGTAAAAATCCACTACCAATCATTAGCGGACCGGAGTTCCGCTGTGGTGACCCCTAACCAGGAAGAGCCGAAAGACACAAACAACCAAGAGGTGATGCAATTGAAGTACCTGAGATGGGTAGTAGGATGCACACTGTGGGACAGATAAAGAAACAAGGAAATCAGTGCAGAAGCCAAAGTAGTTCCAATTGCAGGAAAGATCAAAGAGAACAGTTTATGGTGGTTTGGTTGCATGTGCAGAAAACAGAAGACAATATCGTGAATAAGATATGGGACAGACAGGAAGAAGGCAAGAGGAAATGAGGACATCCTGCAAAGAGATGGAGGAATTGTGTGAGAGGAGACGTGAAAGTCAGGCATGACTGTTGAAGACGTAGGAGATTATCACTAAATCAAGAGACATGGCAACTGTTGACACGACACCGCAACCCCATGTAGAAAATGGGAAAAAGGGGAATTGATGATGATCGATAATGATTTAAATGTGAGTAATATATGTTTTATCCCATTTTAATTTTAATGTTTAGGTCAGAAATACTTATAATTGCAAAATAAAATGGTTATGTTACTTTGTGTACTAGCTATCCAAGTTTATATATAAGTAAAATGACACACAGACTATGCAAACATATACATGAACATGCTTTAGTTATTAAGAAAAAATAAATTAATAATGATTTAGTCAAACAAAGTCTGATTTGTAATCATTTCAGCAAGTTTAGTCAAACACAGTTTGAACTGTAATCATTTCAACAAGTTTGTTTTTAGCCTATTAGATCATGTAGTTATTACCTTAACAGGAGGGAACAGAAACACATATTAGAAGTCAAGGGATTACATTGGCAGTTGTTTTTAAAAACTTATAACTTTTCAGGCATAAATGAGCATGTTAGTAGTTAATATTATGTGAAGTCCTTACCAGCTAAATAATATTTTAATATATTTAATACATTCTATATATTTCGCTTGATACATTTTTACATATATGTTTTTCAGATAGCAGTGTGATTGGTACAATGAGATTGTTCTGATGAAGTTGTGTGGATTTTTTAGAATGAAAGCTCTAAACAAGATTAAAATTTAGTGTTTATCCAGTTTGAATATTTTATTATGATTTAGTTTTAGACATACCTCTCAACTGTCCAGATTTTTGGCTCATATTTTTGGTTTGTTCCTTTTCGGTTTTCTGGCAAATCACTGGGATGATCTGAGGACTGAAGTCACTAAATAACGACATACATTTAAGTTGCAGACTTCAAATCCTTCAGAAAATTTATGTTAAAACAAACCTTGTTACACATTTTCTAAGTTTATATGAGCAATATTTAAATATGTCCCAATTTTTGAGCCTTTGTCTCCTCATTTTGTCGAGCTTTGTCCAGATTTTTCGCACTAAGAGGTTAAGAGGTATGGTTTTGTAGTATGTCAGAACAGGAATTAACCACCATCATTCATGGCCTTTTTAACAGTCCCAGGCACCACTAAATTCCCACACACTGCAACAAAGGTATCACAAGGTCCTAAATAGATGTCAGTATCAAAACAAAAGGATACTATTCACTACACTGTTAGCTTGTCTATAGTGCAGATAGAATCATAGTCAATGTTACTGTATAGTATGGCAGTGTGCATTACACCATCATCTGATATATATATATATATATATATATATATATATATATATATATATATATATATATGTGTGTGTGTGTGTGATTTGCTTTCCCTGACGGGCATCCTCTTCACAAGTACAGAAGCCATAATATTTAGTAATGCATAAATCTGTCTAGGTGTACCTGATGCTCAGTTAACCCTCCACCCCACTCCCCATCTTCTGTATTGCAGAAAATGCTGCACACTCCATCAAGCCATAGCGGATGACACCAGTATGTCAGATCCAAACGATAGTGGAACAGTGATATAATACTTCCATGACCAAACTCATACAGTTGTGAAACATGTATTTGGGTTGCCAAATGCTCACTTCAAGGACATTATCAGCTTGCAAGGGGAAGTGCAATTCCACCTGTCAAGGTGAGAAAGATACTTGTTCTATATGCCATGGTAATTAAAATGACTTCCAAAAATTAGGCTGCCCTATCTGCAGCATGACAACTTTATATACCACAACCATGCTTGTCAAAAAATAAAAATGACAGTGGTGGCCAAGATAATGGCAGGCATAGACAGCTACCACCATGGCGGTAGAGTCCAGTTCTGTTTTATTGCAGGTAAAAAAAGTCAACATCCAAAACAGGCTTATGTTATTTTACTATACAAAAAGTGCAGTTGTTTAAGTCCTAGATATCCATAACAGCAGATATTCAAATTTCTTCAGTCCTGCAGTAGCCTATGAGTAGTTTCTTTCCAAGGACACAGCAACTGGGTAGACTGCCAAAGCTCTAATACCCCTCCCATTCAATCAATCTGTCTGTTGATGGGCTGCACCATTTTTGGAGGGAAGTAGGAAGTATATTCATAGATTCATAGAATATTACTAGGCTAATAACCTGGGGGGGTGGGTGGGGGCTTTCTATGCCTAGCCACATTTTCCCAAAAAATAATGAATCCCTGTATACAAACAGGACATTAAGAGCCTGGCATTTATAAGCTTTTTCTGTCCATAAGGCTCATGGGTGCCAAGCCCTGTGTAAATCTCCTATTCACATCTACTGGTATAGGTTGCACTTAAAGTGGATAATAGATGAACTCAGCTTCACATTGATGGAAAGCCTGTTCCATTAGAGGGGCAGTCTCTAGGACACATATCTGTCTCTCCAGCATGTTCTGTTTAAGTCACTGATAAAATTCTGGTTTCCAGACCTTGTATTTCTGGTACTCTTTGACTTACGAATATGTATGAAATTCATAAGTGTGGGGTTTGTGGATGTCTTGTAAGCCAGGCATAGATCACCCATCAGAAATCTATAGGAGACTGAGTAGAGGAAAAGGGCTTAAGGTGCTGATCAAATTCACAAACTCCCAAGCAACAAAGTAAGTAAATCCCAGCATAGAATGTAGAAAAAAAGAGCCAGACTTGAAAATACTTTAGCTCTTTCATCCGTCTTTAATCACACTACGAACTTCTTCAGAACAGTACTTCCACCATACAAAACACCCTTTTTAAACTAAAACACAGGACAATTTCAGCCAATACAAATCCATCACTCATTAACCTAAAACGAATGAGTCATTTAAATAAATGAATTGTTTTCTTAAAATCTATATATTCTACATATATATATGTGTGTGTGTGTGTGTGTGTGTGTGTGTGTGTGTGTGTGTGTGTATATGTTCCATATACATACTTACATACATAAAAAACTTATACAGATGTAAATGTTTTGGTGTGTAATAAAATACAATATAATACTAACTTATAATTTTTGCAGTTGTAAGAAACACAATCTGCATTGAGAGCAATCTGCCATTTGCTCTCTCTACATTCTAACAAAGTTTTAAAATCTCCTACAAAAAATCCTGAGTGCACTGTATCTAATACAAAAAATGTGAATTTTTTAAAATCATTACATACAGCAGCATGTCTGGCCAATGCATCTGTCCTGTCTTTGTTCCTAATAGCCAATACATGTTCATAAACTCTCCTAACCAGGGACCTGACAGAATGTAGAGAGAGCAAATGGCAGATTGGTACAACACCCAGTTTATTATGAGCTGCACATATATGAGTTCCAGTTAGTCATACACTTTAACTAGTTTGGATGTGCAATTGTTTTTAATATAAACTGAGACTCCTCCACCTTCAGTTCCCTTCTGTGCAGTAGCTGGTCTAAAGGTATGAAAGGCATTACAACCTTGCACTGCTGTGGTACTGTCACAGACTTTAAACTGTGTTTCCATTACTACAAATATGTCTACACTTTCCAGGGAGGGGAAGGCTTGCAGAGAGTGGAGTTTCCTGTTAAGGCTTCTGGCACGGAACAGTACCATCTTCAGATATTCCTTATTTGGTTCAGTTAAGTTGGTAGGTTTATCAGTTTGGCATTGCCTAAAAAAGGCACTATGGTGGGTGGATAAGGTCTTTTCTGATATCTGAAAGCCTGGAGGGGATAAGTGCAGACCATCCCTCGCAAAGCAGCATGATCCGTCAACCATGTCCTCCCAGGCCATCAAATATTGTACCCCCCTAGACTGATACCAGAGGCTAAGCCAATTATTAAAATCAGTCGTTTTCTGTTGGTAACTTGGCATTATCCTTGGAAAGCTAGGCTCATACCTGCCTAAGACACATAATCAGCAAGCTCAATCATATCTCACTTCATATAGTCAAGGGAGGTACATCTCAGGTCATTAAAACCCACATAGACTATGACAGAGACATACTGATAGCTGTGATTCAATGACCTGAGTGCCTGTGCAACTTAACCTTGACCTAAGTGCCTGTGTAACTTGACCTGATCCTAGTTCCAGAGAGGCAGCTAACTGTGACTCTCTCCTTATTCAGTCTGGTAAGAGAGACATCAGTGTGCCTCACTACAGAATCATTAATGACCAGGAAATGTGTGCTGATTTTCTTTAAGGGCTTAGCAGTGAAAGCACTGGATACAGTGTAGCTGTGAGTGGTATTTTAATGGAGTGTTTATGTGATGGCTGAGGACCTTTCTTTGATTGTACTGTGCAGAAGGTCTTAGTGTTTCAGGAAGGTTATCTCTAAGTGCCTCAATTAAGTAGTTTTATGTGTAGGGACTTCATGCTGTGCAGTAGGTGTAGTGCACGTGTCACTGACAACCTCTATAGGATAAGTTTTGGTTGCATGAAAGAGTTCTGCCTTCAGCATTAAAGTAAATTTACATCTCTCACACACTATGTCTCTTTTATTAAGAATAAGTGGTTTGTCAGTGTACATAAGGCAATTGCTGCAATGCCTCAAAATACCCATTTCAACCAGACTGGCCACAAAAAGAGTCAGGATGTGCGTATCCATGGCTACTGATCTACTAGGGAGGAGGCATGATGAAAACGTAGATACTGAACAAGTCAATAAGACAAGGAACCTGATGAGCTATGAGCAAACTAGACACTCTAATAGTTAAAAATCTGTCTAGACAGTAATGCCACAAGAGTGTAGACCACCAAACCTTCTTAATGTAAAATAGCTGGTTTGGAGTTCAAGTGCTTAAACCAGAACAACGACACTTAAAATAATTGACACAATAAGCTTTCACCAACAATTCCCAGCTCAGAAGGGTGGAGGCTATTCTCTCCCCCCACAAGAGTGTAGACCACAAACCTTCTTAATTTAAAATAACTAGCCTGGAGCCCAAGCAATGAAACCAGAGTTAAAACACTTTTAGAATAACAGATGCAATACGTCTTAAAGCAGCAATTCAGGATGTGCTTGCTATCTCTCCTGCCACAAGATTGCAGGCTACAAACATTCCTTATGTAATATACGTTTGAAGCCCAAGTTCTTAAATCAAAACTAAGAGACTTAGAATAACAGTTACAATTTAATCAGGCTATTAACAAGTGGTAATAAATTCAGCAGATTAAATACAACTGAACACTTTACGAACACGCAACAAAAAATAGCACAGTAGGAAGAAGCACAAATACAGTAAAAGCTGTTGAATAAAGTGCATTTTTAGTAAGTTGAGAGGGAGGAAACAGAAGGTAATTCAAGTTTAAAAGATGAAGGGGAGAGCATTCCTAGCTGATCTTTCAGTGCTCAATAGAATGAGTTGCTGAGATGGGACTGGAAGGAGTGTCCAAAATCAGATTTATAGTAGGGGACGTCAACTCAGAAGTCACTAAGTTTAAAAGTACAAAAGCAATAGGGTAGGTGGATAGGAAAAATCAAATGCAGACAGAGATCAGCAGTAGTAAGGCAGAAAAAAACAACAGAAACAAGCACTACAGCTAAATAAGGATGCCTTTACATATTTCCATTTAAATTATGAATGCTATTTTTCAGCTCCTCCCACTAGCTGGATGTGATTCACTGTCTGCAAAGAATTATTTTCTAACTTTTCTAACTGACCCTAGCCAAGATCTCTTCCAGAAGAAGAAGAACAACAAAAACAATTAAAACAACACAAAATTCAATGTAAGACAAAAGATAAAAAATAGAAGTAACCAAACCTTAAAAGAATACCTTCATTCTAAAATCAAATATCAACAATAAAAATCATCCAAATAACAATCATAATATAAGAAAGGAATTTTTGTCCCACCTCACTTATTTGCAAATGGGGGTGGTAGGTGAGTTCAGCAGTGAAGTAATTTGAACATCTACTTTTATGGATAAGAGTGACTTACACAACTGTACTATGTACTTCATTCTCACTGCTGCAGTAGCTGACTAGTAGATTCCCAAAGCTTACCCTCTCAGGGAGGAAGAGGATAAGGGGTTAGGAGCCACTGGAGAAAGGTGCAAGCAAAGCCTGTTCTGGACCTACAGAAGGAATCCAGTTTGTAGTGCTTTTTGAAGGTTTGAACAGAGGATTGAGTTCCTGTCTTTAGAATACTTCTAGGGTATATCCCTTTCCAGTATGCCACTGAAGAGGATAAGGCCCTAGTAGAATGTGCCTTAACTTTGGCTTGAAAGATGGTACTGTTCAGTGCTAGAAGCCTTAACAAGAAACTCCACTCTCTGCAAGCCTTCCCCTCCCTGGATATACAATAGTGTGAATAGTTAAAAACCATAGCAGAGGACACCCATCTGGACATAGTCTGTTTAAAGCCTATCTTAGTCTCAGCATAGGAAACAAACAGCTCTTCAGCCTTCCTAAAGGACTTGGTTCTGTCAGTGTAGCACCTGAGGTGCCGGTGCACATCCAGTATATGTAGAATCTGTTCTCCATTGCATTGAGCTCTGGGAAGAAAACTGGAAGATTGATGGCTTAATTCCAGGTAAGATCAGAAATACAAACTTTAGGCATGAATAAAGGATTTATGTATGATGCAACCCTGCCCCCATGGGAAAAAAGAGGGTTCACCCATCACAAGAGCTTGCAACTTAAACACTCACTTTGTAGATGTCAGAGCAACAAGTAAACCAGTCTTCCAAGTAGTGAATTGTATGTTAGCATGAAAGTCTGGTTCAAAAGAAGCTAAGGCCAGTTTTCTAGAACAAAACTGAAATCACAAAGAGGAGGAATTTGTTTGCAAGGAGGTCAAATTTGCAACACTCCGTTCAGAAATTGTTTGATCACAAACCTAGAAGAAAGAAGGGGATCCATAGGAATATAAGCTGATATGGCTGCAATATGCATCTTGATGAAACATACAACAAGCCGTCTTTAAATAACTCACACAGATATTTGAGAAACAGAGTTGCTAATTCCCTTTCTGGATTCCTATATTTGGCAAAGCAGCAACTAGAAAATCTCTTTCATTTGTCAACATTAAGATTTTCTAGTAGCAGATTCTCTTGCCTCCGTTAGTATCTGATCAATGTCCTCATGAAAAAAAATGACTGAAAGGTATTAAAATTGACTCATCTAGGCTGTCAGTTGTAGATGACTGATGTAAGGGTGCATTAAACTCCCCTTGTGCTATGTGACTAGATCCATTCTACAAGGAAGCTCAAGGTAATTGCCCTTGGCCAAGTCCATAAGAAGGAAGAGCCAGTTTTGCTTGAGCCAAAGTCACCACAATGATTTTTGATAATTCTTTTTGAATTTTTTGAAGTACCTTGGAAATCACTGGAAAGGGTGGAAAAGCATATAGGAACATTCCTGACCAAAGGAATAAACATTGAACAATACTCAAACTTGGGGGGTTATTTAGGTTGGATGACCCCTGAGTTTATCTGAAACCTCTACTCTTCTCGATTCTTGCTTATGCAGTCATTCATTGATCTGATGGTCTTGTGTGAGTAGATCTTAAAATCAAAAAAATTGATGACACAGTCCTCAGTCCTTTAAAACTCTTTATTGGTAAATAAGTGCTGCTTAGATGACTGAGGAGAGGTGGTTTATTGTAACAGAAAGTGGTTGTGCATCAGGTACAAAACTACCACTGGACAGAAGGGGCAGATAAGGGTAGGGAGGATAAAACCTTTATTCTGGATGCCTGTGATGTCATGAGAGGTTTGTCCTGGTGTGCATAAGGGTGAAGTAACAGAGGAGTGCTTTTACGTCATGCAATTCAATTAAAACTCTAGACCCATGTTACTAAATGTATTTAAAAATAAATCACAAATGTGCATTTAAGGAATCATTTGTATAAGTTATGAATGGCTAGGGAATTCTCCTGAAAGCTAATGTGAAAGGAGGAAATAGTTACCAGTTGTACTTTGATGGTGGAAAAACTGGAAACTGGATCAAAAAGAGATGCAAGAAATTGGAGAATGCCTGCTATAGATGCGGAAAAAGGGTCGATGTCTTGAAGCAAGCCCAAGAAATTAATCTTTTCACTTTTTCTACAATAACATTTTCCAATGGAGGCTTCTTGAAAAATGGTTAGCATTCTCATTGCTTCCTGACGAAGGGACTCTTCTTTTACCATCACTGGAATTGATTGATGATATCAAGCAGTTAGTTTCAGGTTGTGAAGGTCCAGGACAGATTCCTGTTAGGGGTGAGAGATCAGGTTTGAAATAGGATCCAGGAGTCAAGGGGGGGGGGGGGTCTTTCAAATGAGGCTCTAGAAGGGGAAAACAAATTTGTCTAGGCCACTAGGGAGCTATGAGGATGACTTATGCCTTGTTCCTGTTGGCCTTTTGCAGAAACCTGGGCATTAGGGGAAGGGGAGGATATGTGTAAAAGAGATGGTGGGGGCATTGTTGAGACATATTGCCATTTGGTGGATGTTCTGGAGAGGGAGATCAAGGCAAAGTAACTCCTGCATTTTCTATTGTGAGGGGTGGCAAATAGATTGTAGCCAGGGGTGCCTTGGCAACTGACAATTTCACTGGCTGACACCGGATTGAGGGACTGCTCACAAGGCATCAGAAGATATCTGCTGAGCTTGTTTGCCAGATAGCTGAATACTCTCATAATATGTGTGTTGCGGTCAAAAAGTGGCATGAAGCCATCAGCCTCTGCCAGACTCTCATTTCTTCCCAGCATAAAAGGCAGAATCTGGTTCCTCATAGTTTCTTGATATACCAAACTACCTTCATGTTGTCATTTTGGATGGATATCATGACCTAAGAAAAGATGTTCTATAGCTCCTGCAACTCTAGGAGGACTGCTCTCATCTTCAAGACATTTATGTGAAGATTGGCCTCATTTTATATCCACAAGCTTTGGACTATCCTCTTTTTGAAATGCTCCCCAAACCAATGAAGGATGGGTCTGTGGTTACCATTGCTACTGGCAATATGATCTGAATATTTATTCCAAGTTATTTTTGTTTCTGAAGAAATCGAAGGACCTCAGGCCCATTCTGGAGTGCAACCTTGTGAACACTGAAAGGCTCGGCTGAGTCTACCTGTCTGAATTAATGGGGAATATAATCACCACTGAAAATGCTTCCTGCATGAACTGGTAATTATAACTGTCTTGAACAGAGGATGAAGACTCCAAAACCACTGGCTCTGAAGCAGCCACTGTAAAATTCTCATGTGAAAAAGGGAGAATTCCACAATCAAAATTCAAGATGTCAACAACCGCAGAACTCTGAGGATTAAAGCTGCTGTTAGATGGGAGCGTTTTAACAGTAGACTGACCAGAGACTGGAGGGTCTGAATTCTGCCCTGTGGGAGAGAGAGATTATTGAGACAGAGGTATCCAGATGACATCCTAAGAACACTAGCCTTTGTGTAGGAGTCAGGTTGGACATGGGAACATTCACAGAAATGCCTACAGATTTGTAGAGATGAAAAAGATAACCTCCGACCTACGTAAGGGATTCCTTTGAGGGGCATCTGGGAGCTAGTCATTCAAGCAGGCCAAAATCTTGTGCTTCTGAAACTGTGGATGAGCTGCTGTGATACTGGATGATTACCCTGGGGGCTATGCTGAGACCAAATGGTAGCCCTTTGAATTGATAACAACTGGCCCCTGTTTGGAGATGTAAATTTTTTCTGGACTCCAGCTATTTTTATGTGGCTATAATCATCCTGGAGATCCACTGAGCACATCCATTCATTCTATTTGAGGCAGGCTAATATTGACTGCACTATGAGCATCCTCAGCTGAGCCTTTCAGTGTTCACAAGGTTGCACTCCAGAGTGGGCCTGAGGCCCTTGGATTTCTTCAGAAACAAAACTAACTTGGAATAAAATCCTGAACCTATCTGATCTGCAGGGACCACTTTGATGGCACTTTTTTCCTTTAGACATGAAATCTTTGATGCGGCCCTTGCCTAGCTGGGTGGGATGTCTGGCAACAGTAAATGACAAGGGGGATTTCCCCAAATGAAATGTAGTAACTTCTGGATATTATCCTTTTTACCTAGCTGCCTCTGGTGATGGTGAAACACAAGTCAAGGAAGAGGGAGAGATGATTCCCAACTGCCTCCAGAGTGAAGCACTTGGGAAGACCTTCAGGAGTTCTGGGGTCTCCTGTCAGAGAAGAGTTTGAGGTATCCCTGGTTCTGTGGACCTCCTCATCTTCTGGCCAGCTGTGCAGTTAAGGGGGTGCCTTTGCCACATCTGCACCTGTCTGAGGGTGAATCAAATTGACACCTTGACATCTGAAACCAGTGAGATCAAGGCTCCTTTTTGTTCCTACTATAAGGTTGTTGTGAAGCCTTGACCACAACACCTATTACAAAGAGAGTGTATTGCCATTTTGCTCACTCTTTTGCATCTTTTCCTTTACGGAATGACCAAATAAGGATGACTAGTTGAGGGGAATATTCATGATGGATGCTATGAAGTTTTCTGTGAAGTTGCAAAGGCAGAGCCAAGAATGGTGCCTCATTGCTAGGCCTGCTCCAGCTGCCCTGGCCACTCTGTCTGTAGCATTGGGCATTAGTACATGATCAGGTCAGTTATGCTAGACGCTGTGGTCAAGTTAGTTTTCAGATGCTTCTTTGACTATGTTGTAAGTGGGTTCTTCAGAGTAGATAATGCCTGTTGGGACAAATCCCTCTGGAACCTTTTAATGTGGGTGCTGTAGTTTACGGCATGCATAGCAAAGGTGCCCTAAGCATACTCTCACTTCCTAAGTATATCCATTGCCCTAGACTCTTTGTTTGGTGGCTGGATAGAAAAAGTCTTCTGACAGTTCCCTCTTTGTGGCTGCCACCACAGTGATGGGGTTTACTGCCAGTGGTATGGCCCCATGGTATTATTGTTTATGGAGACCACAAATCTTATGTATCGTGAAGCATTGGCTCACAGTTGTCGGGCAACTGCCAAGACTTGCTGGCCACCAACTGTATTAGTTTGTCAGCTGGATGGTCTACTCAGGACAAACTGTGTCATTCCATAGGCGTCATGCAATACCTCTTCATCCTGAGAGGGTACTTCTTTGGGCCAACATCCTCTCTGATGTATTAATTCAAGGATTTCACCCAAAGGGGTGTGTTCTGGATGGGATTTTGAGGAATTTTCCCTCTCATCTGAGTAGGTATTGGAGGAAGAAGACTCTGATTGAGAATCCAGGAGATTTCAGTTACATGTCCTCTTTCTCAGCATTTCAATGCATGAGTAATCTGAATTTTCAGAGGGCATTGTCTGCTTCAGAGCAATATGCTTGGTACTGAAGAAACAATACTGACCAGTAGATGTTTGATGAGAATGAGAAGACAAATAAGTAGAGCAAATGATGAAAGTGAGACTGTAGGAACATGTGAATTTGTTGACATGAGGGATGAAATCATCCTTCCCAGCATCCTGAAGACTGACCCAAATTCTATCAGATTCAAAAAGATTCCCCAGAGAGATGGAGCCATCCTTCCCTCCAGAGGACCATTTGCAACTAAAGGAAACACTCCTGGACTTGGAAAGGAGGTCAGCTGGGATGAGGAAACTGCAACCAAAAAATCAAAAGCTGATGACTCTGAAACTACAGCAAAGCCTAAGACACAAGCTCAGCTGACACAGCCAACATATCTGTCACAAATCCTCACCTCTTAGATACAAATGGTTCCACAGGCACTGGAGTCAAATAAGTTGGAATATGTTCCCTTGGAAACAGAGAAGCTAGAGATATTAGCCCCTAAATCACAGGCTCCAGCAGGACAGACGGTTCTGAAGAGACTGGCAGTGACAGCTGAACCAGTGTGGTACCAATAATGGGATGGTTTGAACCAGATCTGATTAACCTCAGGGCTGAGGGCAATGAAATAACCTCTATCTGTATTCTTAGGAACTTCAGTATCAAATGGTACAAATCTGTCTCTGAAGTACTCCTAAATGACCTAAAGGATCAGACAGAAAGAGTTGACTATAACCTAGAAATAGGGCTGCAGCTTATTAGTAATTTTGGGAGAAGAGTCCTGAAAACATGTGGGATCCATGAATTCCAGATCTAGTGGGACAGTGTAAGTAGAAGTCTGAGCTCTTTGTTCTTATAGCCTCTAAACCATCAGTGCCAAAGATGGAGCTGAGGAATGACTCACCCTCTGTTTTTGGATCCACTTCCTTTGATTTGGATAGCTTCTCCTAAGCCTTTTCAGACATATTTGCATCCAGATCTGGTAGGAAAAGACTCTTGAATAACAAATTGTTTCTCATCTCTGCCAAGGCCCTAGGTCTGAAGGCAGTACAAATGTTCCAGCTGGCAGACAAATGACAGATTTCCAAAGAGATGATGCACAAGTCAGAGGGATCTTGGGCAATCCTATGTCCGCATTTAGAGCACTTTCTGAAACTAGTCAGCTTTTCCATTGTCCAACCAACACCTAAGAACAAGTCAAAGGCTAACCAAAATCACAAACTTCATTATGTAACAAAGCTATACACTAAAACTGTAAATACAAATAAACTCTTGTCTAATATCTAAGTATTTAAGATTTATCACAAATAACACACTGAGACAGATTAGAATATCTAAGCACCTAAATACCTATCTAACAAATATCTCAAACGACACATGAGAAGAGAAAAAAAAGGGAATGGAAAATGGAGAAAACGCTAACAGGTTCAGAAGACTACAGTATGTATATATATATATATATATATATATATATATATATATATGGATCCCCACCAAAACATTGAATACTTACATTATCAAATCTCACTTCATCGACCCCAGTAAAGGAACCACTTAGCTATCATGGTGAACTTTTTTCCCTTCTTCCACTGTAGTGCAATCTCGAAGTTGGTATATTTAGATGGGGGGGGGGGGTTGTTTTACTCCACCAATAAACTGAAGGATCTTCTCAACTCATAATCAAGAACCAAACCAGCTCAAAGAAATCTTTAGCCTTTAATGGACCAATGAATGAAGCAACAATACAAAACTATTGACAACAGATAAAAAAGCAAATAAAGGTTTTGTAACTTAGCGCTTTCACCCATAAAAGATGAACAGGTATCATCAGAGTAACCAAACCTGCCTAAGGTTCCAACTTTTAAAATACTCAAATCACCCGCCCCTATTTTAGAACCAATCACAATACAAACACTATTGTAAACTAGATAATACAGTTTGCTTATAAATCCTGTTTTGCATAAAATGTAGTACTTTAACAAACTCGCTTATTTAAATAAACAAACTGATTGTTCTCTATCAGTATGTTAAATAAACTCTATTCTAATATATAAATATGCAAATTTTGTAAATAAATAAATACTACGAACGTAGAATACAGTCCATAATCCATGCTTCCTATTAAATTAATTACATGGATGAATCATAAAATAACAATAACTTGAAAATAATATAAAAATAATAATGGATAAAGATAGTGAATATAAAAAATAAATGTAACTTATCTAGCCTATCAATTAATCACACTCTATAGTGATGGTCAGTTCATATACAGAAAGACCTGTATTTTAAAATACTGGACAATGAAATGTGGTCATTAATCCCTGGTGGTTTGGAAGCATCAAGCCTAAGCTGCCATAAACATTCTTTGACTTCCAGTAGGGTCTTAATGTCACCACCTTTGTCATTAAATGGAATTCTATCCACCACAAAGAACAAGAATTTTTTTAAATTAATATAATTCAGACTATGCATGTATAGGGCATTAGTGGTCTTTCTGTTCTTAATGTCCCTTACATGTTCTAAAATCCTAAGCCTTAATTTTCTAATGGTTTTACTACATAGAATGTGGAACAACTGAGGCAAGTGGCAATGTAGACCACCATCTTTGTGTTACAATTGCAGTAGCCTGGACATGTGATCGTCCTGTTAAAATTTTGAACTACTACATATGGGTCATTGTTAATATACTTACATGTGCTACATAAGCCACATTTGCACATTTTGGAATTCTTATAAGTCTCCAAATTGCATTCCATTTCCAACATCTCCTTCAGGTTCCTACCCCTACTATATGTAAAAGCAGGTGTTTTACCAACTATACTTGTTGTCATTTTTAAAGACACTTTGCCAAGTGTCAGTGATAATATTCTTAATTTGTCCAGCTACTTCATTATAAGGTAAAATCATAGCCCGTCTCATGTTCTGAATTTTAATTCCATCATTATTGATGGTATTTTCCATAATTTCTTTTACCGTAGTTTCTTTTACCAGGCGCCCTTAAGTATAGGTTTAAAGACAGTATGTCTTTTCACTTCTAACTCACCCCTTATGTTAATTAAAATGTCATTTGGGTAACCTCTTCCCTTAAACATTTCTATCAATTTTGATAGTTCAATATTCAGACAGTCGTCCTCACTAATGAGTCTGGATAGCCTAACCATTTGTCCTTTGAGAGATGTTGGAAATGGAATGCAATTTGGAGACTTATAAGAATTCCAAAATGAGCAAATGTGGCTTATGTAGCACATGTAAGCATATTAACAATGGCCCATATGTAGTAGTTCAAAATTTTAACAGGACGATCAAATGTCCAGGCTACTGCAATTGTAACACAAAGATGGTGGTCTTCGTTGCCACTTGCCTCAGTTGTTCCACATTCTATGTAGGTAAAACCATTAGGAAATTAAAGCTTAGGATTTTAGAACATGCAAGGGACATTAAGAACAGAAAGACCACTAATGCCCTATACATGCGTAGTCTGAATTGTATTAATTTTAAAAAATTCTTGTTCTTTGTGGTGGATAGAATTCCATTTAATGACAAAGGTGGTGACATTAAGACCCTACTGGAAGTCAAAGAATGTTTATGGCAGCTTAGGCTTGATGCTTCCAAACCACCAGGGATTAATGACCACATTTCATTGTCCAGTATTTTAAAATACAGGTCTTACTGTATATGAACTGACCATCACTATAGAGTGTGATTAATTGATAGGCTAGATAAGTTACATTTTTATATTCTTTATAATAATATAAATTATTATATTATTATATTAATATTTATATTAATATTTTTTATATTCACTAACTTTATTCATTATTATTTTTATATTATTTTCAAGTTATTGTTATTTTATGATTCATCAATGTAATTAATTTAATAGGAAGCATGGATTATGGATTGTATTCTACATTTGTAATATTTATTTATTTACAAAATGTGCATATTTATATATTAGAATAGAGTTTATTTAACATACTGATAGAGAACAGTCAGTTTGTTTATTTAAATAAGTGAGTTTGTTAAAGTACTACATTTTATACAACACAGGATTTATAAACAAACTGTATTATCTAGTTTACGATAGTGTTTGTATTGTGATTGGTTCTAAACTGGGGGCGGGTGATTTGAGTATTTTAAAAGTTGGAACCTTAGGCAGGTTTGGTTACTCTGATGATGCCTGTTAATTTTTTATGGGTGAAAGCGCTAAGTTACAATACCTTTATTTGCTTTTTTTATTTATTGTCAATAGTTTTGTATTGTTGCTTCGTTCGTTGGTCCATTAAAGGCTAAAGATTTCTTTGAGTTGGTTTGGTTCTTTTTTGTTTTACTGTTTGTTGTTTTGTCCTGGTGGTTGAGTGGTTCCTTTCCTGGCATTCATTTTCGTTGTTCTGGTGAAAAAACACTCTTTAAAACATATGGACTATATAAAAATACATAAGCTGTTTAAAACTACAAAGCATTATGCTTAGACTACAAGTGAAATAATTTGGATTAAAAAAGAGAAAGAAAAAAGTGTAATAATAACTATAACATTGTACATCATTTTGACAGTACAGTTTTATAGCTCTAAGCTTTAAAACATGCAAAATAGATAAATGTTTATTTAAACCAGGGGATAATGAAGCATTTAATTTAAATTGTCAAAATAACTCTCTGCCATTCGTTAAAAGGAACAACTTCCAAAATGCCAAACAAGAATTTGTTAAAAGCAGAACATGGAAGGGAATGTTTAAACAGTGAATTGTTAAGATTATCCCCCGTTTTCACTATGCCCTGCACGGCATGCAGGATCAGTGCAGGAGCTCTAATAGGCAATATGTCTGCTGTGCGATCCAGGAACAGCCTGCATGGGCACACACAATAGCTCCTGCACTAATCCTGCATGAACTAAGCCCTTGTATGCAAATCACCACATTTGCAGGAGAAATCCATGCAAATGAGGTGATTTTGCAATCCCGGAAGTTTACGACTGTCCATGCAGGACTAGTACAATCTGAAGAAATGTACTCGGTTAGCAACCAAGAACATTTCTGCAAAATCCAAAACAGAGCTGTGACAGCTTCAAATAAAGGCTGCATATCATTGAGGAAGCATGCCAATGGACAAGTATAAGGCCATTGGCATTGCAAACAAAAAAAAAATAGTGAATCCCAGTAACTTTCCTATGTCCCATTAATAACAACCATTCATCTTTATGTATGTATACCTCCTTACGATCCTTACAAAGCACAGTTGTAGTATTGAAGTTAATATTGTTATAAGAATGTTTATCTATCGCTAGTACTGAAGTTAGTATTGTTATAAGAATGTTTATCTATTGCTATTACAAAAAAAAAAAAAAAAAAAAGTTTTTTCTTTTTTGTTTTATTTCCTAACTGCTACTAGTTTCTATATTTCAGTTTGTATGTATCTTTACTGTACTTCTTTTTATATTGTATTTTTGCATATGTCTTGGATATTTTCTCCCTGAGCCTCTACTGAAAATGGACATATATCCAGTTAGCCTAGTCCGGTCAACAAATGTAAAATAAAAATAAATAAAATAAAAAAAATCAACTTTTAATTTTTTTTAGCCGATCTCGGCTGTTTAAGCGTAGGGCAGCGGCGCACAAATGGGATCGGGGGGGAAATAACAAAATAAACCTAAAGTAAGCATTCTAACTAAAATCAGTATTCTGCCATGCAAGTCAATGGCAGACAGAAGACAACATGGCCAGTGAGTAGTGGTTGCTAAGGGGGGAGGCTCAGTTTGAGACATGTAACTATGCATCAGCAAGAAATCCTATGTAAATGAAGGGAATGATAGTGAATCCCAGTTTTCCCCAACATGTGAGTTAGGTCCCAACAGTATAAGAGCATGAATAGCTTGGTGCAAGCCTAGGAGTTAGATGACATCATGGGGGGGTTTGTCAGGCATACTGTAAGCAGATTGGAGCCCTGTGGCTCGGGTTTGCTCCTAGCTTAGCACAGCTAAGCTAGAGGGTGTGTCTAAACCTGCTTAGCACTCTTTACAAAGCCTAAGCGGGTGTGCGCACCGTGCACCGGAATTTACAGGAAGAAAAAAGAAGCTAAACCAGGAAATAGTAGCAGTGTGCACATTTGAGCACTGTGTTTGCATGGCACACATACGGGCTTAAACAGGAAGGCAACAGGAAGGGAAAACAGCAGTAGGAAGGTAATCAAGGGGAACTAGCTTAGCTGGCAGGTGAAATGTATCAGAATCAGCCAATTACCACAGGCAACAGACCAGCCCAGCCTAGAACAACACTATAAACTAAGCAACCACCTTCCCCTCTGGTATTTCCCACACTTTACACCACCAGTGTAAACAAGCGGGGAACGTTTAACACTCACAGCAGAAAATTATAGGGGCTGCTATAGCTATCATACAACTTGTGGAAGAGGCTGAGGGTGGTGAGGATGTGAATGCTGTTGACCAACCCACAGTGAGGAGATGGAGAAGAGTGTACAGACCCAGGGTAACCTATCAGGGGCTACATGAGATGGAGATAGTGGAGTGCTATAGGGTGGACTGGGACCTCCTACAGCCAATTTTTGAGCTGTGCCTGCCACACCTGACACACAGAACTAACAGAGGGGAACCCATCCCAGTGGATACCAAGGTATGTGTAGGCCAAAGAATACTAGCTACAGGTACCTTCCAAAGGCCAACTGGGGATATGATGGGGATTTCACAGGCATCAGCATCTAGGGTACTCCACCAGTTCCTGGATGCCATGTCAGCACATGTCAGTGAGCAAATGTATTTCCCCAATACCCATGAGCCGTTGGCCAGCAATATCCAACTGTTCCACCAAATAGCAGAATACCCTGAGGTAGTGGGTGCTATAGACTGCACACACTTAGGCATCAAAGCACCATGTGGTGAGTGGGGTAGGGTCTACATCAACCGCAAGGGCTTCCCTTCCATCAACTGCCAGGTGGTGTGAGATGCCTAGGGCATAATAATGAATGTGTGTGCTTGCTGCCCTTGAAGCTATCACAATTCCCACATCTGGCATCTGACACAGCTGTATCAGAGATTTGCCAATGGGGGCATCCCTCATGGTCACCTAGTGGGGGATGCTAGATACGCACTAGAGCCATGGCTGATAACAACCATCAGAGATGCACACACACTCGAACAAGAACTCCATAACAAGGCACACACACAGACCAGAATTATAGTAGAGTATGTGTTTGGGATGCTCAAATCACAGTTCCGGTGGAGCCTTACAGTACTCACTAGCTGCACTTACCCAAATCGACCTTGTATGTGCCATGCTACACAATATGATCCTGTGGAAACAGCTGCAGCAGGAACAGCACAGGGCAGGACCACACAGTATCCCACCATTGCCAAGGCCTGCACAGGCACAGAGTGACTTGGAGGAGGAACAACCTGAGCTTGCCCCAGTAGGCAGAAGGAAGCATGCCGGTATGCCCTGGCCTTGGCAAAGAGGCAATGCATAGCACATACACTGACACAGGAGGGACCTAGGGAATAACACCTCTCTCTGACTCTCACATACTGTAAAAGGGATGCCAAACATTGCACTACCTGTGCCTAACCATGTGTAGGGAGTGTACTATGTGGATCTGACATAGGCAGCCCTGCATCACCACCCTCAGTACTGGACACCCACAAGGTAAGTGACTCACACATGCCAGTCGGGGGGGGGGGAGTCACATAACCAACAACAGTCACAGCCAGCAGGACAGGTGTAGACAAACACAAACAAAGGCTGTGCTATGGCCTCTGAATGAGGCCTATGGGTAACCCCCCAGGCCTATACAGACAGACTACGGCAGGTCAGGTAGTGGGATGTCAGTTCTGAAGGGTAGGATGTCAGAAACCAATATGTAAGTAATTAAAAGCTAAGATGTGTAGTACACTGGTATGCCTCTAGCCAGCACAATAGGTAAGACTACAGACTGAAATGGAGTACCTGACATACCAGTACAGTCCTAGCAAATGTGCACAAGTGTCAGGTGTGCCCCCCATCTTACGCAGAAATATAGTAACAGTCAGATGTGCCCCCCCCATCCTTTCTAGAAATATAGTAACAGTCAGGTGTGCCCCCCCAGTCCTGTGTAGAAATGTAGAAACAATCAGGTGTGCCTCTCTCTGCTATGCAGAAATGTAGTAACAGACAATGCGAAATGATCAATGGATAACCTGCAGAGACAGCATGCTACCTGTTGGTGTACAACACAAAGGAAGCACTGCAGTACAAACTACCTGGACTCAATCCACACATGCAATACAGACGGCTATACTGGGCATGCTCACACACTTAGAGAAATGAAGGCAATGTCAGTCAACAACATACTGAAAGGTCACACTGAGCATGCTCACACACAAACTCATGAAGGCCATGTCTGCAAACACCAGTGGACCTGACATATATGGCAGTCGCAGTTGTTAGTGCAGATATTCATCAGTATGCACCACTCATGCCTTGCACACACAGTGAAGAGTAATACAGACATATATGTAAGGACAACACACTATAATAAGCCAAAGGTAGATGAACATAGATGTGTGGAAGAGGGTGACTGTAACAAGGAGCCATCCAGGCCTGTTCCACCCAGCACACAGCCAAAGGGCCCCAAACACATGAGGTGCAGTTGTCACTCACTGCAGATACTAGCCACCAGTATCTGTCAGCATGTCAGACTATGTGGTGCATGTGCCAGCTGTGCAACATGACTGTACAAAGAAGTAGTCATCCAGCAGCTGGATACATGTACCTGTGATATATGACCCTGTGTGTGCCCTCATGTGGTGTGTCAACCCCTAGATGAATGGGTTATGGCCCAAGCAGACACACTGCCCTCCCCATAGTCCTACTATGACAAGCCTGCTGAGGTCATCCAATGTGAAATACACCTTTGGGAGAGTTGTAGCCCAGTAATCTCCATGGGGTGCCCCATAACTGTGTACTGCTGTAGCGTGATAAACTAGTTAGGTAGGTGTTCTAATCCCCGACATGGCAAGTGTATGCGTCTGTGTAGAGAGCAATGCTTTTTATGGTACTCACACTCCCTACAATTCATATACTCAACTTTGGCAAGGCTGCTGATGTCATCCACCTAGAAATACACCTCTGGGAAGATTGTAGCTCAGTAATCTCCGTAGTGCATCCTGTAACTGTGTACTCCTGTAGTATGATAAAGTAGTTAGGTAGGTGTTCTACTCCCAGATATGGCAAGTGTGTGTGTGTGTGTGTGTGTGTGTGTGTGTGTGTGTGTGTGTGTGTATGTGTGTATGTGTGTGTGTGTGTGTCTGTATAGAGAGCAATGCTAGGGTACTCACACTCCCTACAATTCACGTGTTTAACTTGGGTAAGGCTGCTGATGTCACCCACCTAGAAATACACCTCTGGGAAGGTTGTAGCCCAGTAATCTCCATAGCGCGTGCCATAACTGTGTACTGCTGTAGTGTGATTTTGCACTGTGGTAGGGTTCCATCCTCACCCATGGCAGTTCTGGTTGTGTTTTGTGTGTGTCTCAATGTCTGTGTATGGAGCAATGCATTATAGGCTAGTCACACTCACTACAATTTGAATGTCATACTTTGGCAATCCTGCTGATGTCATTCATTGTGAAATACACCTTTGGGGAAAGTGTTCTCCAGTAATCCCCATTGTGCGTCCTATAACAGCTCCATGCTGCAGTGTGACATAGACCTCTGTTAGAGATTCTATACCCACACATGTCGGTTGTGGATGTTTTGTGTGTGTGTCACTGTCTGCGTAGGGAGCAATGCATTTTAGACTAGTCACACTCACTACAATTCCAATGTCCTACTTTGGCAATCCTGCTGATGTCATTCATTGTGAAATACACCTTTGGGAAGGAGTTTTCCAGTAATCCCTGTGATGCATCCTATAACAGCTCCATGCTGTAGTGTGATATAGACCACTGTTAGAGGTACTATACCCACACATGTCGGTTGTGGATGCTTTGTGTGTGTGTCACTGTCTGTGTATGGAGCAATGCATTTTAGGCTAGTCACACTCACTACAATTAGAATGTCCTCCTTTGGCAATCCTGCTGATGTCATCCAATGTGATGTACACCTTTGGGGAAGGCGTACTTCAGTAATTTCCATGGTGTGTACTATAACTACATAGTGCCATAGTGTAATAAACTAGTTATGTAGGGGTTCTACTCCCAGACATGACAGGTGTGTGTGTTTGTAACTCATATCCTGTGTGGAGGTGGTTGTGAGTGTGCGACACCTGTGGCCAGTGTGGAGCAGCTTTTGCATAATTCTTATATAGTGGCCATACTATATATCACAATGCACACTGTACAGGATGTGAAATAGCTGGGAGGCTGTGGTGGAAAGCCATACCCATACATGTGACACCAAGGCCAGGCAATCACAGTTAGCAACCCCAGTATTACCCAGAGCACACTCTCAACCCATGTCTCCTACACACACACATGCCTAGGCAACAGACAATATGTCGGTAGTACACTGCATATTAGCCACTGATAGTATCTATGGAGTGACAGTGGGCTACAGAGGGCATGGCACCCTGTCCATCTGTCCAGTATGCATGTACATGCAGACAGTGTACCCTCCCCATGTTTCCCAATGGAAACCTGCAACAACTGTGGTGCCATCACATGTGACACACAAAGGACATACCATGCCTGACAACATGCCCTGTATGGACAGATGCCACTGACACCAAGGAATGCTATTAGCATGCTATCAATGTAGGTGCAGGGTAAACCTGCTGCCCATTACCAGTTCCCGCCACAGGTGGGCAAGACTGGCACATCTGATGATAATCTGTGTTCACAACATGGGCCAGACACCCCAAGTACAGTTCCACATGTCACTGTACAAGCATGTTGGAGATATGCACATCCCAGACACCATCCATGTCATAGACTAAGGAACACATGCATGACAAGCAATGCACAGCATTGGCCACACACAATAGTCACCCCGTGTGACTGGATGGGGGATATGATACCCACCTGTGTGGACAAATGCAGAAACCACAGCCCTGAGCCACAATGCAGACCATTGTCATGTGGCCTGATGCCAAGGTACACCCATCACCTAGCCTTGTATAGCCTTCTGGCACAGTCGACTACCACACACCCATACAGGCATGCACCCATGCATGTCAGTAATGGCACCCTGTATGTTTGTGTGTTGTATGGTGTGTATGTTCACATCCACACTCACTGCAACCCCAATTGGCATACTGAAGTATGCTGTCTGATGTCAGACACCTCCCCATACCCTTTGCCCATACAACCTCAGTATGACCCATGTGGTGCATGTGATACCTGCACAGTGATGTCTTGTGGTAGCCCCACTACTGATGAGTTTTAATCCTGGCCCTGCCAAGAGTATCACTGTGTGTGTGTCCCTGTGAGAGTGTGGCTGTGTTGACAGTGGCACCTGTTCATGTGGACAGGCACATGTACATCACCTACCGTATAGCTACCATATCTCTGTTGCAGCTGTCATTCACCATAACATATATGTTCTGAGGGCTTCACAACAGGTAACCCATGTGGTGCATCCAATAACTGCATAGAACTGTGATAGCACTACATAGTCATCAGGGGGTTGATACCCTGTGCTGGTAGGTGTGTGACACAAACATTCTTAAGTTTTACTCTCTCACCTCTCCCTGACTTGTCTTTGCTTCTATCTGCCTCTCCCACTCCCTTTATGGTGGATGTGGAGACCTACACCTGCTTTGCTTAGGCAGCTGCATGTGTAGTTTAAGTGATGCTCATGATCAGCTGACGGGCTCTGCATGAATTGCAGCCCTCTACTAGCTGATTGCATGTGGAACAGCTGTGGTAACATTCTCGTAGCCAATTGCATGGAAACACACTCCAATATCTAGGAACATCATGTTGGCGTTGGCCCTTTTCATTCACTGTGAGCAAGAACTAGATCTGTTGTTTGGCAAACTGCATCTCAGGTGGATTGGGGATTTACCTCTAACAACATACACTGTGGAAACAGGGCAGCACAGAGGAGGGGGATGTGCCTGACCTGACTACAGACTGTAAGTGTTGCTATACTGCATTTGGAGTAATGTTGGTTTAACAGTGTGTGTGCGGATATGGCTGTCCTACATGTCTCAGTACCTGCCATGTCAGTTCCATGTTTATGAGGAATCCCCATCTGCAGGGTCATCTGCAGACTGGGAAGTGTTGTGTCTTTGGTTTCATGTGTTAGTCACAGAGCATCTATCTGTGGAATGCAGAAGGTAGTGTGAGGATTATAGTCTGTAGATGGTGAAAACTATGATAGTTACTGACGTCATATCCCTCATAGGACATATGTTGTAACAAACTCTGTAACAACAGTAAATATATGAGGTTATCACAACAACATGTCAATATTGGCCCTGTGTATGTGCTTCCAGCCCCAACTCTGTCAACTTTTGCACATATGTCATGCATGAAGAGGTGCATATGTCCTGTACACCATAATTAATGT
>NC_056745.1:1062901008-1062943508 GCF_019279795.1 Protopterus annectens
TTATACTGAATTTCCTACACATTTTAACTGCATTCAACAGTGTGGGTAAGACTGCTTAATACAGCAGTACTATATATAGAATGCAACACTACAACAACATATGAAAGCAGAATGTACACAAGCACTCCAGGGGTTATACTTTTAATCACTAGATATTACACCTTTTTCTATGCAGCCTATATGACAGTCTTCCAGCTATATTGTCTGGTTTATTCAGTACATCCCATACACAATACATTTCTATACTGGTACAACACTTTCTAGTACTGTTATATTTAATTGTTATGACAGTACATGCAAGAATATTACTAACCTGCCTCACGATGCAGCCTTTGCAGCCTAACAGCATGGGCTTGCTGGTTCGCAGGACACTCATCTGCAGCTGTCAGAGAAACACAGTTATATTTAGCCATTACCTATCCGTAGTATACACAAGCTAAGCAAGCATTATCTATGTAGTAGAACGAGTACTTAGTGCTGGGGCATCAGACATCTGCCGGGATTCTTGGATCCACTGGTCCAAGTGATCACCCCTCTGCCACTTCAGGTCAGCATGGTGTTGCCTGACCTGCTCACCAGTCTGGGGATACCAGTGGCACTGGTGAGGTCATGGGCGAGACTGTCCCAGGCCTCCGCTTTATACAGTGAGCCCTGGTACTGGCCTTGCAGTAGTCTTTCTTCATGGTGTTTTACCAAGAGCCGTACCATGAATCTGGACTCCTGGGTGCCCCAGCGCTGTGCTCTAAATTGAGTGCCTTCCCCAACTCCAGCCATTCTGTCTACAGTAGGGAGCTGCAACCAGTTATGGGAATTACTGTCACCTGTGGGGTTTAAATTCACCCAATTTCCAGCACTTTCCTGTGAATGGGCAGTTTTGAAAAGGCTAACCTATGGACACACCTGCTTACTTAATGTTGGCATTGCTTAAAGGGGCATACCACTGGGCAGATTGAGTTAGCCGGCCTACACATTGCTTACACCACATATGCTGACCTGTGCAATGCTATATCTAATTAGCATTATATTTTCCTTTTGACATTAATTTATTATTTGTTACATGTTATATCTGTGTCTGGTATCTGTGATTCATGTGTACGTGCACTATATGGGGTCCTGGGGAATTCAACACTTTATTACAATAATGCCTCACATCTGGCCTTACTGCAGTACTCCAGTTTTCATATTTATGTTATGTAGCAGGTTATACAACATCACATTGTACATAGATTCATTTCACATGCTCAGTTTGATTTTCCTATGGCGAGGATTTGTTTGTTGAAATCTCAGTCTTATGTACTGCTGTGATGGCTTAGTGGTTAACTACTGTGACTGTAGTGTACAGTGTCCTGGGTTTGAGCTCTTGCAGGGGCTGTTTATTTTGATGCTGGGCACAGCACAGGCCATTGGATACAGAGTGATTAAGGCACTTTAAAGCAGTTGAAAGCTAGTGTGCACGGGTTTGCACAGTGGTGAGCACTGCTAACTACTGGTTACAGTTTCTTATACTCAGTAAGCTTCCAGATTGCTTAATCTATGTAGGCAGTGCTTACCCCCATGCAAATGCAGTCAAACACGCTTACTAGTGCTTACATATGCTTACTACTGCTTAGTTGCGCTTAGACCTGCTTACTAGTGCCTTATTCATTTTAACACTGATACTTCACATGTGCATTTCCTGCAGTACTCTAGTTCATAAATATGTGTTATTTAGTGGGTTTTGCAACAAAAATATTGGTTATAACGTGCTTTGCCATGTAAAATAGACTGTGCTGCAGTGGGACTCAAACCATGAATGCCTGCTCGTTAGGTGAATGCTCTGCCCACTACACTATTGCTGTGCTGCTTCATTTGCATATATGTTCCTTGTTATCCTCTTCAGCCTTTTAAGCTGCTTTAACCGTAGGTAAGCATTGGGAACACCTGTGCACCTACGGTTAGCTTTAATCAGATTTAAAAAAAAAATAAAAGGGTTTCTTCATTTACTTTTTCTGTACTGTTGCTATTGTACACATGGGGAACTGTTGGTGGGGATTTGCGGACACCTATGAGCGATCTCGCTCATTTTGTCCCACTTTCTGTTGTTCTACATTGCAGGGGCATGTTTATTCTGAGAGCTCTGCTCTCAGACATGCCCCCTGCACTCATACACGCTCCGTGTAAGCCTAGGAGCTCGGGCAGTGCACCTTCATTGATATGCATGGCGCACTGCCGTTCTGCTCCTAAATGGGTGCTAGTCCTGCATGGAAGACTGGTGAATCAGGGGGTATGTTTGGATATAGGATGACAGTGTTTGTAAATCCTTTTCTGAATTGTTGCTCAGTCTTGCCAGTATAAAAGCATGGACAGTTGGAGCATAGTCTGATTGAAGTCACACCTTTATTTTGGCAGTTATCATCTGCCAAAGAAAGAGCTGATTGACCAAAGTGAGCTAAAGTCACGTTTTTCCTGTAATACATAGAGGCATTGCCTACAAGCCCTGCATTTACGTGTGCTTCTGTGTACTTTGTTAGGGGGGCTGTATGTTCCCATACTAATCTTTGACATTTTTCCCAGTCTTGAATACGATAATGGGTGTTGCCTTAAAGGTTTCAAAAATTTCATCAGCTACTTTATGAATATTTCAATTCCTGTGGGCAATATCTTTAATGTTTTTAAATTCAGAATTATAAGTGATGACCATAGAATCGGAATAGTTGGAATCTATCTATGTGTCCTGCGTGGGGGAGGCATAAATAGTGGGAGAGTGATCCAAAATAAGAGTAGCAGAGATCTGATACCTCAACCCCTAAAGACTTCTTATTGAATAGGGTGAAGGTATTTAGAGGGATACCACCCCAAAAACATGTTAAATCTGTAGTCACGTTCATTTAAAAAGGTATCATAAGTAGAATTCACTTTTACCACCCCTACTAATTGGCCCTTTTGCATGACAGGGAGTGATAACTGTTGAAATGTAAGTAAGTGTTAGAAAAGGTGGGTTTCCTGAAAATAGATGTCTGGAAACAGTTGTGTAACTTTGCTTTACAGATTCGAACATCTAAATAGTTAATCTCTTCCTTTGTGTGTGAGTAGGTGAACCTGAGAAAGGATGTTATTGTGTAACAAAATCAGGAATTCCTTCAGATTGTGAGTTACAAAAGATAAAACTATCATCCAAATATTGTAAATATAAGTGCCAGGAGTCAGATTAAGAAGAACTGAAAATTAAGTTTTCTTCCACCGATACATGACCAAATTGGCATATATGGGGGTGAAAACTGCACCCATTGCCACCCCCATACTTGACAAGAAAATTTAATTATTGCATAAAATTAATTCTGTGAGGGAGACAAGGAAATTAATAAGACAACTGTCAAAATCATTGAGTTCTAAAATGGCTGAGTGGAAAATTTCCAAACCTGCAGTATATGGTACACTGGTGAAAAGGTCTACCACATCCACTGCCAGGCCAGAAAACTACATGTTTCACTATTCAAATGCTGTTTGATTTTGGACAGGAAATCTCATGAGTCTTTAAGTATGTGACTGGTGAAACTGAGTGTGTGCTTCAGGGCACGGTCAGTGTAGACTGTCAGTGGATACATTTTGGAACCATGGGCAGCTACAGTCTGCCTATAAGGAGGGTTGCTAATGTCCTTATGAACCTTTGGGATGTTGAATACTTCTGGCATCAAAGGTTTAGAAATGCATAGAAGCTCATGAAGGTCAGCAGTAATAGGTTCATAGGTTCATAGGTTCATACTAGGCTATCTGCCCGAGGGCATTTACAAGCCTAGCCCATCGTTTTGTGGCTTACGCCACCCCTTTAGTATGGGGAACTATACCCATTATTTTGCTGTGCCTCTGTCGAGCAGTGACATTGAGGTAATCCCTGGGGTATATCTGCGATCTCCCATCCATTGGTCAAGATTTCTCTTGAACAAGGCCAGCGAGGTGCTCTGCCTCACATATACCGGGATTTTGTTCCACAGCATAGGGAGTCTTTGGGTGATAAATCTATCCCTCCAGCACGTCCTATTAATAGCCGTGTCGAGGTTTAAGTCTCCCGCCCTTGTGGCTCTGATGGATCTAGATTTTTTGAGGTGAAGCATATTCATCAAATCTGGGTTTGACATGGCCTTGTATGTTAGGCAAAGGTCACCTCTGAGCAAGCGGTGGCGACTGAATAGAGATGGAGTTCTTTCAGTCGGGCAGCATAGGACAGATTTTTGAGACCCTTTATCCTTTTGGTGAGGAACTTTTGTGGCCTCTCCAGCTGCTGCAAGTGTCGGGTCAGATACATTCCGAATGGGGCATTGTACTCAATCATTGGTCTGATGAGTGATGAGTAAAGGGAGACCATGACCTCCCTTGATCTAGATGAGAATCCCTTCATGATAAGGTGGGCAATGTAGAAGGTCTTCCTAACTACTTTAGCTACATGGGTGTCGAATGATAGAGTACTATCAACCTGGGTCCCCAGGTCCCTGATAACTTCTTCTGTGCTCAGTGGATTGCCACCTATTTGGTAGCTAGGGGTAACCTTGTTTTCCCGAAGGGTATGACTATGCATTTTTGGCATTTAACTTTAGGCCATGGCTCTGGCACCAGTTATCCATTTCTGTGAGACCCTTCTGAAGGATATCTGTGTCAGATGTGTTTTCTACTATGGCCCAGTTTGCAGTCATCTGCAAACTTTGTCAGCCATAACCCTCCTGTGTTTGCTTGTACTTCGGAAAAGTAGATGCCAAACAAGAGTGGGCCCAGGACTGAGCCCTGTGGGACACCACTTGTGACAGGCTTTGAGTCTGACATGGCGCCAGCAACTCTGACCCTGTGGGTTCTGTCACTCAGCCAGTTTGCAATCCATCTTGTGATGTATGGGTTAACATTTAAGCTGATGAGTTTTTCAATGATACGCGAGTGGGGTATTGTATCGAAGGCCTTCGCCAGATCGAGGTAGGCTGTATGGACTGCCTTTCCCTCATCAATGGCTTTGGTGACTGTTTCGAAAAAGTCAACCAAGTTTAAAAGGCATGATCTGCCTTTGACAAAGCCAAACTGGGTTGGATCCAAAGTCTGCAAATTCCCTATGTCTTTATTTATGAGGTCCATTATGATCCTCTCCATGGCTTTGCAGATAAGGCTTGTCAAGCTAATGGGCGGTAATTTCCAGGGTCGGTGGAGGCACCGCCTTTGTGAAGTGGGACCACAGTTGCAGTGCGCCACTCCTGGGTGCGTATCCAGAGGTAAGACTTTGATTAAACAGCTGTCCTAGCTGTGGGTTTAATTCATCATTGAGTTCATGGAGCACACAGCCGGGGACACCATCGGGTCCCATGGATGCTGTGTTTTTTGCTTTGGAGAGAGCAGTTCTCACTTGGGCGTTGGAAATGTTTGGGGGGCTGCAATCGTTTGGTATAGATATCTCACCTTTTGGGGGAGGGGGGAGAAGTTTGCACTGAACCTGTCAGCCAGTATGTTGGCAATGTCTGTAGGATCAGTAATCTTCACATCATTTTGAACTAGTTCTGAGCATATCTGGGAGTTTCCTCCCAGGTTTCTAACATAGCTAAAAAGGCCTTATGATTGTCTTTTGAGTCTTTAGCTATTTTTCTCTCAAAATTTGCTTTGGATGATTTTATGAGAGCTCTTAGTTTTTTACTTGTAGTGATCAAGGGTGTCTTACCTTTTAAGGATTTTGCTCTATCTTGTAGTAGCTTCCTCCTTTTGTTGTAGAGTTTGTTTATGGCTGGGGTCCACCAGACTGGACGCTTGCCTTTGGTACAAAGAGTCTTTGTTTTTCTTGGGATTGCCTTATCCATGCAGTCCTGCAGGTGCTGGTAGAAGGCATTTGTAAGTGATTCAGTGGCTTGAGTACTGTTTTCCGCCGGCTCGGGGGCCTTAAAGGAGACCACACTAGTCTTTAGAAGTGTGAAGTCGGCTTTCGAAAAGTTCTTTACTGTGGTCTTTTTTATTTCAGGTGGGGGTGGGATGAGGACCTCCAGCGAGATTAGTTTGTGATCTGATCTCACCAGTGAGGGGTATACTTCCGGTGTTGAACATTGTGCTCCCATGTTCGTGATGATGAGATCAAGTATGTTATCTCCTCTTGTGGGGATGGTGACTAGTTGTTCCATGGCATTTGAGTTTATGAATTCCAGGAACTTTTGGGCTAGGGTGTTTGGGCTTGAGTAGTGTCCCCAGTCTATATTAGGGTAATTGAAGTCACCTAGTATGATGGTGTTTGGTGATACATTTATCCCCTCTAGTGTTTTCAGGAAGGCCATGTGAGGTTCCTGAGTTTGTGAGGGTGGCCTGTAACATGCTACAATTTGCAGAGCAGTCTTGCCTATGGTTAATTGCACCTGGATGGTCTCCGATGCATCGTGCGTTGCCACCAGTCTTGAGGTGTGGGTGTCCTTGATGAATATGGATACCCCCCCCTCCTTTCTTGGTATTGTCCGGATTTTGGGGCCGGAACGCATTATATGAGGTAAAACCTGATAGTGCTGGGGTGCTCTCAGGAGCCTTGAACCAGGTTTCTGTCACAGCACAGACATCGATGTTCTCCATACTGAGAAGGGCCTCGAGTGCGTGCATTTTGAGATTTAGACTTCTGGCATTGAGCAGCATTACCCTTAGTTTTTTTCCTTTTTTGTGTTCTAGGGTGGTAGGTTTAGAATTTGAGCCTTGCCTAAAAAGGCACTATGGGGTGGCAAGAGCCTTTGCCAATATCCGGAATCCCAGGGTGACAGGTGCAAGCCGTCCCTTGAAGCAGCGTGGCTTGTCCAGCATGTCATCCCAGGCAGACAGACACTGGATCCCCTTTGAATGACACCAGTGTTTAAGCCAATTGTTAAAGCTGATCATCTTATCTCTGTATTGTGGCATCATTCTTGGTGAAGGTAGGATACTGCTCAAGGTCAGGGTCATACCTGCCTGGGCTACATAATCAGAGAGCTCCTCAATGTCTCTTTTCATGTAGTCCAAGGAGGTATGTCTCAGGTCGTTTACACCAGCGTGGACAATGACTGAGTCATATTTGTACCTGCTGTTGAGAGACCTGAGTGCTTGCGTTATGTGGCGGAGTCTAGCGCCCGACAGGCAGCTTACTGTGACCTTCTCCTTACTCAGTCTGGTGAGCGGGACGTCAGTGTGTCTGACTATGGAGTCACCAATGACTAGTGTGTCTGGCATTGTGTTTGGCCTTAAGGGCTGTGACTGTTTGACACTCTGACTGTGAGGTCTATGTGTTGCAGGTGTTGTGTTCTGAGGTGGTGGTTGTTTGGGTGTCTGCTTTGGTGGCCTCTGCTGTTTTGGTAGATTTTTGATCAGAGCCTCCGAGTATGTCTTTGTGTGTTTATGTGTATGATTTGAGGTTGTGATGGTACTATGTGAGACTGGGTCTATAGTGTGTGTGGTAACCTTCTCCTCCTGACTGGTCTTGCCAGTCCTATGTTGAGAGAGCTCAGCCTCCAGTTTGGCCGTATAGTTGCATCTCTCGCATGTATTTGTGTTTTGTGGGAGGAGGAGAGGGTTGTCTGTGTACATGAGGCAATTGTAACATTGCCTCAATATTCCCAGGTTCACCAGCTGAGCAGGAGAGGACACTAGCAACTGATCCCTCGACATGCTAGAAGGAATGGACAAAAAAACTTTAAAAAAGAATCCGGGGAATGTGGGTGACCTAGAAATGGGGGTTTGCCTTTTTGGGGTACTATCTATGACAAGAGTGCCGTATCAAGGTAATAAGTACTGTAGGAGCAAGTGCTAGGTTTAACAGATAGAGAATAGTCTACTTGGAGTCAAGTAGAGATGATCTTTTTAGTTATAGGATACGCAGATTAGATCAGTAGTATAGTTCGAGGAAGGTAGTTTTAAGGGAAAATTTGAAGAGTGGACTTTAGGTGGCCCGAATAGTTTAAACCTGCTTATCCGGCGCTGCCCTAGTGTGCAACAGTGGCAACTCCGCGCTAAAGCATGTTAAAGCGTGCTTGATAGCAGGGGATGGAAAAGAGCAGGAATAGGCCCAAAAGGGACAACAAAACTATAGTTTCAAGTCAGTAACCACCTCTTACTTAATAACATCTTACATCAACAAAGCTTCTAAAAAGAAATCAATTTTCTTTTATGCTGTATTGGTTTCATTGATAGAGACCAAGTGATAGCTGTTGAAGTCCTGCAACATATTGGAAATCTGGTAAATGTAATCAGTTTTATATGCTAAAACAATGCCCCCTCCTTTGTCCGGAACCATCAATCTCAGGTTGGGTTCTTGCTTTAAATTAAATAGTATGTCCTTTTCTTCTTTGATCAAATTAAAGTGCTGTCATGGCTGAGACCACATAGGGCACAGAAATCTTTTCACATCTTTTCTCAGAAATAGATAAAGTCAGATGGGGGGGATTGAAAGTACTTCTTTTCTTAAAGGGATGGACGATTAGTCCCTCATTTTCCCTAGGGTTGTTAAAAATAAGTTGAAAATTCAAGTTCCTTGTGAAAAGTTTCAGTTCAACCATTAAGTCTGAAATGTCTGGTTTAATGTGGGAGACGAATTTGCAACCTTTGCTGAATAGTAAAAAATGTGTCTTGTTAATAGACATGTTAGTATAATTAAAAATGTTAAAACCATCATATGAAAGCTAATGGCATTGTGAGAAGACACTATTTGGGGCTCAGAAAAATAAATATTGTTTTGTTCAGACAAGACTAGTGGCCCATTTTTCATCCATTTCCCCTCGCTTTCCCTCTGCCTGGAGTCTCTGAGCCTGACAAAAAAATGGTTTGAGGGTTGAATAAAAGTATTACTATAGCTGACATTACCCCAGTTCTGTACCCTTTTAGATCTCTGTGGTAAGGGGTGGTGTCATAGTGTTTGGGGGTGGGGGGGTTATTAAAAGTGTTGTCTTTTGTGTCTGCCAGTTGGGAAGTAGGTTCATTATATAAGTTGTCCTATGCACTGTTCGACCTAGTATGTATGTTACAGTTTATATAAATGTCCGCTTTAAATAGGTGTTTAGCTAAAGGGCATGCAGTATTGTGAGTGTATTCATTAAAGTCCCTGACAAGTTTTTTTTTTCCTGGCAGCATTAATTTGAACCTGTTCATCCACTTTAAAAAAATATCCCCGTAATTAAATTTATTGCACTCAAATAATAAGAATAAATAATAATAAAAAGTTTATACAGTATAGAATTAAAATTAATAATAATATTCATTAAATCACAATTCTGCTGGCCAAACATACATAGTAAAGCTGAATGTTCTTTGGTCCTTGGAACTAAACCATTAAGTAATTTATAAAGTCTAAGTCCCTTTGAAATTTTAAGACATTTAGCTATGTCAAACTGCACCTTAAGTAGTTTTTTTTCAAGAAGATTAAGTTTAGTAGCCATGTTGGTGTTATCCACAGGAGGTTTAGTAAAACTAGAAGAAAAAGTGAAAAAGTTGCGATGGAGCCAATCTTGAAATTTACTTTGTGAATAGGGTTGCTCGATTTGAACATTAGAACCACCTTAAGGAAAAGAAACAGTTGTTCCATGTGTAGTGTTTGAATCACTATGGATGCCATGAAAACTGCTGTGGTAAGCTGGAAGTGGATGCTACCACTATGTCATTTTGTGAAGTAGATTAAGGATGAGAAGAAACCGTTTCTAAATGAGTTGACAAAGATACACATTGCTGAGTTAAATGGGAGACTGATTGTGTCAAATCTCCCAGTACTAAAGCATGACTGCAATTCACAGTATCATTGAACAAAATAGTGTGCAATGTAGATGAAGCTAAAGCATAGGGACCAGCAGACCCTTCCGTGTAGTAAAATTGGTATCACCCAAAAAACACTGCCACAGTGTGAAAAGAAAACTATAACTGACTGTTAATGGTGTGTGAATGTGTAGCCAAGGAGCAAATAACTAATACAAGAACACAAGACGCTCACATAGCGTAGTGAAGACGTTCCAACAAATGAGTGGCAAATCCACAATTGTATTCAAGACAGGGAAAAATGTCAAAGTTTGGTTTGAGAATATACAGCCCTCCTCTAACAAAGTACATAGAGGCATATGTAAATGTGGGGCTTGTGGGTAATGTAGCAAGAGCAAGTGACTTTAGTTAACTTTTGCCACTCAACTCTTTCTTTGGTAGATGGTAACTGCCAAACTAAAGGTGTAATTTATATCGCACTATATTCCAGCTGTCAATGTTTTTATAATAATGCTTTATATTTTTAAACAGTTCCTATGTTTTAAAGGGTGTTTTTTCATCTGTTTTTATTCTACACCATCAAGATATTTATTCATAGTTTTTTAAGCTTCTACTTCTTTGTTTAAGGCACTGGACTTATCCACAACAGTTTTGGATTTGTTACTAATTATCTCACTAACTTATTTACTCACAACCAATAATGTTGTTCAATCAGTTACATGCATTTAAGCTTCGTGTTTTTTAGCATTTACTGGTTCTAATGAAGTTCTGAGTGGACAAAAACTTTGTACTTGGAAAAAAGTTTGTTTTGTATATTATAGCAGTGCTTTGTAATCTTGTTTTACTACTGCTCAAGCACTGGAGCTTTACCTAAGGTCATTCGATCCTTAGACTGTGTATTACCAGTGGTTACCTTTGGACCTGTTGCTTTTATTGGATTTGCTACTCATTTGTTGAAATCTCTTTACTATACCACTCATATGTGAGCCTCGTATGTTGGTAGTTGGAGTTGCTCTGTTGTAGCATTGAACAAACAAGCAATCTTTCTTGGTATTATTACATCAAGAGGTTAGCAGTGCCCTGTATAGACACTAATGTCAAAATAGTGCATTTTATCTATAAAACTTCCCTTAGAACTGAGACCATTAACATAGTGTGTCTAAGACAAAGCCTTGAATGGAGACAAAGTTTAAAGCAGCTAATTTGCACATTAAACAGCACTACTATCACATCTTAGCACAGTCTAACCCTCCCCCAAAATCACCCAAAGAGACCTTTGTATAACTCAGTCCATGACCTACAGTAGCCCACCCATATACAGGTCAGGACAACATGGACATGTAGTTTACAAATACCTCTCTGTGGCCAGCTTGGTAGTAATAGGCTTCCTGGGAAAATGTAGCAATTGTCTTATGTTCACAGACAACCATTTAATCCTTAAAGAAACAAACACAGTATGCTAGAGATGCACATACACACTTTCACTGGGAGCAAAAATCTGATGTACAAACAAGGTTGTCAACACACACACACACACACATGCACACACACACACACACACACACACACACACACACACTGCTTTCATCACACACAGATTTTTTGTAGGAGATTTTAAAACTTTGTTAGAATGTAGAGAGAGCAAATGGCAGATTGCTCTCAATGCAAATTGTGTTTCTTACAACTGCAAAAATTATAAGTTAGTATTATATTGTATTTTATTACACACCAAAACATTTACATCTGTATAAGTTTTTTATGTATGTAAGTATGTATATGGAACATACACACACACACACGCACACACACGCACACACACACACACACACACACACACACACACACACACACACACACTGCTTTCATCACACACAGTGTCCAGCACACATATAGACAAACTTATGCTGAGGTAATAAAAAGCTATCTTCCCAAACCTCAAAGACCTCCTAAGCCTATAAACAGCAACTCCTATTCTCAGTAATGTCTAAAGCACTCACAAAAGCAACAGCAAATACCACAAATACACCTACAACCAGGGATCCCCAAGAGCAAAGCCCATAAGACAATCAAACACATTACCTAGGAGTCTTGTTACAGGGGGCTTCATTTTATGACACCTAGATGTCCCGCTCACCAGACTGAACAAGGATAAGATAATGGTTAGTTGCTTATCTGGAGCCAGGATTCACCAAATGAAGCAAGTAGCAATTCACTACACCACAGCTACCAGTATGATTCTATCATAGTTTATGTGGGCATTAATGACTTGAGATGTACCACCCTAAACTATATGAACAGAGACATTATTGATCACTCTGAATATTTATCTCAGGCAGTATGAGCTTTGCAAGGAGCAAAATTCTACCTTCACTAAGGATGATGCCACAGTATGAACAAAAGATGACTGACTTTAATAATTGGCTTAGTTTCTGGTGTCTTTCCAGGGGGATTTATTATTTGTCAACATGGGAGGCCATGGTTAGCAACCCACATTCCTTTACAAAGGATGGTCAGCACCTATCTTCCCTAGAATTCCAAATATTGGCTAAAACATAATCCAACCCTTTACTAGGCAATGCTAAATTGCCAAACCTACCGACATAGGAAATAAAACTCAAAGAACCCTAATGGTGTTACTGCTCAATGCTAGAAGCCTAAACAAGAACCTCCACAACCTATGAGCTCTCATCACTCTGGAGAGTAATGACATCTGTGCTATTACAGAGACATGGTTTAAATCTCCAAAAAGTACTCTGACAGTGTGAGACTTCAGTGTCTTCCTCACATTTAGCCCATCAGCTGCAAAGACAGAGGAAAAAGGTGGAGCAGTCTAAATCTGCATTAGCAACAATCATACGTCTACTTTGCTTAAATAGGATGATGCCCTGGAATATATCCATATGCAAATCACCATAGACAAAGTCTCATACCATATCCTAGCAAACTATAAGTAATCCTCTGTATTCTTAGAATCCCATAGCTCATACCTAGATCTAATCTTAGCTCCATTAAACCAAATAACCCATTCATAGGTGACTTTAAGTACCTCTGTACAGACTGGAAAACATATACTGCCTCATATATGCAGGCACAATGATTCCTGGACTTTATTAACCTAAATAGCCTTGACCAGATAGTGTGCACATCCACCAGAGATTCAGACACACTGGACCTTGTACTCAGCAATCCCCCCACCATCCTTACTGGTGAGGTCAGACAGAAACTATTCCAAAGCAAATTACATCCCATTAAGTGATGGTTTGTCCAAATTCAATGCCCCTACCAACCCTGAGTTCACAGCAAATTATGCAGAATTGTTCACAGGGACACTGTACAATTGTGTTGATGGCTGTATTCAGGTTGCTGTATCTACTAAAAGTAAGACTGAAACAAATTCTAAAAGCAAACCACATTGGTAGACTCCTAAGGTCAATAGAGTATATAACAAAAGGAAAAAAAGTCATGATTAAAATCAGGAAGAGCAACTCCCATAATGATAGGAGCTCTTTAATTAAACTAAAAAGGAAACTAGGAGGACTAATTAAGTCCAACAAGGCCAATTATGAGGTCAAGATAGTCTTATAGGCTAAAGACAACCACGAGGAGTTCTATAGCTACATCCAAATTCTCAAAGGCAGCACACTTTAGTGGGTCAAAGTGGTGGTCAGTGGTGTCACCTTTGAGCAGAGTGACCTAGCAATTTTGCTGGCTGACAAATTCAACTCAGACTTAACCACCAACCTTCCCCTATGAAATACCTGATAGCATAGCCTTCTGATTATTAACAAGGAGCAGGTTCTGGCGGTACTCACTAAGGCCAAAAACACAGCTTCAATGGGCCTGACAATATCTCAGGATGCCTACTAAATAGCTTGAAAGATGATCTATAAAGAGCACTTGAGTCACTTTTTAACTATAGCCTCAAAGCAGGCTTTGTACCATAAGAATGGAGGACTGCAATGGTTATCCCACTTCACAAGGGTGGACCATCAACTGACCTCAGAAACTACAGTCCTATTAGTCTGACTAGTCTAATATGCTAAAACATGGAATAAATCATCTTGGAAATTATCAACAAAGACAGAGACAAAATTCAAACACTGGACCCAACACAATTTGGCTTTGTCAAGGGAAGCTCATGTCTACTAAACCTGGTGTATCTCTTTGAGAAGTTCACCAAGGCAATGAATGAGGAGAAAATGGTGCATACTGCCTACCTGGACTAGGCTTAGGTGTTCAGTACAGTACTCCACTCAGCTATAGTTGACGAACTCACCAAACTGGGCATAAACTCCTAGATAACTTGTTGGATTACCAGCTGGCTCACAGACAGGACCCAGGAAGTCAGTATTGGGGAGACTACCTCGACTAAGAGAACAATCACCAGTGAGGTACCTCAGAACTTCATCATAGGACTGCTCCTATCTGACATTTACTTTTTGGAGGTAAAGACTAATGTCAAGGGCCTTTGGCTGACCAAGTTTGCAGATGATTGCAAATTGAGAGCTATTACAGATCCCCCCCATGACATAAATATCTTACACGAGTGTCTAACACACACAAATGACAAGTTCCAAAGTCATGGATCAAAACACAATGCCAAGAAATGCATTTTTGTGTCTATTGGTAAAACTTTCACCCAGGCAAATTACTCCACTGATAAAACACCCCTAATAATAGACACAGTAGTCAGTGATCTAAGAAAATATGTAAACAGTAATCTGCCATTGACCAACATGTGGTCAAGGTAGTAAGAAAATCATTCTATGTCACACACTTTATAGGTAAAAACATGGTCTCCAGGTCCAAGAAAGTCATAGCACCACTTTATTCAGTCATTATCAGAACCATCATTGAGTATAATGCCCTCTTCAGCCTGTACCTGAGTAGACATATGCAACAGTTGGAATACCCGCAAAGGTTCCTTACCAGAAGAATCCAGGGTATAAACACATTGTCCTATACAGATTGCCTTAAAATCTTCTCTCTCTCCTACAGTTTACTGAAAGGCAATATATGCCTGGCGTCCAAGGCATCCTTTGATCAAGTTCTGAAGGATCTTTTACACATTCACAAAACAAACAGCATCACAGCCAAAAGATGTTAGGATTTAAATTTTGCTTATGACATAAATAAGACATGTTGGCAATACAGATATATGTATATCAGACAATCCCCAAGACCTGTAATAGGCTCCCCATCCATGTGAAGCAGAGGCCATCACTAACCCTATTTAAGCATAAACTTGACAAATGGATGGGAAATGGAAATTCAATCTGGGTCTGGCCTCCATGTCTCTGATAGATAGCGGCAGACAGTAATGCTCAAACTAATATATCCCCTCCTCTCACATGATCTCTAGAAGTTTCCTAACCAACATAACCCCTCATAATAAATGCCCATGATACATAGGGACACATTTGGGTTAGATTGCATGGCTAGGCATATAAAGGCCCATGTGGTCATTAGCCTAGTAAATAACTATGAATCTATACAGCAAATGGACAGGTGAAATTCTAGGTTACAGTAAGGGTGTCCCACAGGGCTCAGTCCTTGGCCAAAAGTTATTCAGGCTGTATCTTTTAGCTCTATCTTGTTCTTCTGAGGTGTTCTATAGTCTGTATATAGATAACTTAAAAATGGGTACACTGATTACATGAGTTACAGATAGGGCATGTCTGCAAAAGAAGTTCACCAAACTGACCATTTGGAAACAAGAACAATATGATGAGTATCTGAAATTTGGGGGACATAGATTGAAAGGCAAATATTTAATACAGCATACAATGACTGTAACTGTAGATTCATTTGAGGACTTGGCTATATGGGTAGACCCAGCATTGTTTTTTTCTAAACATATCATCTAATGGGCACAGTATTTCTAACATAAGGGGCGGCGTAAGCCACATAACTTTGGGCTAGGCTTATAAATGCCCTAGGGCAGTTAGCCTAGTATAAACCTATGAACCTATGAACCTATAATTGGTTAATGATAGTTATAGAACTATAGGTTGCATAAAATATGTATAAAGTTTAGGAAATGAGAAAAGATGAATCCATTGCTTGCAAATTATATTAGACCAAAACTCAAATATGAAACAAAAATATGGAAACCTTATAAGAAAACATATGTGATTAAACTGGAAGAAGTACAGTGGAATTATAGATGGATGTGAAAATTTAAGTTATGAAAGATTAAATATCTGAATGTATACAATGTTTCAAACAAACATTTAATTGGAGATCTTATTCAGTCATTTAGAGACAACTACCTCTGCAAATGTTTGGGGTCATCAAAGGTTATCAAAAAGTAGTAAACAGAAACATCAGGCAACCTGTGCAGAAATCTATATAGGAATTAGTAGTATACTAACTGGGTCTGTGAGAATGAAGCTGATGCATGTAACAGACTACCATACTATATTAAAGCAAGCACTAGTTTAGATAGTTTTAAGAACAGCCTGGACACTTATTATGAAAATAACTGTTTTGGTATATTTGCAGGCTAGAAATGCATTAATGCCCATGCCTGAAATATTTGCGTGCACGTATGAATGTATGTAAGCAAATTAACCAACAATACTGTTCATACAAAATATGTATACTTCTCACTTTCAGTCCTCTTCTTCTGTATTTATTAGTCTCAGTTCAGGACTGTAGCTTTACATGAATTTCCCTGTTATTAGCAGAATTAAACTGGATACCTCTGGAATGTTGATAAATGCACTGTGAAGTGGCAGTGCTATTAATTCTGCTGATAACAGCTCAACTGAAAGCAAATCTGTAGCACAAAAAGGCAAACCAAAGATGTGAAATGCAATCTTCTCAACAGTTTTTTGAAGCTTCTTAACAATTGCAAAGGTGCTTTCATAGTTTCTAGCCATCAGAAATCCAAACATATTGTCACAGTTTTACTTTATCTAGCAATCATGAACTAAAAGTGATTTTCTCTACTTTCTCTTGTCCTTTGCACTGTTGGATATTGGAGCAATGAGCAATCATATCAAGGCACAGATGGCAGAGGTCAAATCGTCAAAACATTTCATTTCCTTTCTGCAGGATTCCTTGGCTGGTTGCAAATGCTAGTGTCCCAGCAGCTTTCTTGGAAGCATATATATATTTTTTTCTTTTTCTTTTTTACATTTTAAATGCAAACTTTGCAATACACTATATAATTCCTTGAAACTTCATTAAAACCTGGTTTATCCTCTGACTTTGGTATCTGTATTACTGCTCTGATCTTTTCTTTACCTATAGTACATTTTTGGGTAACATTTATTTACTAAACATTCTGGCCTAGCAAATAATAATGTGGCCTACAATGTAACTCTTCTCAGCGTTAGAAATTGAGCCATAAATTGCTACCATTTGAAGCTTTCCTGATACTCAATTACATTCGCATGTGATGCTATGAAAACTTGATTTCAGTCATCTGATTGCATTCCTTTAATAACAGGGCATGGCATCCATTATTCTTTAAGACCATCAAGGTAATATTAATCAATATTAATTAGTGCTCAGTATTTCATAATTCGGAAATCAAACTCCTTGACATTTTTGGTTATATTTAATAAAGTCAATTACCACATCATTGCCAGTCACAGATCTCTTTCAACCATATTGCTGGACCACATCAGGTACAGACCTTGATAAGTTAGATTTCATACTTATTAATTCCAGTACCCTAATTCAGCTATCCATCCATAAGTCTGGAGTTTTACACATCTAAAGTTGTACTTACTATAACAGTAGATGTTCATATTCCTTACTGTTCTAGTAGCCATTGACTATTTAAGTTTTATCCTGCCTAGGATACAACAACAGGCCAGCTTCCCAAGGCTCTGACTCCCCTCCAAACTGACACTCTGATTGTTGACAGGCTAGCCACTTGAAGGGTGAAGGAAGAGTGCTGACAATTTCAAGACTTTCAGAGAGAGAGGGGGGGGGGGAGAGATTACTCATCCTAAATAGTAACAAATAACTCTATATCCCAACAACTACATATAAACAGAAGTAAGGATGTGGAGGGTGGGTGTGGCTTCTGCAACAATGAGGAATTTGAGCATGTACTGTTATGGTAAGTGCAACTTACTCAACTGTTCTATGTTCATTATTCTCACTGCTGCAGTAGCCTTTGTCTATTTGGACTGATTACACCAAGTCCATCCAACCTGGGAGAAGGAAAAATAATTGTTCAGCAGCCCCAGGATAATGTTGCCAGCAAAGACTGCCCTGGAACTGGAAAAAGAGTATAGTTTGTAATGCTTTGTAAAAAATGTACAGAGGACCATGCAGCTTCCTCTAGAATGCTTCTGGAGTCCACTCCTTTCCAGTATTTCACTATAGAGGCCAAGGCTTTAGTAGAATGTGCCTTGATTCTGCCTGGAATAGATTTATATAGTGGGATTAACAAAAAGCAGTATCTTATGGCAACCATCTCAAAATAGTTTGTTTTGACATAGGTTGTCTTTTCTTTGTCACATCATAAGAAATAAATAGCTGAGCAGCTAAAGACCTTAGTTTTTGCACCAGAGCTGCTGTTGCATGCCTAGAGTATGTATAATCCTTTCTCCCTATTTCTGAGGATCTGAATAAAACATAGATTGATCATATGATTTAAAAGTAAATTCTGAAAAAACTTTGGGCATAAATAAGGGATTAGTTCTTATAGTAGACCAAATTGGATCACCCACCATGAGATTGCAATGCAGCTACACTTCTTCCACAGGTCAGAGCAATAAAAATATCACCCTCCAGGTGATTAACTTTAAATCAATCTGATTATCTGTTTTAAATGAAGATACAATCTACTTTTCCAGCACGGGGTTAAGATCACAAGAAGAAGACATTTGTTTTTCTAGATGGCATCTGAGGTAACACCCTCCCCCCTTCAGAGCCTGTTTTTTAAACAGTGAGGAAAGGCAAAGCTTCTTGATAGACATGCTGAAATAGTAACTAGATGAACCTTGACAGAGGAATAAGAAAGCCATAGAATAGTAACTCACACAAATATTTAAGAACCAGTGGTACACAATCTCTGAAAGGGCCTTGGATATTGCCAAGGCACCAACAAGAAAATATTTTCCACTTGCCAATATAATACTTTCTAGTAGCAGGCTTTCTTGCCTCCTTTTAAACGTGATGCACTTTCTCATGAAAGGGGTATTAAAAAGTATGAAAACTAAATTGTCCCGGCAGTTAGCTAAAGTTGTTTGAGACTGGGGTGTACAAAACGTCCCTTCTCTTGTGTGAGTCTACCCAGTTTGTGAGGAAAGTTGTTATAATTGCCCTTGACCAACCCCATAATAATGAAGAAATAAAGTTATGTACTTACCACAACAATACATTCATATTGTCTTCTTCCTTTCTTCACACTCTTTATCTGATCCAGCTCAGATCTGAAAATCTTGAGTCTTGGACCTCTTCCTGCTCTACCCATAACCACCCCCTCTTATAACTGTCTGCCTTCAGATTTAATTTGCTTCATCGTTGCCCCTGAAACAAAGGACAAAGGGGAAAATAACTTATATGGGTAAGAAGTAAAGGATAGCAAGAGGATCCTCTAACATATACCTCAAAGGCTAGTCCACACAGCCAGTCAGATGCTGCAAACACACCCACAATGACAATTTGGAGGGACCATGGATGGAGAGATGGTTGAGAAGGACAGAAGAAGACAACACAGATCTATTGTTGTGGTGAGTACATAACTTTCATGACTGATGTCTTTTCTGGGATTGCTATCAAAATCCTGACATTCAAAATAGTGAACTATCATATAAATGACGCATTTAATCGATCTCATGCATATTAAGTAGGTCGGAACATCGACAACCATTTTACGATGTTAAAGTTGACCATTACTGTATTTGTAGATGATTTGTGACCCTGACTTTTGTACGTCCTTACAAACTGGTGGACACTTGAACATCGACATTCTGCCTGTTGTTCCTACCATGTTCAAGGAGGTGCCTGCCGTGTAATTGACTTTCTGCCTTTTGATTGTAAACCATCTTTTCTGTCCATCTCAACTTGTATGACAGCATCCCCAGACAGTAACAACTCTAGGGTAGACATCAGGGAGAACATTCCATAAAATGGTGCTATCAAAAGAAGTTGTAGACCTAGATTTAATGTCCAATTTCCAATAGGATATTGCAAAATGTGTTAAAGGAAGTAGCTGCTGCACAAATGTCATCAACAGAAGCCTGAGTGAAAAAGTCAGCCAAAGTAGCAACCACTCTAGTGGAATAAGCTCTAGGCTTAATAGACAAAGAAATTCCTTTCAGAGTATGCAAAGGAGATACAATGAGAAAGTCATTTGGATTGGCTCACTTTGCAAACAGGCTTTCCAAATCATGTTTTGGAAAAGGAAACAAAAAGCTGGTTAGACTTTCTGAATTTTTTTGTTCTATGCAAATAGAAGCTCGGTTGTCAATGAACATTCAAACAACAGAGCAAATATTCTCCCTTTTTATTGAAATTTGGATAAAAAGACAGGCAAATGAATGGGTTGATGCAAATTAAACTCAGAAATTATCTTAGGCAGAAAGGAAGGGATAGTACTTAAGGGGACTCTATCCTTGTGGAAAACCAGACAGACAATAGTGCTTAAAGCTCAGACACCGTTCTTGCTGATGTAACAGCTAACAGAAAACGTGTTCCTAGACAAGAGCTTCAAAGACACTGTGTCTGCTGATTCAAAACGAGGTCTGGTAAGAACTTTCAAAAGCAGATTGAGGTCCCAAGTTAGTACCAGTTCATGATCTGGTGGATGTAATAAAAAAGTCGCCCCCATGAAAGGCCTTAGAAAACTTAAGGGCTGCCACAGGCATATTATCCATGCCAATGTAAAAGCTAGAAATGGTGGCTGACTGACCTTTAATAACAGAGTAAGTGAGGCTGGAGTGTAAAAGACAAGCCAGGAAGAGGCCCAAACAGAGAACCTCTTTGACTTACTGGTATAAACCTTTCTAGTGGAAGGCTTCTGGGAAGAAGAGAGGATATGAATAACTCTCTCAGAAAGCTTGGGATCTCTGACCATGATTAGAATTGGAGGAACCAAGCGGCTAGTTTGAGGAAGTGAAGGATCAGGTGAGATAGGCCCAAATGATGAGAAATCAGATCCAGAATAGAATTAATAACCCTGGGTGGGTGAACAGGTCAGAACAAAGGAAGGGGAACTACACTTGTCTGGGTCAGAATGTGGCAATGTGGATTATGGGTGCTCTGCCATGGGCTTCCTTCTAAAGAAATTTAATTATCAGGGGAGTCGGGAATAAGTATACAGAACACTTGGGAGCCAAACATGCAGAAGAGCCTCCCTTGGTTAGTGTCCCTTGGGGGGATCAGGGCATAGAAGCTACTGCATTTTCAGCTGGATGGGAACGCAAACAGATCACAGCAGAGGGAGCCCCAGCAGCTGAAAATCCTCAACTCTATCTCTAGATTCAGACACCATTTGTGAGGCAGAAGAATGCTCAGGCTGCCCACAAGGATACTGGACTTCCCCAGAATGTATGCTGTTATCAGAAACCAATGAGAGGACATTGCTCACTGCCAAACTCTCATGGCATCTCTACATAGAGGATGTTCAAATATCATACCACTGATATGTTGTTGGTGTGAAAGATGATCACACCCTAAAGTCCTGGAATGCCTGCAACACTAGGAGAAATGTCCTCATCTCCAAGATGTTGATGTGAAGACTAGTCTGAGACCCAGTGCCTTGGACAGTCTTCCCCTCAAAATGCCACCACCACACAAAAAGGGAAGCATCCATGGCCACTGTGACCTGAGGATGGAGAGGAGCAAAATGTTGACCTACCATGACCAGAGGAGATTCCAGCTGCCAAGAAATGTGGTAACTTCAGATGTTTATATGAGAAATTGGAAAAGCCATGGCTGAGTTTGATAGGACCACTGAACTTCAACAGTCCATTGTTATACTTGCATATGGTATCTTGCCAAAGGAACCAGACAAATAGAAGCAGTCATATGTCCAAGGAGGCACAGAAATAAGGACACTGGAGGCTTGTGAGACTGAAGAACTTGAGAAACATGCAAACAATAAGATTTTAGACCCGAAGGTGGTAACTTGGCTGCATGACTGACAATATACAAATGGAAAATGATAAATTCCAGTACTTGAAACAGTTTCAGGCTGGATTTTTCATAATTTTCTGTTATGCCCAAGGACAGACACTGTTGGAGCAAGGAATACTTGGCTTTGTTCAATAATACTCTCATGGAAGTTGTCAGGAGCCAGTTGTCCATCTAGGAGACTGGAAACCCTTGCAGCCTAAGTTAGGCTACTACTACTGCCATACATTTTGTGAACACCTAGGGTGCTGTGATGAGACCAAAGGGCAATGCTCAAAGCTGATAATGAATTGGCTTCCAGCCAAAAGTGTAGGACCCTCCTGGAATGCCTCCTTAGTTTTATTTGATGGTAGGTGTCACTGAGATGTACTGAGCACATCTAGTCGCCCTTCTTCAGGATAGGTAGAATGGACTGCAACATGACCATCCAGAAAATGGTGTTTGACTTATCAGTTATTTATGCTGAGATCCAAAATGGGCCTAATATCTCAGTTTTTGTTTAGTACCAAATAAAATCCTGACTAGACCATGGATCCTTGTTGGTATGACAGGATCACTTGGATGACTCAACTGAGAAACAGTTTTTGTATCTCCATTGTTGTTTCCATTCACTGACAGGGTGGTATGTTGGGAAGGATCTTGTAATAACTCTTTAGAGGTGAACAAAAAGGGAGTTATATAACCTCTGGATATGACTCCTAGCACCCACTTTTCTGATGTGATGGCCTCCCAAGTTTTTTGGTGGCTAGCCAGATATCCCCCGACTGCCTCCAGAGTGCAGCAGTTGGGAAGCCCCTTGGGGTGCTGAAAGGTCCTCCTGGAGAAAACCCCCTTGAAGCTCTGGTTCTGAGGACCATCCCTGCCCTGTGGGCACCATCCATTATAGTTACTCCCTTTGCCTCAGAGGAATCATCACTGGGGCATCCTGTAAAGGTTGCTTCAACTTATGAAAAAAGAGGCACTTCCTTCCTTTTGGTTCCTTGAAAATGACCTTTGAAGGGTAGGGAAGCAAACCCCAGTGACAGACATCATCTTTCTGCACTGCATGTTTCTAGTCAGCATTTCTTTGACCTTTGAGCTGAAAAGACAGGAACCATCAAACAAAGCATTGAAAAATGACCCCCTTTAAACAATCCACAAAGTTGCATAAGTGCATACAGGCTTGACAGAGCAGAGCAACACTAATTCCTGCAGTTCAGGACGTTCCATCAGCAGCACTGGACAAAAACCTCATGAAAGCATTGAAACTAGACTGCACTGTTGACAACTGAGCCTCTGTTTTCTGAGAGTCTAGGTGAATTGTGAGTCGTCATGACCCTTGACACCACTGCGATGAGGTCTCTGAAATCTCATCAAATTGTCAAAATAATTCAGCATACATATGGCAAATGTGGCTGAAGGGTAACTGCACTTTCCCAGACAATCCAAAGTCCGAGACTCCGTGTTGGGCAGATGGACATGAGGTAATTTCATTGGAGATGTCCTTCCTGATGGCCATCACAAACACAATGGCATCCACAGCCAGACCCTTTTGTCTAATGGGATGTGTCTTTGGGAGGAACCAAAACTTTGCTGGTATTCCAGGGAATATATTTCAGAATGTCAGGTTCTCTCCAAGCCCTCTGAGATGTCAGGCCCACAAGAGCATCTTGAAGGGGGAACACACAAGATGTGGACTGGCCCAAGCTGAAAGTGTCAAAAAAAAGCCACCTCCTCTAGGGAAGAGGTTAAACTGGTCAACCCTATGCTGTTTTAGCAATTCAAGAAAATTAGCAAATAAGATGATACTTCTACCGAAAATCCTATACATAGTTCAATCTATTTCTATTCCTCCACCTTATACAATAATTAAAAAGTTTAACACTATGACTAAAAAATGTATTTGGTATGCAGTTAAACCCAGGATCTCTTTAACATATCATATGTACAGCTGGGATAATGGAAGTATTGCATTACCAAATTTAGAAATATTTTCAATCTACTCGGTTATTAAAACAATTTTGTATCTTATAGATAGTAAATATTCAGCTAAATGGAAAGGCATTATCCTATGTTCAACACAAAATTTAAATAATAATATTGACCTCTTTAAGCTAAATCTAGTACATAACACATTCATATGGAAACTAAAGGAACATTTTCCTTTTGCCCTACCCAAAATTTTATATCAAATTATGTTAATATTTTTTACAGATTGAGAAACCTATTATTCCCATTGCTTTTGGGATACCTAAGACTCATAAAAATATTAGTGACCCTCCTTATAGGTTGATTATTGCTGGACAAAACAATGTGACCTACCCCTTGGGGTGTTTGTGGACCGTATGGTTAGTAAAAGTTTGTTGCCCATAGAACATATACTAATTGATTCGTGGGATTTTTTAAAAAGAATTAAGGACGAATATTATAGTGGAGAAGTATGTTTTTCCACTATAGATGTAGTGGATTTGTTTACTTCTATACCACATGACAAGGGTTTAGAGTTTTTTCATGAAGCATTGGTTGAAAGAACAAATTTAAATAACACCATGATTAATTTTATTATGGTGTTAATGGAAGTAATTTTAAAAAATAATTATTTTAGTTTTGAAGGTGAATTTTTTTGCCAAATAGCGGGTGTAGCAATGGGTAGCAGCTGTGCCCCCCCTTTTTGCCAACTTAGTTTTTTATAAATGGGAGACTAATTTTATTTTTGTAAGCCCATTTAGGGACAAGTGGTTGATTTATCTTAGGTTTTTGGATGACCTATTTATTTTGTGGAAGCTTGATGGTTCTCATAAAAACTTTTTGGAATTTTTAAACACTAGATGTGAATATTTTAAATTTACAGGTGCTTGTGGGACCTCTAGTATAAATTATTTGGATGTACACTTATTTAAGGATTTTGCCAAAGGTTGTTTCCAGTCTTGTGTTTATAGGAAAGCTACTTTCTCTAATGATTATCTTGTCTTTACTAGCTGCCATCCCTACTATGTTAAGAGGAACATAGTTAAGGGACAAATGGTCCATGGAGTAAGAATGTGTTCAAATAAAGATTTGGTGACATCCGAGATAGATAAGCTGGTTGATATGTTTACAGGTAGGGGTTACCCTAAGAAATTTGTAATGGATATTAAGGAACAAGTGGTTAGAGAATGGGGTTTGAGGTTCAAACCTTTACTCGGGACCACTGAAATTCCATCAGTAGAAGGTTGTAGTACTATTATTGATTACACCAAATCTATGGTGTTAACTGAGGGTGAAACATCTTCCCAAGTTAGGAATGTTATTATGAACAATTGGACAATTTTCAAGTCCAACCAGGAAATATGGTCTATAGTTGGCAATCAACCCTCTTTTACTTATAAAGTTAATAGGAATTTAAAAAGTTTATTTGAGAATCATGGTAAAGTTTGGAAAGATAACAATAGGGGGACTACAACATGTGGTAATTGTGACTATTGCAAATACATATTAAAAACTCCTACATTACTGCTGGGACCCTATAATATTGAGGTGACGCTTAGTGTAGGGACTTGCAACACTCCAGGAGTTGTTTATTTAGCTTTGTGTCAACTTTGTAAAAATTATTATGTAGGAAAAACAGAAAGAAAGTTACGTAGGAGGATATATGAACATCTATATAGTATCTCTAGGAATGATGAGAAAAATGCATTATCCGAACATATTCAAACATTTCCTGACCGTAAATTTCAGTTTGGTATTCTTGAAGTGGTAGGAAAGGATGTTAGAGGTGGGGACTGGACCAATAAACTTTTAAGGGCAGAGGTTAAGTGGCAATTAGAACTGAATGCCACAGTTTATCCTGGATTAAATGATCATATCAGTATCAAACCAGAGCTCAAGTATAGAGCCTATAAATTATGATAAACACCATGTTACAGATGTAGTTTTATCATGAACTTTTTACATTTATTATGCTCATATGTACATATCTTTTCAGTTTTATCCATGAGGTTTAATTTATTATATATATATATATATATATATATATATATATATATATATATATACACATATTTTAAAATATTTTAAAATATTTTATTTTGTATAAAATTTCCCTTTTAAGATTTAATTGTATAATTGATTGAATTTTTAGGATTAATTAGTAGTTTTGGTATATATAAGAGTATGGTTCACCTTTTACTTTTGTTCTGATGAAGTCAACTGACGAAAGCGCTTAACTATTTTATGTCTGTATATTAATAAAGTGTGGTTTGAGGTTGAAGGATATTGGCTACGTGGTGTTTTCGTTATAATTTTAAAATCATTTAAAAATTTCATTCATAGATTCCAGTCTTATGAAAATTGGTTATTCCTTATTTTCCCCATAGCATATACACAGAGGGTTATTTTCTCCACAAATTTTCATAAATGTCAATATTTGAGCAAAAACATCTGATTTATTGTCATCAAATGGTGAAAAACAATGAACTGCAATCCATTAATACTTTATTGCAAGAGAATGACCTTGATTTATCACTATGGCTTGACTTACAAGAAGCTAGAAATTATATCAAAAATAAACTTGATTTAATACCTTCTTCGGTTAAAAATTTAATTCCCAAACTCATTCAGTACTTGATTGTTTTTTCTCAACAGAGTAACTTAATTAAAATTAACCCATCATATGTATATAAAACTATTAAAGCAGACTTAGATATAGTCCCTGATAATTATTGGAAATATTTATCTGACATTAATAACTGTAACCCTTCAGATAAAGAAAACTCAAATTTTCTTCAGTCAACAGGTAAATCTACTTCATCACTTAAATGGAGAATGTTTACTTGGAGATTTTTAAATAGATCATTCATCACTTCATATAACATAAATAAGATGTCTAAAGAAGATATACTTCGTTGGAGATGCATGAAAGTACAGAATGCTGATTGGGCACATATTTTCTATGAGTGTTTACACATAAAAAAATTTTGGGAAGATATCAATAACTTCTTACAAGCAATATTCACTGATAACTTTCCACTTACTAAGTTGTTAGTTTTATTTAATTCTCCAATTCCATCCTGTGTAAAATCAAGTAAATATTCACTTCTTTGGTCTGTACTGTCCACAGCCAGGAAAAAAAATCACCAGAAATTGGAAATCATCACAAATTCCCTCTTTTCAAAACTTTAAAGATCTTCTCTTGGAAGTATCCAAATTAGAGTTAATGACAATCAAGTCTAAATCTTCTAGGAATACAGCAATATATAACCAATGGATGAACATAATTGATTTATTAGAAAATCAATAATTTAAAGGTATTAATCAGCTTGTATACATTTGTTTTAACTTGAATTATTTGTATGTAGTATAGTGAACATATTTGTACATAGTTCATTGTTTTTTTTATCTTTTATATTAGTATTTTTGTTGTTATCTAACTCATTATAAAATATGTTCAGCTCTCTGTTAATAATTGTATGTTTCAGTAATGACTTTAATAAAACTTATTTAAAAAAAGAAAATTAGCAAATGAGGCATTTTTGTGAAGTGATATGGGGGTACCTTCTTCTTCAGCTAGGTCAGTATTCACTGTGATGGACTCCTCTGGGGAGTCAAAGTACTTCTTGCATTTACTCCTCATGTGTATCCTCCTCTGCATGTGCATCTCCCTGGGGGAGAAGTGGAAGAAGTCACTGAAGAGGAGGGTGGCCCTGAATGTAGTAGAGAGGGTTTGAAACCTATAGACATGGGCTGTCATAGAGTCAATTGATATACAGCCAAGGACACAGAATGGGGAAGGGATCATGACAAATCTGTATCAGCTGCTAAGGCATCAGTTTCTAAACAGAAAATGATCTTCTCTGCAATGTCAATGGTCAAGACAAAGCTGGTTGACCATACCCCCCCATTCCTCGGATATGAGTAACCGAGTGAGAACCAGTGTTTGTCACAGACTTGGTCATCTGCAATGTTGATACTGGTGCTAAGCTACTGAAGGCCAAAATACCCAGGGGAAGTGATGACTCCAAGACTTGGAAGTTCAACCCCAGAGTGCTGGCCTAGATCACAGCTGAAGTCGAGAACATCAATGATGGGATGGTGCCAGTGCCACATGTGGCTAAGCCTCTGGCACCAACAAGTGGCAAGGCAGCTGGACCATCAGACCTGGAATCCCCAGGAACAAAGGAACTGTGGGAGGAACAGTTAATAAGGCAAAAGGGGGATAGAACCTTGCCTGAAGAAACAGAAATGTTCTTGGAGAGGAAGGGGTTGGGAATACTAAGGGATGGAAGATAGTGATTCAAGGGCTACAGTGATGGGGGTTTGGGATGAAATGGTATCAAAGAACAGGAGTCAGAGGAGCCAGAGTTCAGTGAGTCTTCAGATCCATCTGGCTGCCATTGAAACAATAAGAGTGTTTTGAGTTCTTCCCTATCCCTTTGTTCTTGGATATGGTAACCTTTTTTCTTTAGTTCTATCTTTTTTCCTCCTTTCTGGCTTGTTATTGGGAGATGAAAAAGCAGAAAAGCTCATGGGTAGAGAAGGCCTTTCAACACTAGTGTTTCCCTCCTATCTCTCAGGGCTCTGGCACTGAAAGTAATACTGGTCTGGCACTTAACATCTAGATGCTCTGCATCCAAGCAATATATGCATTTATAATGGGCATCCTGTGTGTGTGATTTCTGCCCACATGGGACACACTTCTTAAAGAGTGAAGCTTTATCCACACTAAAGAAACACACTATGGTGCAATACAATTAGAATACAAATGCTAAACAACTAACCATAAATACACTAAGATATTTATACCAAAAGAATCTGTTTTCTTCTTCTTCTTTTTTTAACAAACCTAACCATACAGCTAACTACCTTTTCTTCTTTTTTGGTGTTGTCTATAATCACCTGCAGAGGTCCTGGGACCACAGATGATGAAGAGATTTTATAGCATGGTTCATAACTAACATCTCTTTGAAATGTATGTGCTTTGCTCTGTCTAAAGAGTTCCACAGGTTTTGCAAGTTTGTTTCCATAGAAACTGCTTTTCCAGTAAAATCTAAGGCATCTGGTGTTACAGACTGAGTTGGGATGGCAGGAGAAAATGATAGACCTAGATTCTCAGCCATATGTTGTCTCCTCAGCTGACAAAGCCCAAACTTGGAATCTGAAATTCCAGAAGATGAGAATGTTAGGTCCATGTGTTTTTTTAGAAGCCATTTAATTTTTCTCATGTGTAATATGGTGCTTGAAACCACGTGAATAAAAAAATGCCATGAACCCTAAGACCCTAATGTATTCCCTTGCTGAAGTCTGACACTGACTGGAGAAGCTTGGGAAAGTTTCCAGACAAAAATCCATTTTTCCTAGGCAAGGAAAGCATTTTGGCAGGCCAGAAAGACAATCTAGTTACATGAAGTCAAGGAAGAACTTTAAACATTTATATGGACCCCCTGACAGGCAAGTAGTGAAAAATCCATGTTATGAATTCCTGACATCTGGCAAAAGACTGCAAAGATATGTAAGTTGTCTAGAAAGGAAAAATGTAAATTTCTTGCAGTTTTCAGTGAGCTATCGCTGGAGTTAGACCCTTCCAGATAACACAAAGGGTACTACAGAGAGTGCTCATAAAATGACCCAGACAAAGAGAATCTGAGAAATTCCATGATGCCTATGGCTATGGGGATATTATTATAATCATCCTTTAGGTCTAAAATTCCCATAAAACTCAAAAGAGGAGTGACAGGTAATGGGCTCTGTAGGGTCAACATTTTGAGTTTGAGTACTTTCACAAACAGGTTGCAAAAGAAGAGATCTTGAAATGGTATCAAAGAAAGCTCTTTCTTTGGAGCCAGCAACATTCTGTAGAGGAAACCTTTCCCATTTAATCTAAAAGCACTGGTTCTATGATGCCCAGGGTCAGCAAATGTTGAGGAACCTGAAGAAATAAATCTGCTTGGTTTGCAGGGTGGGGAAGAATTCCATTTAAAGGGAGGATGTATATCCAGTAGCAAAGGTAATGCTCTTGAACCACTTGTATCACCCATGAATTTGATGCAATCTGTTGCCAAAGGAGAAGACTGAGAAGCAGTTTCAGAGACAGATCCAGAGAGATAAGGGAGGGAGAGGACTGGAGAGGGAAAATGCTGGCATAGTTATTCTGGAGATTTAGACTGTTCATTTTTTTTCTGAAATGATCCCTGCTTTTTGGTTGTTTCCCTCTTGTTATCTCTTTTCCCCTGTTTGCCAGGAGGCAACAAGGATTGTTGATTTTGCCTTTTAAAGGAAGTAGAGGATGTATGAGATTTGTAATAGAGGACTGAAAAAACCTTAGAAATTCCGAAAATTAATTTCCCCTTTTCACTAAATTGTTTGAGGACCTGCGTAAGAGAAGAGTCAGACAAAACCTCATTATCTAAAGAACAGTTTAAAATCTCAGACTTTATTTCATCAGAAAAATTTTGGTTACATACCCAGAAGTACTGCCTCAAAACTGTTGCAGTAGCCTTAGACACAGTATCTGTACAATCATACACACTCTTTAAGCATGTTTAAAAACTTGAGACAGATTAGAAGTAATAGGTCTCAGGTAGGTAGTACTCCCTCAAACTATCTACACAACTAAGAATCACTTTCCACATATGTGCTTGGTAATTGCAAATTTTGTATGCAAAAGGAGAAGAAGATAAAATTCTCTTACAACTTAGTCCAATACCTTACCTTCGTTATCCACAGGAGAAGGGTTAGTTTTGACTAAAACTCTGTTTCCAGATGGCAAAGAGGCCAAAATGGCTGCTGGATCAGATCTAAGATAAGAAAACAAGAATTTGTTAGCTTGAGGTCTATCTGCCTTTTTGTAGATGGAAGGCTGAGAATCAGTATTATTACAGGCATCATTTAACATATCCCCCAAGGCTAGCAAACAGGAGGGTTGAGTATAGTATGTGACACATCCACTGGCTCCCACTAAACTACATCATTCATCCTGGAAATAGTTACAGAAAAGGAAACGCATGTATGGAAGGAGGAGAGAATCAGCTTTCTTCAGAATCTGAGTATTGGCTTTGGAGTCTACAGGGGAAGAAGCCCTGTCTCTGTCAATGTCAGAGTCCGCTGACAAACTTCTTTTTCCTGAAAAAGGAACCTGAACTGGAAGAAAAGTTTGTATTATATTTTGTAAACAAGGGTTGAAGAATCTGGGTAAATGCAAGAATTAACTTTCCACTTTCCTCAAATCTTTTTGGGACCTTAGCAGAGGAAGTATCAAATAACATTGTTTTAATCCAGATGAGTATTCTGGATCTCAGTTCTGACATCCTCTGATAAATTCTGAAAATTTAGCCAGGCAAATCTTCTCATCACAGAGCTAGTGCCAGCCAATCAGGACACAGAATCAGTGGTGTCATTAGCACATTTTAAAAAGTGTTTGGTTACCTGAGACACAAAAATAATACAGAATGCAGAGATGTTTTAATTTCTGAAGGAGGGAGATCAGCAATTAATTTCCTTATATTGTCAAAAGAAGCCAACAGAAATTTAGACGTGCGCCTGGCAATTTACTATTCTGAAGGACAAGCCTGAAGAAGGATAAATTTTCTTCCCAAACCTATGAAAGGCTTCTCCCAGTTTGTCAGAAAGGATAGGCCTAGCTGCCCTAAATAATTTGACAGAAGGTAACTTCAACTGAGAAAATACTGCAGAATCTGACCTGGAGTTGCAAACAAGGAATTTATGGAACTGGGACATTTTATACAACTAAGCAGTCTTTCTTGGAACAAGTGTCTGACTTTCACATAAACTGCAGGCTGCCAGAAAAGCATCATCTAAGGCTGGCAACACTTGTAGAAAAGCTGCAGGTTTATGAAAATCCACCAGCAATAGATCATAATATATTTGTGGATATTCTGTTATTTGTTTCTGTTCCCATTCAGATAATCAATTCACTCTGGTAATAGTATCAGAAAACAAAAAAATTGCTCAGAAGAGGAATTTGAATAAAACCTCACATCAAATTCAGATTTTCCAGTCTGTAAAGAGGAAACTTGAAAAATACAGTCCAGGTCTAATTTCTGTGCCTCAGACTGGAAATCAGTATACGAGAGAGAAGAGATGCTTTTACTTTTTTCTATGAGATGATTCAATATTTAAAGACTGAAATAAACCCTTAGAAAATCTCAGCTAACCTTCCTTATCTGCTTTAGAAGAGAAATGTGTTTAGTTTTATGCTTAATTTTCCTGGGAGACGACCCAAAAAGAGTAAATTAAAGGGTGATCCATTCCCATTGAATGAAGCTCTTCAGGCTGACTTATCAAAGGGCCATTCTCCTAATCCCTTCCCTGATGCCAGCAAGGGTAGTTCTCCCTTACCCAAAAAGGGCAGCTGAACAGTCACAGAGAAAGTGCTTGCCTCCTGATACTCCTTTGCTTTTCGAGGAGCAATACCAGAGGGACTAAGAGAAAGAGGTCAGCAGTATCTGATGGTCACAGTGGAGTAAGCCATCAGAGGCTGAGGCAAAGAGGAAGGCAGAAGGAAAACAGAAGCCTCCTGGATGACTTTTATTCTTCCAGAAATTAGAGAAGAGATCAATATATCCAGAACCCATGTTCAAGTCCTGGAGTCTCACAGGTGGATAGCAGAATTAAGAAGAATTGATGTTATCTCCTGATTGAAAAAAACACTCTGTAAGGTAAAATTTCTTTAGTGACAACCAGGCAGCACACAAGCCCCAGCCTCTTACAATACTTTTATGTAGAAACACTACACTATTCCTCACAAAAAAATTAAAATAAATAAAGTGAATCTTCACAGGGACCCTGGCCTGGTTGTCAGCCAAAAAAGGTCTAGCAATGAGTTTGTGAAGCTTAGCAGAGTCAATAAAGTATTCTGATAGAAATGTAAGGTTTTGTGGTAATTTTTTAATATCAGTCCCTAGAACCAAAAACCCATGCCCCTGTCAATAACATCCGAGTTTAAGGTTCACTTATTCTTTCACAAAGCTAAATATTTTCAAGGGATTCCGATCAGGGAACCATAACTCCAAATGTAAGTTTCTGAGGAAAAACTTTTATTGACAACCATTAAAATACCCAGATATTGCCTAAAACATACTTTTATGAAAAACAACCACTTTTCTTCACAAAAATGTATGTGATGATGTGAGAGTTAATCCCCAATGGGGTCCTTATCTGCCCAGTCTTGTAAATGCACTAGCCGAATATTGATTAAGCAGAACCAACAAGTGTGTACTCATCAGCAGCAAGAAAGGTCTAAGGCTTTGTTGCCAACGACATTGATTTTATCCTGCTGCCCTCAGGAAGGGCAGTGACTGCAGTATATGGAATGAGTCCTAAAGCTTAGGAAGTTGGCCAACTGGTCTTATTGTTGTCATGGTCAGCCATATAGCTTTGGCTACTACAGAGGTGCTCAAATGGTGAACATCTTTGATATTATTTGAGATTTTTTTTTTTCATATTGGTCTCATAGCATTATTTGTCTACATCTACAATAATCTACCTTTGCTTTGTTAGTTTTGATCCTATCCTTATATTTTTCCTAGAGGATTCTATAGCAATTGCATTTACTATTATTACTGGTATCCTTTTTCCAGTCGACTTAAGCTTGGTTTCTTGATTTCATGGGATGATCTATTTGTGGTGTCAGCCAAGGAACTGTCTGCTTTAAGCCTTATACGCATGGCAGTAACCATAAATGCATCTCAGCATGTAGAATGGAAAAGCATGATCATGTTTATGCATGTGCAGAAAAGATATATAGGAGTAATATGTAGGAGAAGTGCTATGGTAGTATGGTAGAGCCATCAGCAGAATAACACAGGTAAACCTGCAGGAATGACACCAATAACCACATAAGAAGAATGAACCACAGAAGTTGGCAATGATATAACGCACAACAATTCAAACTGTGGGAGGACACACTGAAATGGTAACATATACGTAGTATAACCATAGCCTGGCTGTGCAGGTATGCAGCTACTCCATCAAAGTACATCTAGGAAATGTTTGCATCTATGCACACTGCCACTATCAGTAGTATCAGGAGAGATCAGAAATTACTGTACATCTGTAAATCACCTGTACATATAGAAATATCATGCAATGTGCCGGGAATAGGAATGAAATGTAGAGCATTCATGCACCCTACATCATTCATCATACCTTGAACCTCTTCCCCACATCCACTAGGCCATTTACATTCCATATTAATATTTTAAACTCCATTTTTTCATTTTTTTTTTTAATTTTCTTTTGGTTCCACCCCTTGCTGTCCCTATGTCCCTGCCCTCTTGTCTTGTCCATATTTAGCCTTTCCTCTATATTTATTTCAGTAACTGAGGTTCCTTCTGTCATGTTTTTACTTTATTAGTGAGCAGCTTTTTAAAGAAAATGAATGTATAAAAATAATAACACAATCTTCAACTGTATAAAGAATTAAACATCTCTTTCTCTCCTTCACTCTACCTTTTTCCCCCTAAGGATATGAGCTCACACTCTTTGCTGATAAGTTTACTTTAGGGTTGCTTGTGCAATTGCGTCCCCCTCTTAGAACCACTACTGCTACTTTTCATTATCTTAGTCAACTATTATAGGCCTTTTCTTTTTCTTTGTCTAGTATTTTCTATCACTCTTTTTTCTTCTTTTCACTTTCTGAGATATCTTTGACCTTAATATATCCCATGTTAGCTTATCCCCCCCCTCCTCTGGTTATTAACTTGTTATCAAGAGGAAATAATACTGACCTAATCTGTCACTGCATCCAAAATATATGGGAGAAGTTGTCTAGCATAGCTAAATTAATTATCTTTCCGAATGCCTTGACTATTTCTCTGACTCACTCCATTGGTCAATCCTCAGCCCTCCCTCTTTTTATCCAAATATTTCTATTACTTTTGTTTCTAACATTTGCTTCTAAATTTAATTTCTTAGATTGTTCCTTCTCAGAGTGGCTGCACCTACCACCTTGTCTGTATTATGCATGAGATATAAACTCACTCAAGCCTAAAACACGTTTTTGTATACTTCCAGTTCACACCTATACCACCTAATGGCATCCTGAACTTTTTCAGGGTTGGCTTCTTTAACTAATTTACTTACCAGCTAATAGTAGGCAGTATTAGACAGGGCGAGAAGTTTTTAATAAAATTATGCTAAGACTGTTAGTTTAGAATGTCCTGCAGTGGAGAAATTAAGTCATGTGAATGCTTATATCTGGGTAACAATGATGTACTAATAATATATGTCTAGGTTGTACAGTTTTCAAGATATGAAACTTTTGTTAGTCAAAAGTGCACAAAAAGTATAAATTGGGGGTTGTGTGAATAATGATATATCACAGTGTTTATGGAAAAGACTATGAATGCACTGGCAGGCATCACTGTAAAGAAAACTTCTTACTGATAACACTAATATTTGTACAGATTTAAAAGCTTTTATTATTCACGAATATTTACTTTTTTTATCTAATGCTTTTCTTAGTTTATTTTTCAGAAAATGCTCTGGAATGCAAGATGTCTGTAAGCTGTTAGAGATGTGAAATTGCCCATCGTAGAGGTGTTACTGAGCTAATTTAATAGAGTAACTGACCTATACTGTATTTCTCTGTTCCATTTAGAAAGTGCATGTTATACCACAATATGGACTGGCACACTCCTTGCTGATTGAGAGCTCATCAGCACAGTTACTCTTATTAATTCCTGCCCCTTGTGCTCTGGCGAGACCAGTGATCTCATGGCAGTTAATGTCCTGGATGCTCTTATTTTATTTAAAAATGTAATTCTGAGCAGTTATTCTTCCAACAAACTACTTCCATTTGAGGCTTATATATTTGGTATCAAGCATCTGCGTATCATTAAGGACCTAGTCTTAAGCACTTTTGCACAGTGTTATTTTCTTTGCCTTGACTAAGGGACTCCTACAGTGCATCAAACTAAACATTAAAAATTGAGTACTATGCCATTATCAACTACTAAATATTTAGGAACCTATTTGCTAACTAGTACACCATATAACATTTACTGAAGGAAAAAGTAAATGACAGTGATAATAAAATGTAGTTATATACTAACCTAATATCCATCTTTTCTGCCCATTGATCAGCCATTTGACAGGTATAACTCAGAAACCTTTGTTCCTCGCTATATTTAGTTAATCGGTTATTATAAGTACAATAAAGTAAACACTCCTGCATTTCCCATTCTTCAGAATAAGACATGATCACTTCCTTTGGTTCTAGTTTCAACAGGTTGTCTCTTATTTTCTTTGCATGTTGTTCTGCTTCTTTCGATCTCTCGGCCATGTTTTGTTTGAAAACTGGAAATCGTTTTCCTCAGGGTGTTTCCCCCATTTTCCCTTGTTATTTTTTGTCTAGCACTTCTTGCATGGTTTCTGGGCCTTAGTTTAGGGCAGCTTTATAACAGTTCTTTTATTGCCTGTTCTGGATCCAGGAAAGTTTTGACTCCATGGGGGAAAAATAAAAACATCTGTAAAGATCACTTCTAAATATTTAACCATGTCTAAAGTTTAAGGTGTGGCATGAACCTGCTTCACTTCAGTCTTGACCCTGAAGAGTAAACATGGTTTACACAGACCCATTGCTCTCTGTCAACATTGTTTCCCTTTTTAGAAAGCAAGCCTAGTAATCACTCCTAAGGCAGGCAATTATGGAATTTTAATATTACTGGATAAATTAATCTGCCTGTTGGTTTCATAGGGGAGAAAACTCTATGGACACCACTAGTACTTCTTCCCTCAATAGCCCCAACCATCTGCTTAGCTGATCTATGATATATTGCTGACAATCTCTTCCCTCCAGACCTTCTGGTATATTTGTAATCCAAAGATTTTTATGTCTCTCCCTATCTTCCAGATTCTATAGTTTCTCCTCTCTGTCTTCTTTAGTCAACTCCAGTTCCAACAATCTTTGCTGTGTGTCTTACTGTACATTTAGTACTTCTAAGTCATAGGAATAACATGATATAGGGACTTCTACCTCATCTAGTCATTTGGCAGTTTTCTTGATATAGTCCAGCAGGGAATCTCTGATTCGGATTAATTTGGAATACATTTTCTCATTTTTCTGCCCCAGTTAGAACATTTCTCTCTATTAATAATGGGGAGCTGCTTTACTTCAGCTATGCTGTCACAACTGGCTAACTCTTTTCTTCTTTTCTGAGTTACTACTGATAACTGCTTTCATACCACTCAACCTGAAATCATAAAAAATCTGGACAAAGGCACATGAAAAATATGTACAAATCTGGGTGCTGATTAACTTAAATTTGCATACACAATTATGTAACCCCACTCACTCTGGTGGAATTGTGGGATACCAACTTTTAAATGCAAATTGAAGAACAGACAAAATATTGCACACAAAATAAACAGAATATTGTTTTATTTATATTAATATTTGAACTTGTATCAAATTTGAACTTGTGCAAACTGCAAAACTAAAATACAATTTTCTTTTATAAAAATAAAACTATGTGGTTCAGCCTTCTAAAGCCAGAAAATAAATGAGCTGGATTTAAACAGAGGAAAACAGCAGATAGGTAGATTTACAGAATGAACACTTTTTGGCAAATGCAATCAGTTTTTTCAAAGCAGAGAAGTATAGCAATTAATTGAACTCAAATAACTGTTATAATATATGGATTTAGCTAACACTAGGAATACATTCAATTTAATTTCTACAAAGATCATCATTATGAAACAATATTTTCAGTGGAAAATATTTCAGCAATCTATTGCAGAACTATCCATGCAAAACATTACATTTGAAACACTTACACTTTGGCCCCTGAACTAACATTACCTTTAGCTGCTATTTTTAAAATGATCATCTACAAATAAAGTGCCTGTTGCCCTTGAACAATAATTTGCCTATGTTAAATTAAAAAAATGATAACCTAGTAATATTGCAATAAGGAATGGATGGAAAACTGACAACAGGTTTATAGTTACTAGGTATCTCCACCAAAGAGGACATTCTCAGGACTATGACATCCACCCCCTTTAAAAGTACAACACAGTACAAAATCAGCAATCCATCCACATACAGTGGGAGTAGAACCCACAGCCTTCTGCATTAAAAGCAAGTACACTACCTATTCTGCTACTAACACCACAAACAGACTTGGCATAAGCAGCACTAAACTTCTCTCCCACTGAAGATCTATGCAGCACAAGAACTCTGGAAAAAGCCAAAATTTATTGGAGGGGACAAAGGCCCAAAACCAGGGACACATTTTAAACATTGTTGTATAATCTTAGAAAGTTGCTAGAATAAAATGTTTTGTGTTAACATGTGTTTCCTGAAAGATAGGAAGACTGAAACTTAGATGGCTATCATTATTTAGTGAATTCAGTTCACACTGGTTTGCCAGAAAACCACACATTTTAAAAGGAACAGACAAAAAGTATGAGCCAAACATTTCAGACATTCTATGAAACTTTGGACAGTTGAGAAATATGGACTTAATTCCTTGAATCACAAGTAGTGGTCTGGGTATAGAATTTAGGCTCTTGCGCCTTGTACCTAAGGTACAATGTTTGAGTCTGAGTAACCCTAATTACCAGTTATACATAACTGGGGCATTTTACACACACAACACACACACATATACACACGCAATGCAAAGTCTGTGTTAAGCCATGAACGAGCGAGCAGACCAACTAGTTACTAGTAGTATGCACAAATACTCACTCCCCTTTCTCAAAGTAAATCAATGCAAAGTCTGTGTTAAGCACACACACCCTTTCCTCTCTCAAAGTAAATCGATGAAAGTCAAGCAGTGAACGAGCACTCTCTCAAAGTAAATCATTGCAAAGTCTGTGTTAAGAACACACACACCCCTCTCTCTCACAATGCAAAGTCTATGTTAAACAGTGAACGAGTGAGCAGATCGACTAGTTACTAAAAGTATGCACACACACCCCCATCCCTCTCTCAAAGTAAATCAATGCAAAGTCTGTGTTAAGCACACACATCCCACCCTCAAAGTAAATCAATGCAAAGTCAAGCAGTGAACGAGCACTCTCTCAAAGTAAATCAATGCAAAGTCTGTCTTAAGAACACTCACACCCCTCTCTCTCACAATGCAAAGTCTGTGATAAGCAGGGAATGAGCGAGCAGATCGACTAGTTACTAATAGTATGCACACACCCCCCCATCCCTCTCTCAAAGTAAATCAATGCAAAGTCTGTGTTAAGCACACACACCTCACCCTCAAAGTAAATCAATGCAAATCAATCAAGCAGTGAACGAGCACTCTCTCAAAGTAAATCAATGCAAATTGCAAAGTCTGTATTAAGCAATGAATGAGTGAGCAGACTGACTAGTTACTAAGAGTATGCAAAGCAAGAAAACATAAATTGTCCCACACTCTGTCCCAGTACACATTTGTAAAATACAGCAGTGAGACAACAAAAATAGCACATACCAAGTGAGTGCTCCCTCAAAGTAAATCAATGCAAACTCAAGCAGTGAATGAGCACTCTCTCAAAGTAAATCAATGCAAAGTCAAGCAGTGAATGAGCACTCTCTCAAAGTAAATCAATGCAAAGTCTGTGTTAAGAACACTCACACCCTTCCCTCTCTCAAAGTAAAAATGCAAAGGCTGTGTTAAACAGTGAATGAGTGCTCTCTCAAAGTAAATCATTGCAAACTGCAAAGTCTGTGTTAAGCAGTGAATGAGCGAGCAGACTGACTAGTTACTAATAGTATGCAAAGCAAGAAAACTTCATTGTCCCACTCTCTGTCCCAGTACACATTTGTAAAACACAGCAGTGAGAAAATAAAAACAGCACATACTGAAATCAGGAATTAAGCAAAACAGTCCATAGGAGTGCCGCCATAGTCTTTTTTTTTTACCTTAAACCTGCAGAGCAGTAAAAGTTAAAATGAATGGCTCGGCTCAGTGTGTCTGCCTTGTGAAGCTGACATCATCACTTCAAAAACAAAAAAAAAACAGGGAAATTCAGCAGAAATTAAAGGGGCCACTAGGGAATTTGTGGTACCCTAATATTTTGCCCTCAGAACTGACATTTACCAAGGAATTTGGTATAGTTGAGAGGTATGGCTGCTTTTTATTATTTGCTGTTTTCATTCCTCTAGACATCTGCTTGTCTTTTAAGAAATGTGCACTTTAGTTTTTAATCTTTTTTTCTTTTATTGTTTTTAGTGCTCACGCTGCAAATTGTTATGTAGGAGAGCTCTCAAGGCACTGCTTACAAGCATGGTGCCATACCAGAAGTCCCTCAACACCATAAACTTTTCTTTTAACACCATTACGGATTTATCACAAAATATATAGGCAAACACATTTATATAACAGAAAACAAACCATACTAACAGCTACAAACATTGTACATCAAATATATTCTTTTAAACAATTATCATCAAGCCAGCATTACATAAATCGCTCAGTTCCTGCCTTCCCTTAAACTTTACTCTTACTCCAAAATGTTATTCTACATGTATTGTTCCCACAATTTCCATTGTGTCTATATAATTTGTTCATACCCATTTTAAAGATCCCACTTCCAGTTCTTTTATCTCTACTACAATATTCACTACTTCAGATACAGTTGGTTTAGAATTGATTTTCCATTTCCTAGTAATTGCTTTTTGGCTGCCCCCAGAATTAAGGATAATAAAGCCTTACTATGTCTAGGTAATTCATATCCTGTATCCCAGCTCAAAAAATAATTTCTTTAGTCATGCCTATTACTTATCTAATATTTCTGGAAAAGTACTCTGTAGGGAATTTTTAAAGATTGCCAACTCATTACACTCCCAAAATATAAATTCCTGGTTACCTCTTTCTTCCCCATCAGACTTCCAAAATTTGTCATCTACTTAAGGAAATATTCTTTGGAGTCTACTTGGGGTATAAAAATACCTATGCAAACACTTCCAAGTAAAAAATCCCAAATCTTCTAGACTTTTTTGCACATTTTGGAGTTATACTTATGTCCTCCTGTTGTTTCCCCTGTTAATTGCTTATCCAGTCTTTCTTTCCAATCTTTATGAACCTCCTGATTGGTTCCTATAGTAACCATGCAATATTTTGTATACCCTACTAATTATCCCTTTTTTAACAGCAGCTTCTTTTCTAGACATAACTAAAAACTCTACTAGAGCAGGTCTTTAATTTAGGATTCCCCTATCCCTTTCTCTTTACCTAGACTCTGATATCAATGCCTGATAGTGAAGGCAGTCTTTAGCCTGCAGGCAAATGACTTCTTGGCCTCTTCCCACTCTATTACTTTTCCCTCTCGAGTTATTTCCTCCAAATACCTTGGTTCCTTTGCCAGTTTTCTCCAGTAAATTCCAGCCCCCACTTGCCTATTCTGTGTACCCCTAACCTCAGTTGTGTCTATTGGCAGAATCTCCATTCTGCATTTTCTTGTTGGCACAGCGGATGGAATACTTTCTGCTACTTTATTAAAAAATATTTTGTATGGCTTTCATTATTCTCCTTAAGGATCTGCAATCAAAATCATGCTTTCTCCTTTTGTCTTGAATTTCCCCCTGCTTCATCATCATCCCTTTCAACTCTGAATTATAAAACTCTACTTGTGTTATGTATATGAGCTTTAACTGTCTAGATCTAAAATATCCATTCAGATCAGGTAATCCTAAACCATCTTGTTCCACTGGAAGGATCAACATATTCTACTTTACTCTTGCCCTCTTCCCTCCCAGATAAAATCCTTCAACTCTTTATTTATTACCACCTACAACTTCTTCTCTGGTTAATAAAAATATGCCTGACCAGTATATAAAACTAAAAAAGCTAAAAACATTTTCACTGCTTATATCTTGCTATCTATATTCCTGAGTAATACCTTCCTGTTTCTCATTTTTGTATTATCTTTTGTGTAGTCTCTTTACATATATCCTTAGCTGCCATAACAGAGTCCTTTTTAGTCTATATGTCTAAATACTTCATCTTATCATGTCACCATAAATATGGGTATTGCTGAACCAATTCATGTGTGGGTACATCATTTACAACTATAGCTTTTGTTTTGTCTTCATTAATTTTATATCCGAAAAGACTTGAAACTGTCTCAGAATATTCCACAACACTGAGATGTACTTTTCTGGTTTTATCAGGTACAAAATAATATTTTCTGCAAATAAAGCCAACTTTTCTTCAATGCTATACCAATTAATTCCTTGAAATTCCTAGTCCCTTATTTCCTTTGCAATGGCTCTAAATATAGTGCAAATAACAAAGGGGAAAGAGGACATGCCTGTCCCATTCTTCTGTTCAGATACAACTTAGAGAGGAACCCTCAGACTTTGACTTTTGCCTCTGATGCCTCATATAGCCTCCTAATTAGCTTATTACTGTATCCGGAGAATTCAAATGCTACCATTGTTTTACTCTTAAAATCCCAGCTTACTCTGTCGAATGCTTTTTCTGCATCAACAGCCACCAACAGCAGCAGTATTTTCTTACCTTCTGCTTCCCTCTGGATGCTGTCAGATGTTTGCCTCCCCTCCACAAAACCACTCTAATCCAAATCTAACACTTTTGGCAACACCTTTGCCATATTTTAGTTATTACAGATATAAACACTTTATAATCATAATTTACAATTGAAATGGGCCTATATTAAGCTGGGTCTGATGGTCTTTACTATTTTCATCAACACCATAATCTTAAGACCAAATGTCAAGCACAGGCCTTGTGTTGGAGCTGAAAATGTTGACAATCAGGGAGTTGAAACCAAAGTCA
>NC_056745.1:1062948508-1063051008 GCF_019279795.1 Protopterus annectens
TGTTGTTCCATTGAATTCCTCTGCCATGAATGTGTTGGTGGCCAGCATGGATCTTGCTTCTCGCACATCCTTGTACACTCTGCAGACATCCATTGTGGATGTTGAGGTGCAACCTTAGCTGATCAAATCCCAGGGACCTAGGGGCATTCTGCAGATTATTATTTAGGAAGAGATTCGCACTATGTTGATTGAATATCAGCAAGGGTCAGAACCTCTTATGGTCTTTATGGCTGACATCCTTTTATAGAAGAAGAAGAAGTAGAAAACTAAACATATTTCCCCTGCTGTCACAGATCCCCAGCATGACTGTCAGGATTTTACACAGGAGTTATTTAATGCACTCATGGCCTTGAAGCCTCCTCTGGGAGTTTCTGTTCCTGCCCCCCCTTATTAATCTACTCCACTTAAGAAGACTAAGCAGGAGTCATTGGCTTACACCTCTCAGATTCCTTCTCCATTGAACTATAGTTCTGAGGAGGAGGATTCCTTTAATTCATATTCTCCTTTTGAGGAACTTTCTTTTGGGGATACAATATCTTGTATGATGGAATTCTTTAAATGAGACTATACTCAGGTTTCTGACATCCAGAATAGGTATTATGAACTCCTCTATATGGAGTCCTGTAAGCCCTCTGTTGTCTCTTCAGACTCAGCTGCCCTATTAGACACTTTTTCAGCAGTTGGTTAGGTTCTTGATTCCCAACCTCCAGCCCCTAAAAAGCCTGGCAAGTTTTATAAAGTGCCTAATGACTGTAAGTTTCCCTACAAATGTCCTTCTGCTGACCCCACTTTTGTGTCTGTCTCTTCTGATAAACCTTCAAAGCTTTTGCTTTCTACTAAATTGCTTTCTTCAGACAAGGACAGTAGAGCCATGGAACGGCTGGTCAAAAAGGTGTATGCTGTTGCTACCCTGGCCTTTCTGGCTATTAATTATCAGACCCATATGACCAAGTATGTCTTAACTCTTCTTTCTCAGGACTATCAGGTTATCTCTGACCTTCCTGATTCTAAGGGGAAGATTTTGGCCCACTCTTTGGTAGGTTCTTCTTCTCTTTCACCATTCTGTTAAATGTGGTTATGATGCAGCTGATGCTTCTCCTAGAGATGCAGTCTTTGGTTCTGTGTTAAGGCATTACTCTTGGCTTCACCTCCAATCTTTGCCTGATGATATTAAGGCTAAATTGATGGATGCTCCCCTTGATAATAAAAATCTTTTTGGTTCTGCAGCTGCTGAGCTTTATAAGTCCCTGCAAGAAAAGGGAAAGGCCTTGCCAGAACGGAAGCATATTTTTGTTTCCTCTATCCCTATATTTCAGAAGAATTATCCTTCTAAGCCTGATTTTGTGTGTAGACAGTCGTGCTCTCCTCCCAAAGGAGAAAAGAGTTCTAGGCAGCTCCTCCTGCTAAGTCTACTCAGACTCCAACTACTCGGAAGCCTCCTTTTCCATACAAGCCAGGTTGTGTCTGACTATCTGCTGACCTCCATCCTAAGTCAGGTTCCTTCATTTCTTCATCTCTCCCTGTCTCTTACCAACTGATTAAGGATCACTCAGAGTTCTTGGGTTCTGTCCATCATCCATCAAGGATACTTCATGGTGTGGAATCCCTTTCTTCTTTTCTGGGCATTCCCCAACCTTTTTGGAAACAGCTGCCCTTTTTTTTTGGATGTACACCAGGGCCTTTTCTCTAAAAAGGCATCATCCGAGCAGTTTCTGCTCTGCAGAAAGGGAAGGTATTTTATTCGAGAATGTTTTTGGATCCCAGGAAAGAAGGCACATGGAGGTCATTCTGGACCTTGCCCAACTCAACACCTTTCTGGAGATCACTTGTTTTTGGACGCTGTTGCTTCAGACTCTTTTTCTTCTTTCTCTTCTCCAGGCTTTCATGGTCTCTATGGATCTCAAGGATGCTTATCTTCACATTCCTATTCATTCCTGCTTCAGGAAATATTTGCATTTCTCTGTTTCTTCCTTGCATTTTCAGTTATCTGCTTTGCCCTTTGGGCTTTCTACTGCCCCAAGGGTTTTCACCAAATGACTCACTCCTGTGATTGCTTTTTGAAGGACGAGGGGGATACAAATCCTTCCTTACCTGGACGTCCTGGTCATCTAGGCTTTCTCCCCAGAGACCTTTGTTCAGCACCTTCACTATCCTATTTGTCTCTTGCAATGCCGGGAGTTTATGATAAATTTCTAGAAGTCCTTCCTGATTCCTTCTCAGGATCATGTTTTTCTCAGTTGCAGGCTCCTGACCATTCCTGTGCTGACTTCCCTGCCGCCTCTCAAAGTTTTTGCTATAACTGCCTTTTCTGAGTCCCTTCTTCCTCAGGTCTCATTTATGGACAGAGAATTTCTAAGGGTTCTAGGATTCATGGCTTCCACAATTCCTATGCTTCCTCTAGCCAGACTTCATATGAGGAAGCTACAGTGGTTCCTAAAGTCAGTATGACTTTAGCACTGTCATCCTTTAGACTTTCTAGCCCCTTTTCTTCCATGCCTCAAACTAGAGCTTCAGTGCTGAATTCATCAGCTGTCTCTCAACCCAGGGATTCCTTTTCAGCCCCCAGTCCCCTCTCAGGGACTTTTTACAGATGCCTCAGACATAAGGTGGGGTGCCTTTTTTTGGCCCTCTTGAGGTGCAGGGTCTCTGGCCCATTGATGTCATACAACATCAACATCAAGGAGATGAGAACTCTCCTTCTGGCCCTTCAAGCCTTTCATACTCTTTTTGTTCCAAGATCTTTCAAACTCTTTACAAACAATATCACAACAATAAGGTACATCAGCAAGCAAGGGAGAACATGGTCCTACCTGCTGTGCAAACTAACTTTTCAAGTCTGGGATCTAGTTGTCCAGTTTCAGGTGACACTTCAGGCTATTTATAATTCTTCATAGCAAAACATTCTGGCAGACTCTCTGAGCAGGTCCATAACACATGCTCACAAGTGGATGCTTCACAGAGATGTGTTTCTGGACACTGTTCACCAGTGAGGTACTCCTCAAGTAGAACTTTTTGCCTCCATTCTGAACAGATAACATCTTCTTTTTTTGCACCAGAGTCTCAAGTCCTCCATCCAGGAAAGTGGATGCTCTATCTTTTTCTTGGAAGGGGATGCTTTTTTTAATCCTTCTTTCCTATTCCTCTAATAGTGAGGGTCCTGCTCAAGATAGACCAAGACTTCCTTAAAATCTTGTTGGTGCCTTTTAGACATGGACAGCACTGGTTCCCTCTTCTTCTGCATCTAACCAAGGGCAATTACCACAAGTTACCTGACAGTGTGAAGCTACTCACACAACACAATGGGTCTCTCATCTATACTCACTTATCTACTCTTCACCTGACACTGTGCGTGATAGGGTTTTTATCTCTTCTGGACATCTTTTTTTCTGAGGACATGCTTTGGGTTCTTTAGGAGGCCATGAAACCCACTACCAGGAAATCCTATATGTCCAAATGGAAGAGATTTACTGTCTGATGCATTGCTCATACCCAGCATCTTCTTTCTGTGGAGATTTCTCTGGTTTTATTTTATCTGTGTGAATTGCTCCATGCTTGGTTGGCATATTCTTCAGTTAAAGCTCACCGTCCAGCTATTTCTGCTTGTCTGCATTTGACTCCTCCTTTGGCATCTAGGTTTGAGGTCAAACAAATTTTAAAAGGTGTTCTTCTTAGCAGGCCACCCGGGAAACCTATTCTTCATTCCTGGTGCCTTCATTTTGTTCTTGAAGAATTAACTCAGGCTTCTTTTGAGGATGCAGCTTCAACTTCCCTGCAGCATTGCACATGGAAGACCATTCCTTCTTTTGGCCCTTATTTCAGCAAAGAAAATGTCTGAGCTTCAGGTCCTTGTGGCTATTCATCCTTTTTTAGTTTTTCATAGGGACAGGGTGTCTCTTTGTACTAATCCTTGTTTTATGCCCAATGTGGGCAATGAATTGTCTCTTAATCAGTCTATTAATTTGCCCACATTTTTTCCTTCTCTGCAGTCTACTAGTGAGAAGGTTCTTCACACCATGGATTTGCATAGATATCTCAATTATTATTTGGATAAGACTAAGGCCATTTGCAAATCTGAGTCACTTTTTATTTCTTTTCATCCTAGATCTCTAGGTTTGGCTGTTTCTAAGCAGACCATTTCTTCTTGCGTCTCTAAGACCATTTGCTTTTGTTACTCCTTTCATGAAAAAAGCCTTTCAGCTTCTGTAAAGGCTCATTCTACCAGGGCTGTGGCTTACTCTGATGCTTTTTTCAAAGACATGGTTACCAAATCCATCCTGGAGGCTGCTACTCGGTCCTCTGTCCATACATTTACTAACCATTACAAATTGGATGTACTTTTCAGAGCAAGAGATGGCTTTGCCACAGCTATCCTGCATGGTTTTCTTTCTGGGCTTTCCTCCACCCAAGTTTGCTCTTGAGCTTTTGTCCTCTCCCTTTAGTGAAGAATACTCCAGCAGTGATGTGGAAGGACATAGTACAGTTTTGGAACATCTTACCATAACTTCTCTTCACTGGTGCAGTATTTGCTCCCTCCCTCCTCCTCCTTTTCTGTTTTCCTGTTCCTCCTTCTTTCCTTGGACTGTTGTTCATCCTGGGGCTATCCGCTTCTGAGTTGTGTACATCCGTACATCAACTTTATGCCCTACACTATGAGTGGAGAGCATATGTGTGACATACAATGAATATAAAACCTTAAGGCTTTGATATATTTCCTGGACATTGGGCTTACCCTTGGCAGGGGATCCCTTTAGTGAAGAATACTGCAACAGTGAAGTGAAGGACATCTACTGTTATAGTAAGATTTTACATAACTTTACTTTTTCCAGCCTTAAGGACAGTGCACACTTTCCTTAAGGACGAGTAAAGCAAAAAAGGAGAAAACTAGTTGTACAGGAACAGAATCAACATGCAGATTACTAAAATACACTGTTCTCATAACTTTTTATGTAAGATCTGTGTCAAAGTCACTGTATTCTTAATAATAATAAAAATAAGAAAACAGTATTCAAGCTGGCATTGCTTGTTTAAGTCATGGTTTATTAAGTTAAAACAAGAGATGAGTGCTTTCCCCCTTGTCAGAGCTTCATCAGATCTAAGTTATACATAGCATTTCTATTTTAAATATAAAAAAAAACATGTAAATTCCAACAAAAGCTTTAATCCAAGAGCACTTAAATAGATCACATTCAATGGCAGTAAATGGAGCAGTGGTACATACATAGTTTGTATCTTTTATTATGACTGGTGCTGTTTACTCTTTATTTAAGTTAAGTACAAACTCGCTGTTTACCTGGCTGTTGTTACGTGTGCTAGGTATAATGTCAAATAACAATGTAAGAATCTAGTCCCGCATTTCTGTTACAAGAAGAATATCATAAGTGTTAAGGGGTAGCATAGGAGAAAAACTGCATAAAATTTGCTATAGGAAAATAGAGTATTTATTTAACAAAGGCAATGAAAACAATTACAGCTAAAAATATTTATTACAATTTGTGCATCACCAGCTCCTAGGGTCATTAACAATGCATGCTTCCTGACCAGTGTGCCTTGATTCTGCCTCAGTAGAGACCTGCAAGAAGATTGTGTTAGATCACTTTGTGAGAAAAGTACGTGCAGCTATTTAGCATTGATCGAACATGAGCATCTAGGGTAGCTGGCACAAAACCACATGCACAGACGGCAATGCTGAGGTGCTGATCCACTGCTGTAACTCAAGACTACAGATGTGAAAAGAAATGTCTTTTGGAAGTAAGTAAGGGAAGTATGTCTAATGGTAGTGGGAAAAGACAGTAGTAGAGCCAGAGAAACAAACAGAAATGGACTGAAGACTGCAAAGGGAGAAGATGACCAAATCAGGGATGCATAATACAATGAAGAAACGGGGTATGACACATACACAAATATATCAGTCTGAGCTACTTGAATATGGGAAATGTGAAAATCAGACAGGATAGCTGAAATACAGAAAAGTAACAGGAACTACTGACCTAAGTCAGTCCTGATCTCATCAGAGTGTGATTAGTATACCTGTACTATAATGCAAATGTCATGAAAAAATACTTGTTCAGCCGTATGGGGATTTGGACCACAAACTCTTGTTTTTTACACTTTACCTAGCACTTTCAATGCTCAGATCCAGCATGTTTGAGTCTCTGACTGGAGCATCTGCATCTGTTCTAGGGTGCTTGTATTAATTAAGTCCAGGAAGCATTTCACCAGTGAATTTGAAGCAGTGTAAGTTTCTCAGTCTATAAAGGGGTTGTTAAGGTTACCCATGAATAGGATGTCTGATTTTGGTTGAACAGTGATGGCCTGTAGTAGGTTTAGATAAGAGATGTCAGACCCTAGAGGCATTGATGGTGACCTATAGCTAGCCATGATATGGTGAGGGACTTATCTATGGTGACTTGTATATGGATAAGCTCCATGGTATCATCTTGTTAACCAATCTGAAGGTCTGTTTGATGCTAATGTAAACTGAGACACCTCCACTTTGACCCAAGTCTGTCCTGTTGTATGTTTAAATGTGTGAAAGGCTATGCAGTCTTGCACTGCTGAAGTATTTTTATGTCCTTAAACCAAATTTCGGTCATAGCACAGATGTCTGCATTCGGAGTGAGTGAGTGAGGAAGGCTAGAAGGGTGTGGAGTTTTTAATATTTAGGCACCTAGCATTGAGCAGTAACACAATAAGGTTGTAAATATGTAATGAAAATTCCCTCACCCATAAAATCATAGGCTGACTGCTCATGCGTGGTGCTGTCTGCAGGGATCCAGGCATGTGCATAGCATAAAGTATGAATCTGCACTATGTTTACCAAGTGTGCTCACTGCACAAACTGAGCCCTAATTGTATTGATATAGTTATTTATTGATTGATACACAAACGTACATACAATTAGAAGTCTCAGTAGCTTAGCATGTAGCACACTGACCTTTGGTACAGATGGCTGTGGATTTTATTCCTATACCATAGACTTGGATTCATTTTCCAGTACTGATACTGCTGTGCAGCAAAAAGGGGGTGCTGCATTCTAAAATGTGCCTTCCTTAAGATGAGATGTTAAATGGAGGCCCCATCTGCCTGAGTGGTTGTAGCTCAGGTGGATATCAAAGCTCCTACTGTACTAACTGAAAAGAGTAGGGGCTCTTTATTTAACACAGCATAAAAAAACACTATTTCCATGTTTACAAAAAATATATACACATTTCTAATTTTTTTTTTTTTTTTGCAGTTTATTACTTACAATACACCTCTTTTCACTGGGTTTAATTTGGAACCCGCTATGGAAAAAAAAAAAAAAAAAACGCAATTGCACAATTTCCTTTTCATATTTTTCTGGGATCATATAAATTGTTGACATGTACTCTATTTTCCCATTAATACTAAATTCACCAGATAAACCTTTTTCCTAAATGCTAATCTATACATCATCCACAGAAGACATATTCCTTCCCTTTTTTATCATATTCTCCAATTACATCACAACTGCATATTTTTTTCCAAATGTTATTCCTAGCAAAGATACTTCACTCACTGAAAATACAACCCCCCCAATTTTCATATCACCCAAACCCTTACTTTTATCTTTATTCCAGCTCAATTCTCGTTTTCTTTAAACAGTTACTCAGACAAACCAACACTTCCTTCATTCATATTTTGTTCTTAGTAACTGCAACTATGGATATATCAAAACTACTGGAATCACCACCTCCTTTTGCATCACATACCTAGCATCTTTCATTTTATAAGCTACTACCGCATTCATCAACAGTGCAAACAATATTCTACTCGTGGGAAATCCTTGTCTTATACTAAATTTCAAGCATATTTCTTTACTCAAGCCACCCATTCTTAACATTCTCACTGTATTATTTTGGTATGCTGACATACACACTACACTCCCCTAATTCTGTTACCTATTTTATACTTCTCCATAACATCCCACACAGCATCATGTCCTACTGTATCAAAGGGCTTGCTAATATCACCTGCCATAAATTGCACATCCTCCCTTTTACTTATAATATCATCCATAATTTCTCTCAAAACTAATACAAATCTTGACATTCCTTCTCTTTTATACCATATATGCTTTATTCCATAATATTCCTCATCCTTTATTCCGTTTGTTTCTGTATTATTCTCATAAAAATGTTATAATCTGTGTCATTTAGTGCAATGGACTCCATTTTTTATTGCATTCTTCTTTTTATTCTTCCATGTACGTTTTAATATCCTACTATATAAATCTTCATAAACAAACCCCTTCTTCAACCATTAATACAGTTTCAAAATATTCTCTTTGCCAGTCCATTAATTTCTTGTATATTCCATACCCTATACTATCTGGGCCTGATAGTGAATTAATATTTATTTAGCTAAGTACGTCATCCAGTTTACTAACGTTAACTTCTTTTCAAATTCGTCCTTAACTCATTCCATATTTTTTTACTTTCCATTCTCTTTTATTTTCTTTCTTTTTACTCTTACACATACTTTCCATATTTCGCACTACAACAATTATAATTTGTACATGTGTTCTTTTTACCTCTCCTTTTATATTTTTCATTTCCTTCATTATACTAATATCCTCTTTTACTATTTCACCAAAATATGTAAATACCTCCTCCCTTTTCTTTGTAAATAATATATCTGCCTAAACAATAATGCCTTAACGTTTTTCTTCATTTCTTTTATATAGTTTTTTCCACATCAAAATACACTATTATGCTCTAAATTCTGTAATGAATTTCAGTAATTGTTCCCATACTTCACTTTCTCTTCCTTTCCCTTACATCACCCTGCCATTTAAAAAAACATACTTTTTATACTTCTTTTTAAATCCAGTCCACTATTCAGACCAGTTTTTATAGAAGTCCTTCATGGTTATATGATCCTTCCATAACTGCAATACTTCCCACTTTCCAGTTTTGTCCCTTAATTTCTCATATATTTTTTGTATTCTTTTGCCAGTTCTAATACACTCCCTTTCTACCATCACCTCCATCCAAACTGTTAAATGGTCTGGAAAACCTGTCACAACTGTATCACCATCTGTTTCACCCAACCCTTCCAGTAGTACAACATAATCAATTTCAGATCCAAGTGCCCCTTTTTATAAGTCCATTGACTTTTGTAGCATACAGCTAATCTAATACATTTTATCATTTCCTGTATTTTTCTACATATTTCCCTTTCGTTTTACATCTTCCCCTTAAATCACAATGAAAGTGCTCTGCAATTATAATTTTCATGTTAACCACAACATAGTCTACAATTTGATGAAATAGGTTCTCTCTTTCCTTTCTACTTATATGCATATAATGATATAATTCTGTAAGCATGTTCTTTATACCTCACATCCACAACCATTAACCTTCCAATCCTTACCCAGATTACATCTTTTTTTAAACAGTACAGTCACTCCAGAAGAATGTTCACTTCCTAAGTTCCATATTATATTTCCACCTCACATTTTTTCTAAATGTAGGCTTTTTTCACCTTGCAATAATCTTACACCCACTAACAGAATAATATCAATATCACATTTAGGACACTATTCCAGCATCCATATTATTTTTACAATGCTAATAATACTGTTCATATTTACAGAAAATATTCTAAAATTGCTTTTTTCTTCTTTTTAAGATTAGAGGAGAATTTTTTTAATTTTTGTTTTCTTATTTTACCATTTCCTCTACTGAATATTTTTCTCAGGTTTATGTACAAATAATCCTTGATCTTCAGAATCATTTTTTTACCAGCTAGAATTAAAAAAAAGAATATATATATATATATATATATATATATATATATATATATATTGTTTTTCTTACTGTCAATCCCATCTCCTGACCTCTATTCCTGCATGCACTCTCTCCTTATTTTTCCTCTCCATATTTTTTCTTCATAGGTTCATAGGCTAATAGGTGTGTACTAGGCTAATGGCCCTGGAGCCTTTACAAGCCTAGCACATAGAATTGCTCTGGCATCATGGCAGGCAATTTTATTTCCCAGTGCCTCTATTGAATAGATCCACTGGACTGATCCCCAGGGTGAACTTCCTATTTCTCATCCACTCATCAAGATTTCTCTTGAAGAAGGCCAGTGAGGTGCTTTGCTTGACATATATGGGAAGTCTATTCCAGAGCATGGGTAGTCTCTGGGTTATAAACCTGTCCCACCAGCATGTTCTGTTGATTGTGGTAATGAGGTTGAGGTCTCTGGATCATGTGGTGCAGAGGGATTGGGATTTCTTTAGATATAGCATTTCTAACAGAGCAGGGTCAGACATAGCTTTGTAAGACAAGCAGAGATCACCTCTTAGTAGATGATATGTGACAGAGAATAGTTGGAGTTTTTTGAGTCTGTCCAGGTAGGACATGTGTTTCAGGCCTAGGATCCTCTTTGTGGGGTACTTTTGTGGCCTCTCCAGCTGTTGCAGATGTCTGGTGAGGTACATGCCAAATGGGGCATTATACTCAATGACTGGTCTAATGAGGGAAGAGTAGAGAGAGATGATGACCTCTTTCTTCCTGGATGCAAAACCCTTGGTAATGAGATGTGCCACATAGAAGGACTTTCTGACCACAGTGGCAATGTGGTGGTTGAAGGAGATGTTGCTGTCAACCTGTGTCCCCAGATCTCTTATAACACCTTCAGTGTTCAGTGGGCTCCCATCAATGTGGTAATTAGCGGGAACAGAGTTTTTCCCAAAGGGTATGACAATGCATTTTTTGGCATTAAGCTTAAAGCCATGGTTCTGACATCAGTCATTGGTCTCAGTGAGGCCTTTCTGTTGGATGTCTGCATCACTTGGGGAGTTAATAATGGATCCCAGCTTGCAGTCATCTGTGAACTTGGTCAGCCAGAGTGCCTCTGTGTTGGCCTGGACATCTGAGAAGTAGATGCCAAACAGGAGAGGACCCAGGACCAATCCTTGTGGGACTCAATTCATGACTGGTCTGCAGTCTGACTTGGAGTCTGCTACTTTCACACTGTGGGTTCCATCTGTGAGCCAGTTTGCTACCCACCTGATGATACAGGGGTTGATGCCTAGATTGGTGAGTTTATCAATAATTCCTGAGTGAGGAATGGTATCAAAGGCCTTGGCCAAATCGAGGTAGGCTGTATGAACCTTACCCTCATCCACAGCTCTGGTGACTGACTCAAAGAAGTTGGTCTGGTTGAGCAGGCATGAGCTCCCTTTCACAAAACTAAATTGTGTGGATCCAGAGTTTGGAGATTACCTATATCCTTGTTAATTAGGTCCATGATGATGTGCTCCATAGCCTTACATATCAGACTCATCGGGTTAATGGGGCGATAATTCCCAGAGTCTGTAGTTGCTCCCCCTTTATGGAGAGGGATGACTGTAGCAGTGTGCCTTTTAGTAGGGACAAAGCCTGAGGAGAGGCTGTGAGTGAACAGGGCACACAGATGTGGTGCCAGTTCACTTTGTAGTTCATACAGAACACAGCCAGGGATATTATCAGGCCCCATGGAAGCTGTATTCTTGGCCTTGGACAATGCAGCTTCAACCTATGCTGCAGTAATGCTGGGTGCCTGGCATTCTTCCAGTATTGCGATTGGTCCTTTAGGGGGAGAGAGGGGTAAAGTTGGCAGTGAATCTGTCAGCCAGTATGTTGGCAATATCGGCTGGATCAGTATAGGAGGTATCATTGTGCAGTAACTCAGAGCAAATCTGGGTATTGCCGTGGAGATTCTTGATATAACTATAGAAAGCTTTGTGGTTATTTTTAGTGTCTGCCACAATTCTGCCTTCATAACTGGCTTTAGAGGATTTGATGAGGCATCTCAACATTTTGTTGAGGCTAATAAGGGAGTTTTTCCCATCTTGGAACTTCACCTTTTTCTGCAACAGTTTCTTCCTTCTGTTGTAGTTTATTAATGGCAGGGGACCACCAGATTGGCTTCCTTTTTTTAGAGGACAGCATCTTGGTTCTGTTGGGTATGGCTATGCATTTATGTACGTGTTCGTACAGTGCATTAGTGCATAATTCGGCAGTCCTGCATCTATTTTCCATTGCCATGGGTGCTGTGAAGTTAGCCATCTCTGTTTTAAGGAGCCCAAAGTCAGCTTTGGAGAAGTTTTTCATGGTGGTCACCTTTGTGGGGGGTGTGGGTGAGATGCGGATTTCTATGGTAATTAGTTTGTGGTCAGATCTAACCAGGGTGGAATTGACTATTGGTGTAGAGCAGCGGTCACCCATGTTAGTAATAACCAGGTCAAGGATATTGCTTCCTCTAGTTGTGGTAAGAATGAGCTAGTCCAAGGCACTGGAATTGATGTATTCCAGGAAGTGTTGGGCCAGTGTATTTGTGCATGAATAGTTTTCCCAGTTGAAGGAGGGGTAGTTGAAGTTGCCTAGTATGAGGGTGTTGGGTTGGACCCTAGATTCCAGGGTGCTTTGGAACATGGATTGAGAGTCCTGGGACATGGTTGGGGACCTATAGCAGGCTACAGCCTAAATTGCCATTTTATCCCTTCTATAGTTTCTTTTTCATTTAGTTTAGCCCCTATTCAGCCTCTTGTTGCCTTTTCTCATGTATATTTTCTTTCCTTTCCCATTCTTTTCCGCTGTTATTTGTTCTTGACAATCTATCCAAAAGTGCCCACCCGTTTTTACACAACCTGCATTCAAACACACATCTTCTTGCTATATGTTCTTTCTCCCCACACTGATTACAGTGTATCTTGTCATAATCATTAATTGAATAAGAAAAGTCCCCACAACAGAAACCTTATTTAGACTGGCCAGCATATCTTAATGTCCCTCTATGATCAGCCACAGAAATAACACTTGATAAGTGATTCACCGTGTTTTTTTTTCATGTTTCAAAACAGCTTCCTACCTCCACCCTCCATTCCTTAAGTTCACTCATCGCCAACTTTTACAGTGTTAGCAAAAGCTTCACACAAACTTTTCATGCATTTTAACATCCTCTTCTTCTAGGTCATTAGTTCTAAAGTGCAGAGTAAGAGTTTATTTACATTTAGGTTATTAACAGCAAACAAATAATTGTACTACTGATAAATGCGCTTTTTTTTGTTATACAGTTCCAAAAATTTCAGCATCAGTCCCTCAGTTTCAAATGTTAGGTTACAAAATATCTATCTCCCCATATGCATGAAAAATAAATTTCTTGACCTTTACAACCCAGAGCAGTTACCAAATTACCACTTACATGATATCTCTCTATTATGGTCATTTTCTGTTTGTTTTTATTCTCAGTTGGTCTTCTGTTCATTTTGTAACATAGCTTCTTACAGTTTGTTCCTGCTCTCCTCTTTTGCCTGCTGTCACCTTTGCTTAAGTTTTAGTTATTGCAGTATTTGCTGCCACAAAACCAGACCACCTTCTTAGCTTGTTGCTACTTTCCTCTTTTACTTTCTGTCACTTTCTGTCACTGCCAAATACGTTTTAACTGCTGCATTCTCTGCTGCCACATCACCTGTTTTTTTTTCCATGTTATCATCCTCAGCACTTCTGAAACAGTTATCTGCCATTTCACCCCATGAAACAGTAGAACTTTCACCTGGATCATCCTGTTCATTTATTTTTAACAGAACTTCATCTGCAAGCACTCCTGACATCAGTTTTTTTATCTACATCACTCCAACAGACTCACTTACTTCCTTCAACATTGAGACAGCTAAATGTTGCTCATTTGTATCATCCACCACACAGGAATCTTTATTTACATTTGGATGGTCTGCAAACGTATAGGTTCCTAAGTAAGTACTTAGGCTAGATGCCCTTGTAAGCCACTTTAAGCCATCTTATTCGGTAAGAGTTATTTCTAATGAGAATAACTTTGATCATAGCATAGATACTCTAAGAAAACCCACCCATGGCAGAAAGCATTTAGGAGCTGCCCCTGTCCGTTAGTAGTACAGGGGCAGTCCTGAGGGAAATTTTCTTTTTCTCATCCACAGATCCAAGTTGAGCTTGAATATGAAAAGGGATGAACTTTGTTTTATGTAGATGGGAAATCTGTTCCAGAGCAGCAATAGCCTCTGCAAGATAGGTTTCCTATTAAGTAAGCGAATGCTTAATATAGCGAACGCTGTATAATTGACAGATAAATGTCGAAACAGCAAAATCCCAAAGACATGGAACAGCAATTTTTTTCCCCAGAGTAAAAAATCACTGGGTCGTTTTCAGGACTTTGCCATTTCCTCCACTGTGGTGTGATCTCGGAGTTGGTATATTTAAGTATAAGGGGTATGGGGGGCATAGCCCCCTACTTTATTTTGTGGGGGGGGGTTGTTTTTTTTTTGTTTTGTTTTTTTGCGGACCAGCGATTTTTTTCCCTGGGAAAAAATTTGTTATTTCGTTTGTTCAGAATTTTGTGTTTTCGTTTTTTTTTTTTGGGTCGATTATAGAGCATTCCCTCTTTTAAACATTCGCTGTTATAATATAGACCCTGCAAGACATACCTGTCCCTCCAAATCATAGTGTTGATGTTGCAGAAGAGATTTAGATCCTTAGACTGCTTATCTCTGATCCTATCTGACTTGCCAATGTGCAGTAAGTCCATCAGTATTGGGTTAGAGGATGCCTTGTATGCCAGACACAGGTCAGCTCTCGGCAGTCTGTAGGATAGCAAGTATAGTGACAGGCCTCTGAGTAGTTCCATGCAGGACATGTTGTTTAGGTCTTGCATCCTTTTGGTAAGTTATCCCCCTAGATGTTCCATTTGCTGGACATTTCTGGACAGATACATTCCAAAGGGGGATTATATTCAATGAATGGCCTAATGAGGCATGAATAAAGGGTGACAAAGACATCCCTAGATCTAGACACAATCCCTTTGCTTATAAGGTGTGCAATATAGAAAGGCTTTCTTACAACAATGGGCACATGTTGGTCCACATAAGTTCCAAAATTCTGTACCAGGGGATTAGCTCTAATGAGCATATTGTGAATGTGATAGTTCCCTGAAGGATATGACTTACCAAAGGAGGTAACTTCCCCTATTTTAATTTCTTGTGTTCTATCTGTGAGTCAGTTGGCAATCTAGTAGATGGCATGGGACTTTATTTCCAGTTTATTTTGCTTTTCTACTGTGCCTGAGTGGGGAATTATGTCAAAGGTTTTAACCAGGTTGAGGTATGTCATGCGTGCCATTTTACCTTCATCCATTGCTTTGGCGACTTTTTCAAAATAATGCACAAGGTTTATTAAGAATGACCTGTCTTTGATGAATCCAAATTGAGACAGGTCTACTGTCTGGAGGTTGCCTATGTCCTGGCTGATTAGTTCCATGATAAGTCTTTCCATGGCTTTGCATATAAAGTTGGTCAGACTTGCAGGTCTATAATTGCCTGGGCTTGTTTCCTTATGCAAGGGAATGACTGCAGCCATTCTCCATTCACTTGGTATAAAACCTGTACGGAGGCTGAGCTTGAACAGCGCTGTTAGGGGTGTGACTAAATCATGCTTCATGCTATTTAAGATGCATCCAGGGATTTTGTCAGGACCAATCAATGCAGTAGCTTTAGAAAGCATGCTTAGAACTTGGTTTTCTGTGATAGCTGGTAGCGAGCCAGTTTCATGTAAATCTTGAGGGATAGCTAGAGGAGAAAGAGTGGTAAAGTTAAAGCTAAATTTAATGGCCAGTAGGTTTACAATATCTTCAGCAACAGTGTAGGTAACATCATTCACAATCAGCTCAGCACATTGCTGTGTTGTGTTTTAGAGATTATGAATATAACTAAAAAATGCCTTGTGACTGTCTTTGTCTATTAGCCTCAAAGTTGGCTTTGGTGGATTTTATTAAGCTCCTGACTTGTTTGTTTATTCCAGTAACAAGGACTATAACATTCTGGGAATTACTCTTCTTCATTTTGGTCAAAACTCTTCTGCTTTTATAGGTTCATAGGTTCATAGGTTCATACTAGGCTATCTTCCCTAGGGCATTTATAAGCCTAGCCAGAGTGTGTATGGCTTTTGCCACCCATATTAAATTAATTTTGCTATGCCCTTTTTCAAGGTTAGTATACTGTGCCTCTGTCTAACAGTGACACAGTAGTGATACCCGGGGTAAACCTACGATCTCCCATCCACTCATCAAGATTACTCTTGAAGAGAGTCAATGAGGGACTCTGCCTAACCTGGACTGGGATTTTATTCCAGAGTGAAGGGAACCTCTGGGTTATGAATCTGTCCCTCCAGCATGTCATATTTATTTCAGTGCTGAGGTTCAAGTCCCTCGAGCACGTAGCTTGATGGGATTTGGATTTTCTGAGGTGCAGCATGTCCATTGATTCTGGGTTGGACATGGCTTTATACATCAGGCACAGATCGCCTCTGAGCAGGCGGTATGCCACTGAGTAGAGCTGGAGTTTCTTTAACCGGGCAGCATACGGCATCTGTTTGAGCCCCTTGATCCTATTGGTGAGGTACTTTTGGGGTCTTTCCAGTTGCTGCAGGTGTCTGGTAAGGTACATCCCAAAAGGGGCATTGTACTGAATTATGGGCCTGATGAGGGATGAGTAAAGAGGCACGATGACCTCCCCTGATCTAGATGTGAATCCCTTCATGATTAGGTGGGCTTTATAAAATGTTTTTCTAACCACTTTGGCCACGTGGTTGTCAAATGAGAGATTGCTATCAACTTGGGTCCCCAGGTCCCTAATTACTTCTTCTGTACTTAATGGATTACCACCTATGTGGTAATTTGTGGGCACTTTGTTTTTGCCAAAGGGGATGACTATACACTTTTTGGCGTTTAGCTTGAGGCCATGGCTCTGGCACCAGTTGTCTGTTTTTATGAAGCCCTTTTGGAGGATGCTTGTGTCGGCTGGAGAGTCTATTATGGCGCCCAGTTTGCAGTCATCTGCGAACTTGGTCAGCCATAGTCCTTCCATGTTGGCCTGTACCTCCGAGAAATATATACCGAACAAGAGAGGTCCCAGGACTGAGCCTTGTGGGATGCCACTTGTAACTGGTATGGAATCTGACATGGCTCCAGCTATTCTAACCATGTGGGTTCTGTCCTTGAGCCAGTTTGCAACCCATCTAGTGACATAGGGGTTTATATTTAAGCTGGTGAGCTTATCTATAATGCCCGAGTGGGGTATTGTATGAAAGGCTTTTGCGAGGTCCAGGTAGGCTGTGTGGACCACCTTCCCCTTGTCAATGGCCTTGGTGACTGTTTCAAAGAAATTGACCAGGTTCAAGAGGCAGGATCTGCCCTTAACAAAGCCGAACTGGGTAGGATCCAGTGTCTGCAGGTCCCCAATATCTTTATTTATAAGGTCCATGATGATCCTTTCCATGAGACTTATGGGGCAATAGTTTCCAGGATCCGTTGAGGCACCACCTTTGTGGAGAGGGACCACTGTTGCTGTACACCACTCTTTGGGTACATATCCTGTAGTAAGGCTGAGATTGAACAGTAGTTTTAGGTTTGGGTTCAGCTCTTCTTGGAGTTCATGTAGGACGCAGCCCGGGACACTGTCTGGTCCCATTGATGCTGCGTTTCTTGCTTTGGAGAGGGAAGCTCTTACCTGAGCATCTGAGATGTCAGGGGGGGCAGCACTCTGCTGGGATAGATATTAGCCCTTTTGGTGGGGGGGGAGTTTGCGCTGAACCTGTCAGCTAGGATGTTGGCAATGTCTGTGGGTTCGGTGTATTTTTTGTCATTTTGGACTAATTCTGAGCATATCTGGGAATTCCCACCCAGGTTCCTAACATAACTAAAGCCTTGTGATTATCCTTAGTGTCCTGTGCAATTTTTCTCTCGAAGCTGGCCTTAGACGATTTTATGAGTGCCCGTAGTTTTTTGCTAATACTGATCAGAGATGCCTTCTCTTTTTGGGATTTTGCTCTATCATGTAGTAGCTTCCTCCTTCTATTGCATAGTTTGTTTATGGCTGGGGTCCATCAGACAGGACATCTGCCTTTGGAGGATTGGGTCTTGGTTTTATGTGGGATTGCATGATCCATGCATTCCTGAAGGTGTTCATGGAATGCGTTTATAAAGGATTTTGCGGTCTGGGCCGTATTATCCACAGGCCCGGGGGCTTTGAAGGATTCCACCTTGGTTTTGAGGAGTGTGAAATTTGCTTTAGAGAAGTTTTTCACTGTGGTTTTCTGGGCATGGGGTGGGGTCGGGATGTGAATATCCAGTGAGATTAGTTTATGGTCTGATCTTACCAGTGAGGGATACACTTCTGGTCTGGAGCATAGAGTACCCATGTTGGTGATGATAAGGTCCAGTATGTTTTCCCCTCTTGTGGGAGTGGTAACAAGTTGTTCCATAGCATTTGAGTTTATAAATTCTAGGAACCTTTAGGCTAGGGTGTTGGAGCTAGAGTAATGCTCCCAGTCTATGGTTGGGTAGTTGAACTCACCCAATATAATGGTGTTTGGAGAGACCTTCATATTTTCCAGTGTTCTCAGGAAGGCCGAGTGGGGTTCATGGGTTTGGGAGGGTGGTCTGTAGCAGGCTATAAACTGGAAGGCAGTTTTACCCACTGTTAGTTGCACATGTGCTGTGCCACCAACCTGGAGGTGTAGGTATCTTTGACGAATATTGATACTCCCCCTCCTTTTGTGGTTCGGTCCAAGTTTTGGGGCCGAAAAGCATGGTATGCTGGGGTGCTCTCAAGAGCCTTGAACCAGGTTTCTGTTACTGCACAGATATCGATGTTCTCCATGCTAAGGAGAGTTTTGAGTGCATGCATCTTGAGGTTTAGACTTCTGGCGTTGAGTAGTATTACTCTTAGTTTCTTATCCCTTGTGATACCTATGGAGGTGGGTTTGTCTTTTGAGCCTTGCCTAAAAAAGGAACTATGGGGGTAGCAAGAGCCTTTGTCAATATCAGAAAGCCCAGGGGGTGACAGGTGCAAGCCGTCCTTAGCGAAGCATCGTGGCTTGTCTAGCATGTCATCCCAGGCTGACAGGCATTGGATCCCCTTTGAATGACACCAATACTTAAGCCAATTGTTGAAATTGATAATCTTGTCTTCATACTGTGGCATCATTCTTGGTGAGGGTAAGATGCTACTCAAGGTCAGGGTCATACCGGCCTGGGCTACATGCTGAGAGAGCTCCTCTATGTCTCTTTTCATGTAGTCCAGGGAGGTACATCTCAGGTCATTCACACCAGCATGGACAATGACTGAGTCATATTTGTACTTGCCTTGGAGTGACCTGAGTGCTTGTGTTATGTGGCGGATCCTAGCGCCCGACAGGCAGCTCACCGTGACCTTCTCCTTGTTCAGCCTGGTGAGTGGGACGTCAGTGTGCCTGATGATAGAGTCACCTATTACAAGTGTATCAGGTGTGTTGTTTAGCCTTAAGGGCTGTGACTGTTCGGCACACTGGCTTTGTGAGCTATGTGTTGCACGTGTTTTGTTTTGGGGTAGCGGTTGCTTGGGTGTCTGCTTTGGAGGTCTCTGCTGCTTAGGCAGATTTTTATTTAGAGCCTCCAAGTATTTTTTTTGTGTTTATGTGTTTGGTTTGCTGTTGTGGTAGGTCTATGTGAGACTGGAATTGTAGTGAGTGTGGTTTCCTTCTCCTCCTGACTGGTTACGCCAGTACTGAGTTGAGAGAGCTTAGCCTCCAGTTTGGCTATATGGTTGCATCTCTCACATGTGTTGGAATTTGTTGGGAGGAGGAGAGGGTTGTCTGCTTATCGATATTATAATTCCACCATGTAGGACTGTTTCTGGCGTTTGTCCTGCACTTGTTCCTACAGAGTATAGCTACATCTATGCAGTTACTTACATGCTGGAATAGTATGGTGGCATATGTTTTTGCATATTTAGTGGAGTTTATTGGTTTGGTGGGGACAGAAAGCTTGCCAATGTATCACTTAGTAGTAGGTAGTTTGTTTAAAAGAAATTTCAAAAGTTGCCTTGGGTGGAAGGGATCTCTGGTTTCAGTTTTATTTATTTATTTTAATATTTTTACCTAACAAGCAATGAAGGGATGTTGCAAAATGCTCCCATATTAGTAAGGACAAGGATGTTATTCACCCTAGTGGGTACTCTAAATAATTGTTTCAGGGAATTTGTACTGACAAAAGTCCAGGGATCTCTCTGCTTGTGCACTAGTGGTGGTGTAGGTTTTTCAGTCTATAGTTTGATAGTTTAGATCAACTAGGAAAATGGTACTGGGTTTAATGCTGAGTGATTCTAGTTCCTGTAGACAGGTGTTGTGGCTGTCCTTTTTCAGCAAAGGCCCGAGGAGAAAAGCTCCACAAAAGACATACAGAAAGTAGTACAAACATTTAAGATTGTGCAATATATACAATAGATTGAGCAGCATATTGTAAAAGGACAAATACAATATTACAAAGTACATAATGTACAGTTCATCATAGTGCACAATAGAGTAAGATCATATCAGCAGTTTTATATGTTTACAGTATATAGGTATGGTAAGCATGTCCAGACTGCTGTAAAGCAAGAAAGGAATCTTAGTATAATGTGAAGCGCGTATAGAGTCAGGCTAATTACTATAAATTTGGGTTGGAGCATGGGCATATCCATGAGTTAGATAGATGCATTTTAAGCAATTTTTTGAAAGTTAAGGAACAGGTGGTATCTTTGATTTTTAAAGGTAAGGAATTCCACATTTTAGCTATGAAGTTTGAGTAGAGAGATTCTCCTGCTGTATTGTAGGCTTTGGATACCCTCAGTAGAGATTTTTTGGAGGAACGCAATTCACAATTTGTCTTGTAGGGCAACAAACAGTTTTGAAGGGCAGGGTTTTTTTCTGGGTGTTTGAGGATTTGATGGGCTATGGTCAGTTGATTATATGTTAAGAGATTGCGGAGCTCTAACCAGTGGAACTGTTTTAGGGCTATGCAATGATGGGATCTGTAAGTTGAATTTGTGGCAAACTTGACTATCTTGTTGTAGCTTGACTCAAGTTTGTGTAAGTCAGATTGTTTTAGGTTAATGAGAATTGGGGAAGCATAGAGAAGGGTTGAGATGAGATGAATTCTGGCAATAGTGGCTTTTGTATTGTTAGTTAGAAACTGTTTATTTCTCTCAAGTGTTCCACGTTTTGTATGCACTTTCAGTACAGATTGAGCTATGTGTCTATTAAATCTCAGATTATTATCAGTGATTACACTGAAGTTTTGTGTGGGGGATTGGGGAGATAATTGTATTATTAGAGGAGGAGATGTTGAAAGAGATAGTAATGGAAAGATCAGTAGTTTTAGTTGGCTGAAAGATCATAAGCTTTGTTTTATTGGGATTGAGAATAAGCTGGGTATTTGTTAGACAGGATTCAACTGCTAAGAATGATTGCTATGTTTGCTGCTGCAATATTTGTGCAGTGCAGAGGAGAGTAGAGTCATCAGTGTATTGGATAAGGGATGCGTGTAGGGTGGAGGTATGTAGATTATTAGTGAATGTTGTAAAGAAGAGGGGACCTAGGATAGAGCCTTTGGGGATGGAAGAGATTGCTTGCTGCCATTTTACAGCTTGCTGGTGACCTATTAAGTAATCTTTGAGCCAAGCAAGTGTGAAATGGCCGAGATTGAGCTCTGGTAGAGACGTCAGGAGTTTGTCATGGGAGACGGTATTGAAAGCTTTAGAAAGATCTAAGAAGATGGATGACACTAAATGATCATTGTTTCTATGTTCATTGATGAAGTTGATGAAGGACGTAAGAGCAGTGGTAGTTGTGTGTTTGGGGCAGAATCTTTTCTGGGTGTTAGAGAGGAGATTTTTAGCCAGTAGATGGTTTAGCAGTTGAGAGTGAATGGACTGCTGTAAGATTTTAGATAATCAGAATCATATGGCTATTAGGCAATAGATGACTAGCTCAGTAGAGGCTCCACCTTTGTGAAGTGGAATGATATGGGATATTTTCTATATTTGTGGAACACAATGCTCAGAGATGGACTGATGAGTAGAGATACTGGATATGTGATAGCACTGGCAGCGATTTTAAGATACTCTGTGGGTAAGATATCTGCAGCAAGGGTTGTAGGTTTAAGCTTTTTTAAGTATCTTTTTATGGTGTCTGTAGGGTTTGTTTGGAAGGAGAATTTATTACTGTTATGGATATTTATGGAAAGGGGCTTTAGAGGGGTTGAGCAGGGATTTGTTATGGCTATGATGGATTCTGTAAAATAGTTATTAAATTGGGTTGCAGTATTATAATTTTTGTTTGGAATTGATGGGGTGGGGTGCTGGTTTGCCCTGGTTGTATGATTTTATTTATAGATGTCCAGAATTGTTGTGGTTGATTCTGGTGTTTGGATTGAATAATATATATGGATATATGGTACGGGACCTTTCTGATGGCTATTTGGACATGAAGTAGCTCAGGTGCATCATACTTCTTTACTAGCTTTAATGTGACTGTCTTCTGGAGGCAGATTGTGGCACCTTCACCTTTTTTCCCTTTATAGCCATTATAGCCTTTCACAGCCGGAGTGCTCTCCCCAGTTTTAAACCATGCCTCGGTCACTCCACCAATGTCAATGTCCTCCCAGGTGAGAAGAGCCTGATGGGAGTGGAGTTTCTTGTTCAGGCATTGCATCCTAGCATTGACACCTTCATATTTTTTCTTTGCTTGTTTTGTTATGTTGATAGGTTACTCTGGATGATTTTGCCTAAAAAAGGCTCTATGAGGATGGACAATGTCTTTGTCAATATTCAAACCCTAGCAGGGACAGATGCAGCCCCGCCCCCCAGTGAAGCAGCATGGACTGTCGATCATATCCTCCCAAATACTGGACCCCCTTCGAATGACACCATAAACTAAGCCAGCTATTGAAGTCAATTAGTTTTTCCTCATATCGTGGCATCATCCTTGGAGAAAGTAGAATGCTGATCAATGCTAAGCACATACCTGCCTTGGACACATAGTCTGAGAGCTCCATCATGTCTCGCTTCATATAGTCAAGGGAGGTACACCTTAAATCACTGACACCAGCATGAAGAATGACAGTCATACTGGGGCTTACTGTTCAAAGACTTGAGTGCATGGGTGATCTGATGGATCCTGACACCAGACAAGCAAGTAACCATCACTATTTCCTTGTTCAACCTAGTAAGAGGCACATCTGTTTGTCCTACAATATAGCCACCTATAACAAGGAAGTTTGGTTGGATTGATGCCTGCCTTAACGGTCTCAGCATCTATGACTTTGGGATGCCTTGTGTTATGTGAGAAGGTAGGGTTCACTTGCTTTGTGTCTCTGTTCCATTTTGGAAGTCATTGTAGCATCTGATGGACTATGTGTATTTTGATTGCTTTGCAGAGGTGGGGTATCTGGTGTACTGCTGATGATTTTGTTGTCTGAGTTTACTGTGTGTGAGATTTTTGCCTCGAAGGACATTATATATGTATGTCTCTCACACACTGTGTTATGCTGTTTGAATAATAGATGATTGTCAGACAGCATGAAACAATTCTTACACTGTCTCAAGATACTCATCTCAATAAGGTGGGCTAGAAAAGTTATGGGAAAGTGCTTGTCCATCATATTGACGAGAATGACACTTAGGAAAGGGGTAACTATAACTGCTTGGAGTTCAGTTTTAGGATAATGTTTAGGTGGATTTGCCACTGAGTACATAACATTCAATACAAAACAACTAGCCTGGAAACCTTCTGCCACCAGCATGAACCAGTAAATTAATTATAGTTAAAAATGTCATTAAATGCTAAAATCAGTGCAAGCAATATCAATACACCCAGTATTAAGCAATTTTATCAAAGGTCTTTTAGACTGGAGAGTAGTTTAAAGGGAGAGACTTTTCAAAGTGATACTTATGTGCTTATTGTCAACAGCCAATAAACAGGGAGGGGGAAATTATGTTGTCAAATTATCATAAGGGGCAGGCAACAACAGATACACTGGGTTTAAAACAACTACAACAGGACAGGAGGGAAAAACTATTCAACACTTAGATCTGATCTGACTAGCCTGAAACTGCCTTAATGTGATCTGGCTAGCCTAAAACTGCCTTAATGGACAGATTAGTCCTGAACTAAATTGACATGCACTCAGTATATAAGAATGAAACTATGCTTTAATGCCAACAGTTAGATCAGTTAAACAACAAAATGTGGTGTAACTTAATATCTGAATTACTAATATAGGCTTAAAGACCTTAGCTGAAGCAGATACAGACTGTTAAAATGAATTTAAAATTAGATCAAAAAATAAAACACATCTTTCTTTCTCTATGCAGTGGAACCATTACAATGCCAAATAAATGTCAAACAATTTTTTCTCAAAATTCTCATTTCCACCTATAAACTCTTCACACCTTTCCTCTCCTCCTCTATTCTGCTATTTTCCTTTGCCCTCTCCTTGCTGCTGCTGTAGGAGCCCTCTGGTACCATCTAGCAGCTTCAACAAGTACAGGAAGTTCCCCAGTGCTCTGCACTTCCACTAGGCAGTATAAATGTTACCTCATTCCTTTCCTGAAAAGAGGACATTGGCCTAGTGGGACTGCCATGGTCAAGTGTAAATACACAAATTAGCAAAATCATTGCAACCAGAGGGGTGAATCTACACAATATAAGAGCTGGTACAAGCGTCTGATTCTGGCTAACAGTGATTTTTGGAGAACAGTTTCTTGTAGCTAAAAATCATCTTGCACAAATCCATTCTTTTGTACAATGGTTGCTTTTGACTGACCTTTACCATGCTGCCTATAACAAATGTCAGCTTGTGAGTACTTCTAAATGTGGTGGCCAGAGTGGCTTGAAGAGTAGATTGCCAAGGTAAAGATTTAGTAGCCTGCAGGACTGTAAGGTTAGATGGGAGACACACCCCTGAGCTCATATTCAGAGCACTGTTTAATACTATTTTAGTGTTATATACCTTGCATTCATGCCATTAGCTACAATAACTGTGCCACTGTAATGGTCATGTGTTTTGTTTGCATATGTGCTCAATACTCCTGCATTCCTGACATTTGCTTAGAGATTGCAGATACAGATATCTGTCAGACACAAATACAGCACTTTATATAGTCTGTGAAAATAGTAGTACAGTAGAGATTTTTAAGGTCTAGGCAGGAACAAGGCTGTTAAGTCCACTGTTTTCCATACCAACTGAGCAATGCTTAAAAAGCAGGACACACAGAAAAAATGCTGCATCTGCTGCGCAATCCACATCCATATGTACACCAAAATTCTCAGATGCTGGGAATGAGATGGTACTACAGGCCCTCTGTCTCAGCGGCCAAGATCTCTTTGATACCAACGCAGACAGTCAGACCTACCATTACTATGCCTCAGCAGAGTCTGTCAGGAATGTAAATGTGGAGGGCTTTCGGGTCTATGACTATGAAAAGGTTCATGGCAAGGCTAAAGATATGATCTGTGGTGCCATCCACAGAGCAGAAGCTATGGCATGGGAACATTTGGCAACAGGTGGAAGGCCATGAACTGAACCATCCCCTAGACAGATGAAGGAGTTTCGGGCCTCTCTTAAAGACAGTACCACCTCCTTCAAAAAGTCTCACAGTGTGGTGCTGGATGCCGGGGGAGAGCTGGACTGGCCAAAGAGAGTTTACATTGCAGATACCTCTGATATGTAGTCCTATTTCAATGTATCAGTAGCTGCAAGTCTTCTTTACCTCTTAGTCACTATAAACTTCATCACATTTGTCTGACTTACAATATAGAGGTAAATTGGACATCCAACAGGCATGACCATCTGCACTGATATGACCAAGGGTATTTGTTTTTATTATGTTTATATCTGTAAACATATCAGCTGCATGTGTAGTTGTGATGCTGGGTTATACTTACAATGGATATTTTCTGCTTTGGTATATTCACAGGTGATTCCTTATCCAGTACCAGCATTGTGGAACTGCCTCTTTCTAGTGTTAGAGGATCTGTACCTTTTAATAATAATGGTTGTGATGAGATGGCACAGTCAGAGATGCAGAGTGCAAGTCTAGTGAAGGCAGTGTGACCACAGCTTCTCCTGCACAGAAAAATTGTACAATCTTTACACTTATTAATACCTAAGCTACACAAACATCTGGGAAAGGACAGGATGATGGGGACATTAATGTTCAGGGAAGTGTGCAGACTCCCAGTTAACAGATTTCCGAATCTGCCCTAGCATTTATGGGCAGAAACGTTCACATAGGTGGGTTAGTAATGGTGTTCACCATAGACAGAGTTATCATCCTCTCCTTGAGGTGAGTCAGTAGCTTCAACTCAATGTATGTGTAGGGCCATTGTGGAGGCTCAGGCTAGTGCCACCACAGCCATGGCAGAGATAGTGAGGATGATTCACAGTGTGTATGCCGATTAATATAAGTATATGCCCTGGTTTCCTCCCACATTGCAAAAATATGACCGTATGTGGATTGGACACTCTAAATTGGCCATAGGTGTGAATTTGCATGCAAGTGTGTATGGTATAGAAGAATAGCTGTAGCAGGGCTGGCCACCTGACTGCCATTTTTGAAGTGACACCTTGACCCCATGTACAGAAATGGGAAAAGGGCTTACGCATGGGTGGATGGATAGATGTACTATGTGTGTGATTTATTGGGCAGATGTAATCACACACTAGACTATGCAATGTCTTTTCTGGCTTTTCTGCTAAGGGAGATAGACTCTCTTCAAAGCTGGTCATCTACTACATCCACAGATGTTAGTCAGCATGGCAGTGGACATGCAAATTCCCTCAACCTGCAGTGCTAGCACTTTAGTATCTATTGTGAAGGTGTCTACTCCCAGGAGAGGGCATCACTGTGGTCATGGCCATTGTTATGTTGGCATATCAGCTAGCAGATGTCAGTCAAAGTCATGTAGCACACAAGCCTCTAACCAGGGTCATGCATGGGATGCTGAACCCTCTGCCATTCATGCCCTGGATTTGTCTAGTAGGCTGTGCCTCAGTGCTGCACCAACTGCTGAGGCTGTTTCTCTGCAGACACACACATTCACATCACCACAGTCCCCAGCACATCACACACAGCCACAATGACCCAGGATCTCCTCAAAGTTAAAGACCCTATACAAGTCCACGCACTTCCCATAAAAGCACTTTTTTATACACTTCAGCACTTCCCTGTGAAAGGCATGCAGTCCTATACTCCCTTCCCCACTTATGCAAATGATGGTAACTGTGCCCTGCCCTTTATTCATTGTGGCTTGGGTTACTTATGTCTGATGCACAATGTGGCCAGCCTATACATGGGTAATCACAGCTTGCTGTTGTCTTGCATGCATCATTTTTATTGTAGTTTATCTACATAACTCTTTTGATGCACAGTGTGGCCAGCCTATGCACAGGTAATCACAGCTTGGTGTTGTTTTTGCTTGCATCATTTTGACTACAGTGTATCTGCTTAACTCTTCTTTACTGTGTTGAGAAGCTATGTGTCTGCTGCCTCTTTGGAAATTCCATAGCACACTGTGCTGACTTCTGTCTGGCAGAGTTATTCCCTGCTGCTAGTTCCTTCTTTGACTCAGCTTCCACTGCTTCTTGTACAGGGAACTGCTAGCACTATTAGAGCCTATCCTGCTATAACTGCTTCCTAAGCATGATAGTGTGTAACAGTGCACACACAGTCAGTATTTTAGCACACATGGTAGACTCATACTGCAGGGCACCATTGGATAAATCCAGATATTAAACAGTGCTTTCAGCAGTGCAAACACATGCTTAATGATATTTCTGCTTTGTAAAAGTGCACAGTTGAATCCTTATTCTTTTTGATTGTGTGGACTTCTTATGGGTGGCATGAGCCTGGGTTACAGGACTTATCCAACATTACTGGCAAGATGTCCTTGTAAGAGGTGACCTCCCTTGCAAACAACTAGTGCAGGTCTCATGTATGTCATATGTGAGAATTGTAAAAATGGCCTCCACACATTTTGTGTTTTACAGAGCACCTGATAGTTGATGGAGAGATACCCTTTACGGTTCATATAACTCCTTCACAGTTCACCATGTGGAGCCAGTACGTAGGGAAAATTGGCTATATCATAGAAATCCCACATGGTTTTGGCTCTCTCTTCTGGAGTACATGGGAATCACATATGGTCATCCACATGCTGATGCATGGCATCAAGAAACTGATAGAGTATTCTCAAGGTAGAGGCCATGTGTACCCTCAATGTGTACCCAGTAGGTTGATGAAAGGTCCCTGTAGCTAATATATGTAAAGCCACATGTATCTTGATATCTCATGGGGCTGCAGATGAGGTCAAGACATTTCCACAGTTTGTTGGATGGTGTCTCTAGCAACATGGCAGTCCATAATGTTTGTGTTTTGGAGACCACGACTTAGCACCTCCAGGGGAAGGGGCAATGTTGTGCATCATCAGGCATAGCAGCTGCCATGAAGACCTTCTGCATATATACATTTACAATGACAATGGCACCATCTAACATAATTCTGTGATTAACTTCTTTTGAACACGGGCCTATAGATGAGTCCAAATACACAGAGTATGCAGCACTGTTGTGCACCACTTAAACATTTCTGAATCACTCCACCATCTTGTTTTACCTCATTACCATAGATGGTGCCTCAGTATATGGTCATCAGCATATAAAAAGCTGAACACATTAGTCAGGCTAGCCACATTATGTAGCCTGGTTTCTGAATCATGCATACCCTGTGAGCGGCATGATGTAGTAAAGATTTAATTTCACAACTAAAGATACTCAGAACAATATACAGATTGAAATAGTTAAGGAAGTAATATTTATCTGACCATTTGTTTAGCATGACTGGGTACTGATCCCAGCATACCTTATTCAGACTCAGCTCATGTTGAATAAACAATGAGAACAATAATTTATACTAGATGATAATTAAGGTTAATAGCAAACAGTTTTTAGAAAAGTTCTGATGCATATATGGAGGAAAGACAAAAGAAAATCAGAAACAAACTACTAAAATACAACATAACAGTAGCCTCCTATGTTTTTAAATAGAATATTACATATAACCTCAGTTTGGTAAAAATATTAAAAACAGCAGCAAAGCACGATCTGAAAAATTTGAACTTTTTAAGCAGCAGTGAAGATGTAGAGAGGGAGAGTATCACAGTGTGTCATGGGAAAGGGGGAAGTGCTAAATAGCCTGGAAAACATTGGACTACAGAGCAGTCTTAATTCTTGCTGCCTAAGTGATGTGCATTACAAAGGATGGAACCACTCCTTTCAGATGACCAGATTTTTAAAAAAGAAGGTCTATCTTCTGCAGCTAGCAAGACCGATGACTCAGGTGTTAGGACAACTGAACCGAAAAAAAACAAATTCCTGGACAATTTGGAATCCTCCCCTTTTTCCTCATGATAGTGCCTCCTTATCTTCTCAAATCTGCTGTTATAGCACTGAGCATTGAAGAAGTATATTAAAAGTAGGAGAGAAGGAAAGGAAACTCCAGACCATAGTCATTGAAGGAAGGGGAAGGATGGAGGGTATGTTACATAGAATCTCCCAAATTCTGCAAGCCTTTCACGGTATGCAGGATTAGTGCAGGAGCTCTAGCAGGCAATATGTCTGCTGTGCGATCCAGGAATAGCCCGCAGGGGTGTGCATGAGCGCTCCTGCACTAGTCCTGCACAGACTCAGCCCCTGTATGCAAATTACCCCATTTACAGGAGAACTCCATGCAAATGAGGTGAATTTGCTATCCAGGAAACTGGAAACCAGCCGTGCAGGGCTAGTGTAATCTGTAGAAATGTACTTGGTTAGTAACCAGGTACATTTCTGCAAATTCCAAAACGGAGCCGTGACAGCTCTAAATAAAGGGTACACATCATTCAGGAAGCATGCCAATGGCCAAGTATAAGGCCATTGGCATTGAAAACAGTTTAAAAATGTAAAAAAATCAACTTTTATTTATTTTTTTTTCCAGTCTTGGCTGTTTAAGCGTAGGGCAGTGGTGCACAAATGGGATCGGGCTAAAAATAAAACAAACCCCCCAAAAAAGCAGTCTAACTAAAATCACTATTCTGCCATTATAGTCAATGGCAGGCAGAAGACAACATAGCCAGTGAGTAGTGGTTGCTAAGGGGGGAGGCTCAGTGTGAGACATGTAACTATGTATTAGCAGGCAATCCTATGCAAATGAGGGGAATGATAGTGAATCCCAGATTTCCCCAGCATGCTAGTACATCATGGTGGGGGGGGTGTCAGGCATACTGTAACAGATTGGAGCCCTGTGGCTCAGGTTTGCTCCTAGTTTAGCACAGCTAGGCAAAAGGGTGTGTCTGAGTCTGCCTAGCACTCTTTACATTGCCTAAGCAGGTGTGCACGCCGCACACTGGGTTTTAAAGAAAAAAAAAAGGTAAACCAGAAAATAGCAGCTCTGTGCACATTTGAGCACTGTGTTTGCACGGCGTGCCCCTGGGCTTAAACAGGAAGGCAATGGGAAGGGAAAGCAGGAGTAGGAAGTTAATCAAAGAGAACTAGCATAGCTGGCAAGTGAAATGTATCAGAATCAGCCAATTACAAAGGCAGCAGACCAGCCCAGCCCAGAACACTACTATAAACTATGCAAACACCTTCCCCTCTGCTTTTCCCATACTTTATACCATGGGTGGGGTGTATACAAGTGGGGAACTTTTAACAAACAAAACTACAAAATGACAGGGGATGCAGCAGGCATCATACAACATGTGCAAGAGGATGAGAGTGGTGAGGATGTGAATGCTGCCGACCAACCCACAGTGAGGAGACGGAGAAGAGTGTAGAGACCCAGGGTAACCTACCAGTGGCTAAATGAGCTGGAGACAGTGGAGCACTATAGGGTGGACAAGGACCTCCTATAGCAAATTGTTGAGCTGTGCTGGCCACCTGACACACCGAACTGACAAAGGGGAATCCATCCCAGTGGATACCAAGGTATGTGTAGGCCTAGGAGTGCTAGCAACAGGTACCTCCCAAAGCTCAACTGGGGATATCATGGGGATTCACAGGCATCAGCATCCAGAGTATTCCACCAGTTCCTGGATGCCATGTCAGCACATGCCACTGAGCATGTATATTCCTCAACAACAGTGAGGTGCTGGCCAGCAATATGCGTCTCTTCCACCGAATAGCAGAATAACCTGAGGTAGTGGGTGATATAGACTGCACGCATATATGCATCAAAGCACCACCCAGTGATCAGGATAGGGCCTACATCAACTGCAAGGGCCTCCCCTCCATCAACTGACAGGTCATGTGTGATGCCCAGGGCATTATAATGAATGTGTGTGCTGGCTGCCCTGGTAGCTATCACGGTTCCCACATCTGGCATCTGACACAGCTGTACCAGAGATTTGCCAATGGGGACATCCCCTATGGTCACCTAGTGGGGGATGCTGGTTACACACTGGAGCCATGGCTAATGACACCCATCAGAAATGCACACACACCCAAACAAGAATGCCATAATGAGGCACATGCACAGAGCAGACTTATAATAGAGCATGTGTCTGGGATGCTCAAGTCACGGTTCCAGTGCCTGGACACATCCGATGGAGCCTTGCAGTACTCACCAGCTACATGTACTCATATTGTTATGGTATGTGTCATGCTACACAATATGATCCTGCAGAAACAACTGCAGCAGGAACATCACGGGGCAGGACCACACAGCCCCCCACCAATGCCAAGGCCTGCACAGGCACAGAGTGACATGGAGGAGGAACAACCTAAGCCTGCCCCAGTAGGCAGATAGAGGCATGCCCAGCATGCCCTGACCTTGGCAAAGAGGCAACGCATAGCACATACACTGACACAGTAGGGACCCAGGGAATGACACCTCTCTCTGACTTGCACATACAGTAAAAGGGATGCCAAACATGACATTACGTATAGGGATAAAAACTGAATGAAAAAAATACCGGCTTGCTGGATTTCGGTAATTAAGGTTCCACAGATCCTCTGATATTAACCACTACTATTTATTTCACGACAACACTGCACACAGGTCTACATGCAATGAAACAACATCACCATAAAACAAAAAAACAAAAGTTTAGCGCTTTCATCTGCTTAAAGCAGACTTCCTCAGAAGGATCTGTGGAACCTTAATTGCCGAAATCCAGCAAGCCGGTATTTTTTTCATTCAGTTTTTATCCATATATCAACGCTTCCTAATTACGTATAGGGAGTATACTATGTGCATCTGACATAGGCAGCCCTCCAGCACCATCCTCAATACTGGTAGACCCACAAGGTAAGTCAATCAACCTACCAACTGCCAAATGGAATAGAATGTGTCGTTACCTGTAAATATGGTATGGATGTGAGCATGCAAGGGAATTGGGTGGCTGAATGGTATGGCAGCCGACACCCATAGTGGCACCATGACATCTGTAACAAATACTGGAGCCACCTTAGAAGCCAGTACTACACAGGGTAACAAAACCCACTGTAGGAAATGTGCTGGGTGATATGTGTGTCCATATGACTCGCACATGTCAGTCAGGGAGGTTCACATACCCAAACACAGTCTCAGCCAGCAGGACAGCTGTAAACAAACACAAACAGAGCCTGTGCTATGGTCTCTGAATGATGCCTATGGGTAACCGCTCCCCAGGCCTACACAGACAGACTACAGCAGGTCAGGCAGTGGGATGTTAGTTCTGAAGGGTAGGAAGTCAAACACTAATATGTAGGGCAACCAAAGCTAAGACCTGTAGTACACTGATATGCCTTTGGTCAGCATGATAGGTTAGAATACAGAATGAAATGGATTACCTGACATACCAGTACAGTCACAGCAGCTGTGTGCAAGTGCCAGGTGTGACCCCCCCATCCTATGTAGACATGTAGAAACAGTAAGGTATGCCCCCCCCAATCACGTGTAGAAATGTAGAAACAGTCAGGTGTGCCCCCCCCCAATCCTGTGTAGAAATGTAGTAACAGTCAGGTGTGCCCCTCTAGCTCCCATGTAGAAACAGTCAGATATGCCCCTGCCCCCAATCCAGTGTAGAAATGTAGTAACAGTCAGGTGTGCCCCTCCCCACTCCCATGTAGACATGTAGAAACAGTCAGCCAGGTGTGCCCCTACCCCCATTCCAGTGTAGAAATGTAGTAAAAGTCAGGTGTGCCCCCCAATCCTGTGTAGAAATGTAGAAACAGTCAGGTGTGTCCCCCCACAATCCTATGTAGAAATGTAGTAACAGTCAGGTGTACTGTCCCACTTCCATGTAGACATGTAGAAACAGTCAGGTGTGCCCCTATCCCCAATCCAGTGTAGAAATGTAGTAACAGTCAGGTGTGCCCCCCAATCCTGTGTAGAAATGAATAACAGTCAGGTGTGTCCCCCCACAACCCTATGTAGAAATGTAGAAACAGTCAGGTGTGCCCCTCCCCACTCCCATGTAGACATGTAGAAACAGTCAGGTGTGCCCCTACCCCCATTCCAGCGTAGAAATGTAGTAACAGTCAGGTGTGCACCCCCATCCTGTATAGAAATGTAGAAACAGTCAGGCGTGTCCCCCACAATCCTATGTAGAAATGTAGTAACAGTCAGATGTGCCCCCCACACTCCTATGTAGACATGTGGAAACAGAAAGGTCTGCCCCTTCCCCCAGTCCATTGTACAAATGTAGTGACTGTCAGGTGTGCCCCCCCAAACCTGTGTAGAAATGTAGTAACATGCATGAGTAGGTATAATACGAGTGGAGCTCAGATGCCCAGAGGTGGCCAAGGTAGCAGGATAGGTTGTAGCATTTGCACAATATGCAGGTCTGTGTGTTAGGATGGTGTGTGTTTCATAATGTGTAAGTGTGGTCAGTATGTATGCATGCTGAGGTAAGACCTGGTGGCCATTGCCCACTCCTGCTGATGACAGGGACAAGCCCTCACAATTGCAGTGCCAAAGACAATCCCCACCAGTATAACACATACTAACAGTAAGCCATTGTAAATGTATGGAGATAATATGTGTCACCATCTGAAAGAGTGACATGGCATGGCTGTTGGGCTAGATATACAAGCAGTAGACAGGAGAAAGTACCCCAGACATACAGTATATATTGTGTCACTGTAAAATGGAGACACCCTTGGAATTGTGCATACAGGCATGCATCACAGTAACTGGACCTATAGTAGGGGATACCGGTGATGTCTGCCCAAACACTTGCAGATCACAAAGGAGGTAGGACTGATGTATTGGAATTCAGCTGATGCACCTGCACATGCCAGCATAACTGGTATGCCCCATGCATATCTGTGTGTCAGATGCAAGTAGTGTCCATAGCACACATGCACCCAGCTCACGCAAACACCACCCACAGGCACCTCTCTGGTCACATCCCTGCTGTGGGGGAATGGGTACAGTAAGACCCCACCTGTATATGGCAATAGCGGAAGACTGCAGCATGCAGTGCAGGTGTCCCATGCAGGTGTTTCCCTAGCTGTAGGTAGCACCCTGCCAGCATCCACACCACCTAATCAAGACTGATAGAAGGTATTGGCATAAACATCTATCACACCTATCCTGTCACCCCAGGGGAATATAGTGTATGGTGGTCTGGGACTGTAGGGCTGACAGAATGCAACGGCCTGCCACATTTGGCCTGCAGCAGCACCTAATGCCCCACAGGCTTCTGCCAAAGGCCTATGTTTCACACGTACTGCCAATGCATGTTATGTCATGGACACCCAAATAACAACATAACACACTCCACATAAGCCATATGCAAGGCCATGTGGACAAACCACAGTAACATGTCCATCATGTCCCACTGCATGAACTGTGGACCAACATTAACACACACTAACAGGAGTTGTCTCAGCCCAGCAACTTGTAGTTTATTGGCTATTTTGGGCTAATTTCTATCTCTTTCATCTCCCTGCTTCAAAACCCACATTTGTGCTATTTTGCGCTTGTATACAACTCAGCAAAGCTCCTCTACAAGCTACAAGCAGCAGAGTGACAAAAGAGTGACTTTCAACTGATTAAGTATTTTTTTCTCTGCATTTTTCCTGTGACTGCTAGTTTCGCCTAAAGCGCGATCTACTAGCATTTCTGTGCTCTAAAAAGCTATTTTTTGCTGCATACTATAGTATTTTTGCTGTTTGCACTTTTAAAGTCATTTAAGTCGTTTTTTGTGTTGTAATCATCTGTTTAACTGTTGTAGGCTACACACTCAAGTGTGTTAGCCTGTTCTAAGCATTTAAAGTGTTTTTTTGTGTAAGGTTACTGTATTTTCTGCAAAAAAAAAAAAAAAAAAAGAAAAGAAATTCTTGTTTCCTGCCTTTTCTAAGCTAGTCTAGTCCAGTTTTCAGGTTCTGCTGAATTCTGGGCTGTGGTACAAGTTCCTGTGTTGCCCATATCCTTACTTGGATAGGAGGAAGTTTCTCTGTTCACCAGTGAGAGTGGGGAGCTTTGAGCAGCCTATCTGTCCCTGGAGGAGTGGTCTCAGCCCAGCAACTAGTAGTTTATTGGTCGTTTTGGGCTAATTTCTATCTCTTTCATCTCCCTGCTTTAAAACCCGCATTTGCACGGTTTTGCACTTGTATACAACTCAGCAAAGCTCCTCGTAGTGTCCTGCAGAGTACTACAAGCAGCAGAGTGACAAAAGAGTGACTTTCAACTTATTAAGTATTTTTTCCTCTGCATTTTATTCCTGTGACTGATAGTTTTGCCGAAAACGCGATCTACTAGCATTTCTGTGCTCTAAAAAGCTATTTTATTGCTGCATACTATACTATTTTTGCTGTTTGCACTTTTAAAGTCATTTAAGTCATTTTTTGTATGGTAATCACCTGTTTAACTGTTGTAGGCTACACATAAGTGCGCTAGCCTGTTCTAAGCATTTAAAGTGTTTTTTTGTGTAAGTTTACTGTATTTTCTGTAAAAAAAAAAAAAAAAAAAATATTCTTGTTTCCCGCCTTTTCTAAGCTAGTCTAGTCCAGTTTTCAGGTTCTGCTGAATTCAGGGCTGTGGTAAAAGTTCCTGTGTTGCCCATATCCTTGCTTGGATAGGAGGAGGTTTCTCTGTTCACCAGTGAGAATGGGGAGCTTTGAGTAGCCTATCTGTCCCTGGAGGAGTGGTCTCAGTCCTGCAACTAGTAGTTTATTGGCTGTTTTGGGCTAATTTCTATCTCTTTCATCTCCCTGCTTTAAAACCCGCATTTGAGCGGTTATGTGAGGTTTTGCACACCGTGTAGCGCCGGTTAGCTAGGGTTAAACTATTCCAGGCTCCACGAAGTCTGCTCTTCAATTTTGCCCTTGGAACTAGTCAAACTCTCAACTAAAGCACTCTAACCTTCCTTTTACAGTCCAGCACTTGCTCTAAGCACTCAGTAAGCACTAATAAATGCTAACACTACACCCCCCTTTACTATACAGTAGTACAAGGCTCCCTATTCATTCCTACCGGACAATCAGTAAATCAGTTCATTTATCCGTATGGGCATGTCCAAAGAGCAGTTTCAGGTGTAGTCTCCAGCCCAGCTGGTGAATCTGAGAATCTTGAGGCAATGTTACAATTGCCTCATGTACACAGACAACCCTCTCCTCCTTCCAACAAACAGAAATATATGTGAGAGATGCAACTATACAGCCAAACTGGAGGCCAAGCTCTCTCAACCCAAGGCTGGAACAGTCAGTCAGGAGGAGAAGGGAAACACTCGCACCACACTACCAGTCTCACATACACCAGTCATATCTGCACCAGCAAACAACACACTTAAATACATAAAAACATACTCAGAGGCTCTAAATAAAAATCTGCCTAAGCAGCAGAGACCTCAAAAGCAGACATCTAAGCAACCTCTACCCTCTAACAACAATCATGTATCACATACTTCACAAAGTCAGTGTGCCATGCAACCACAGCCCTTAAGGCTAAATAACACACCCAATACACTAGTAATAGGTGACTCTACTGTCAGGCACACTGACGTTCCACTCACTAGACTGAACAAGGAGAAGGTTACTGTAAGCTGCCTGTCGGGAGCCAGGATCCGCCATATAACACAAGCATTCAGGTCACTCCAAAACAAGTACAAATATGACTCTGTCATTGTACATGTTGGTGTGAATGACCTGAGACGTACCTCCCTGGACTACAGGAAAAGAGACACAGAGGAGCTGTCTGATCATGTAGCCCAGGCCGATATGACTCTGACCCTGAGTAGCATCTTGCCCTCACCAAGAATGATGCCACAGTATAAAGACAAAATGATCAGTTTTAACAATTGGCTAAGCTATTGGTGTCGTTCAAAGAGGATCCAGTGTCTGTCAGCCTGGGATGACATGCTCGGCAAGCCACGCTGCTTCACCAGAGATGGCTTGCACCTGTCACCCTTAGGCTTTCGAATACTGGCCAAGGTTCTTGCCACCCCCATAGTGCCTTTTTTAAGCAAGGCTCAAAAGACAAACCCACCTCCATAAACAACATAAGTAGCCAAAAACTGTGGGTAATGCTACTCAATGCCAGAAGTCTAAACCTCAAAATGTATGCACTCGAGGCACTCCTCAGCATGGAGAAAATCGATATCTGTGCAGTAACAGAAACCTGGTTCAAGGCTCCGGAGAGCACACCAACACTACCAGGCTACAACTCATACCATACCTTTTGGCCCCAGAACCTGGACCGAAATACAAAAGGAGGGGATGTAACCATTTTCATAATGGATACTCACACCTCCAGGTTAGTAGCACAATGCGAGGCCTCGGAGACCATCCATGTGAAACTAATAGTGGGCAAAGCTGCTTTTCAGATTGTAGCTTGCTACAGATCTCCCACCTTGTCTCAGGACCCCCACTCAGCATTCCTGAGAACACTGGAAAATATGAAGGTCCTACCAAACCCCATGACACTGGGTGATTTCAACTACCCAAACATTGACTTTGAAAACTACTCAAGTACAAACTCCTTTGGCCAATGCTTCCTGGAGTTTGTAAACTCAAATGCCCTGGAACAACTGGTCACCATGCCCACAAGAGGTGAAAACATATTGGACCTGATCATCATCAACATGGGGGATTAGTGTTCCACACCAGAGGTAAACCCCTCGCTGGTAAGATCAGACCATAAACTTATCACACTGGACATTCACATCCTGACCCCACCCTCAGTCAAGGAAACCACTGTGAAAGACTTTTCAAGAGCAAACTTCACACTTCTCAAGACCGAGGTAGAAAGTTTCAAAAAAACCCTTGCTAAAGGATAAGGCTGCCCAAACCGCAGAATCCTTTACAAATGCATTCTTTGAGCACCTACAGGAATGCATGGATCGAGCCATCCCAAGTAAAACCAAGACTCACTCCTCCAAAAAGAGGAAACCAGTCTGGTGGTCCCCGGCCATAAATAAGCTATACAACAGAAGGAGGAAACTATTACATGATAGAGCAAAATCCCAAAAAGGAAAGGCATCCCTGATCAGTATTAGCAAGAAACTACAGTCCCTCATAAAATCATCCAAGGCCAGTTTTGAAAGAAAAATTGCCAAAGACTCTAAAGATAATCACAAAGCCTTCTTTAGCTATGTCAAGAATCTAGGTGGCAACTCTCAGATCTGCTCTGAGCTAGTGCAAAATGGCAAAAGATACACTGAACACACTGACATTGCCAACATCCTGGCCGACAGGTTCAATGCAAACTTTACCCTCCCCTCACCCCCAAAAGGGCCCTTGTCCATCCCAGAAGAATGTAGAGCCCCAGACATCACAGACAAGCAGGTGAAAACAGCCCTCTCCAAAGCCAAAAACACAGCATCAACTGGACTGGATGGTATCCCAGGCTGCGTCTTACACGAGCTCCAAAATGAACTAAACCCTCACCTAAATTCACTATTCAAACTCAGCCTCACCACAGGCTATGTACCCAAGGAATGGCATACAGCAACAGTTATCCCGCTCCACAAAGGTGGTGCCACAACAGATCCTGGGAACTATCGCCTTATAAGCCTGACTAGCCTGGTCTGCAAAGCTATGGAGTGCATTACCATGGAACTCATAAACAAAGACATTGGGAACCTCCTGACACTGGACACTACCCAATTCAGCTTTGTTAAAGGTAGATCCTGCCTCCTAAACCTAGTTGACTTTTTTGAAACAGTTACCAAGGCCATAGATGAGGGAAAGGTAGTCCACACAGCCTACCTGGACCTCACTAAGGCCTTTGACACCATTCCCCATTCTGGCATTATAGATAAGCTCACCAGCTTGAATATTAACCCCTATGTCACAAGATGGGTTGCAGACTGGCTCATGGATAGAACTCACATGGTCAGAGTTGTGGGTGCCATGTCCGTCTCTAAACCAGTTACAAGTGGCGTCCCACAGGGCTCAGTCCTGGGACCCCTCCTGTTCAGTATATACTTCTCTGAGGTACAGGCAAGCATGGGAGGACTATGGCTGACCACGTTCGCTGATGACTGCAAACTGGGGACCATATTCAACTCTCCGGCTGTCACAGACATCCTCCAGAAGGGTCTCACAGAGACAAATACCTGGTGTCAGAACCATGACCTTAAGCTAAATGCCAAAAAGTGCATAGTCATCCCCTTTGGGAAAAACAAAGTGTCCACAAATTATCACATAGGTGGTAATCCACTAAGTACGGAAGATGTAATTAGGGATCTGGGGACCCAGGTAGCTAACAACCTCTCCTTTGATAATCACACTGCCAAAGTGGTTAGAAAATCCTTCTATGTAGCCCAACTAATCACGAAAGGGCTCACATCTAGATCAAGAGAGGTCATTGTGCCCCTCTACTCATCACTCATTAGGGCCATAATAGAGTACAATGCCCCATTTGGAATGTACCTTACTCGACACCTGCAACAACTGGAAAGACCACAGAAGTACCTCACCAAGAGGATTGTGGGCCTCAAACAGATGCCCTATGCAGCTCGATTAAAGAAACTCCAGCTCTACTCGGTTGCTTACCACCTGCTCAGAGGTGATCTCTGCCTGACGTACAAGGCCATGTCCAACCCAGAATTAATGGACATGCTCCACCTCAAGAAAACCAAATCTCTTAGAGTCACATGCTCCAGTGAGTTAAACCTCAGCACAACAATAAACTGGACATACTGGAGGGATAGATTCCTGTCCCAGAGACTTCCCTCACTCTGGAATAGAATCCCAATTTATGTTAGGTAGAGCCGCTCACTGAATCTCTTCAAGAGAAATCTTGACGAGTGGATGGGAAATCATAAGTTTACTCCTGGGATCACTTCAATGGCCCTGCTAGACAGAGGCACAGGAAACTAATTTAAAAGGGAGGTGAAAGCCAACACATTCTGGTTAGGCTTATAAATGCACTTGGGCAGATAGCCTAGTACCTACCTATGAACCTATGAACATGTGATGGAGTGATACCCTTAGGGAAAGTATCAGAGAATGTATGCATAATGTATGGAAGAGATTAGAATAACAGAGGGGTGGGGTGGGAGCATGGGCAGCATGGAATGTGCAGGGTCCGACACCAAGCTGTGTGCACACACTATCCCTGGGTGCAAACACATAAATGCGTGGCTACACACCTGCCCGTACACCACAATAGGGTAAATGTCCTGACCCATGGCCCCTGCCTCTGGCTAACCTGTGTCAATCTGTACAGATTTGAGGCATTGCCACAGCAAGATAAGCCCATACAGATGCAATCACCCTTGTCCCCCAAGTCATTACTGTGAGCAAGAATGTCCACCTGACAGTACATGAGGACAGACATCATTGTGTATAACAGTACACATGTCTGAATACCTCTGCTAGCAGCAGTACCATGCAGCTGAAGCAGCAAATACACAATCACCTACAGTACACACTATCCCCTGTATAGTTTGTCACCATATTGTCAAATGATCAATGGATACCCTGCAGAAACAGTATGCTACCTGTAGGTGCACAACACAAAGGTTTGCACTGCAGTACAAACTACCTGGAATCGATCCACACATTCAATACAGAAGGGCATACTGGGCATGCTCACACACTTAGAGTAATGAAGGCAATGTCAGTCAACAACATATGAAAGGTCATACTGGGCATGTTCACACACTTAAAGAAATGAAAGCCATGTCTGCAAACAACAGTGGACCAGACATATCTGGCAGTTGCAGATGTTAGTGCAGACACTCCTCAGTATGCACCACACATGCTTTGCACACACAGTGGATAGGAATACAGGCATATATCCAAGGACAACACACTATAATAAGCAAAAGTAGATGTACATAGATGTGTGGAAGAGAGTGACTGTCACAAGGGGCCATCCATTATGAGACCTGTCCCAACCAGCACACAGCCAAATTACTACAAAAATATGAGGTTCAGATGTCACTCACTGTAGAGCTTAGCCACTGGCATCTGCCAGCATTACAGACTATGTGGTGCAAGTACTAGCTGTGCAACATGACTGTACAAGGAAGTAGTCATCTAGCAGTTGTATACACGTACCTGTGGAATATAACCCTGCATGTGCCCGCATGTGGTGTGTCAACCTCTAGATGAATGGGTTATGGCCCATGTACACACATTGCCCTCCCCATAGCCTTACTATGACAAGGCTGCTGAGGTCATCCACTTTGAAATACACCCTTGAAAAATGTGTAGGCCAGTAATCTCCGTGGCGCATCCTATAACTGTGTACTGCTGTAGTGTGCTAAATTATTTAAGTAGGAGTTCTAATCCCAGATATGGCAAGTGTGTGTATGTGTGTGTGTGTGTGTGTGTGTGTGTGTGTGTGTGTGTGTGTGTGTGTGTGTGTGTGTGTGTGTGTGTGTGTGTGTGTGTGTGTGTGTGTGTGTGTTTGTGTCTCTGTGTAGAGAGCAATGCGTTTTAGGCTAGTCACACTCACTACAATTCAAATGCCTTACTTTGGCAAGGCTGCTGATGTCATACACTGTGAAATACACCTTTTGGAAAGCTGTAGCCCATTAATCTCCATGGTGCGTCCTATAACTGTGTACTGCTGTAGTGTGATAAACTAGTTAAGTAGGAGTTTTAATCCCACATATGGCAAGTGTTTTTTGTGTGTGTGTGGGTGTGTGTGTGTGTGTGTGTGTGTGTGTGTGTGTGTGTGCGTGTGTGCGTGTGTGTGTGTGTGTGTGTAGAGAGCAATGCTTTTTAGGCTAGTCACACTCACTACAATTCAAATGCACTACTTTGGCAAGGCTGCTGATATCATACGCTGTGAAATACACCTTTCAGAAAGTTGTAGTGCAGTAATCTCTGTGGCGCATCCTATAACTGCATACAGCTGTAGTGTGATAAACTAGTTAGGTAGGAGTTCTAATCCCAGACATGGCAACTGTGTGTGTGTGTGTGTGTGTGTGTGTGTGTGTGTGTGTGTGTGTGTGTGTGTGTGTGTGTGTGTGTGTGTGTGTGTGTGTGTGTGCATCTGTCTGTGTAGAGAGCAATCCTTTTTAGGCTAGTCACACTCATTACAATTCAAATGCACTACTTTGGCAAGGCTGCTGATGTCATACACTGCGAAATACACTTTTCAGAACATTGTAGCCCAATAATCTCCATGGCACATCCTATAACTGCGTACTGCTGTAGTGTGATAAACTAGTTAGGTAGGAGTTCTAATCCCAGACATGGAAAGTGTGCATGTGTGTGCGTGTCTTTTTCTGTGCAGAGAGCAATGCTTTTTAGGCTAGTTACACTCACTACAATTCAAATACCCTACTTTGGTAAGGCTGCTGATGTCATACACTGTGAAATACACCTTTTGGAAAGTTGTAGCCCAGTAATCTCTGTGTCGCATCCTATAACTTTGTACTGTTATAGTGTGATAAACTAGTTAGTTAGGAGTTCTAATCCCAGACATGGCAACTGCGTGTGTGTGTGTTGTGTGTGTGTGTGTGTGTGTGTGTGTGTGTGTGTGTGTGTGTGTGTGTGTGTGTGTGTGTGTATGTGTGTGTGTGTCTCTGTCTGTGTAGAGAGCAATGCTTTCTAGGCTAGTCACACTCACTACAATTCAAGTGCCCTACTTTGGCAAGGCTGTTGATGTCATACACTGTGAAATACACCTTTTGGAAAGTTGTAGCCCAGTAATTTCTGTGGCGTGTCCTATAACTGTGTACTTCTGTAGTGGGATAAACTAGTTAGGTAGGAGTTCTAAACCCAGACATTGTAACTGTGTGTGTGTGTCTCTGTGTAGGGAGCAATGTATTTTATGCTAGTTATGCACACTATGATTCAAATGCCCTACTTTGGCAATCCTGCTGATGTCATTCAGTGTGAAATACACTTTTGTGGAAGGAGTACTCCAGTAATCTCCGTGGTGTGTCATATAACAGCTTCATGCTGTAGTGTGATATAGAACTCTGGTAGGTGGCAGTTGTGGATGTTTTGTGTGTGTTTCTATGTCTGTCTAGGGAGCAATGCATTTTAGGCTAGCCACACTCACTACAATTCAAATGCCCTACATTGGCAATCCTGCTGATGTCATTCATTGTGAAATACACCTTTGGATAAGGAGTGCTCCAGTAATCCCTGTGGTGCATCCTATAACAGCTTCATGCTGTCGTGTGATATAGAACTCTGGTAGGGGTTCTATTCCCACACATGGCAATTGTGGATGTTTGTGTGTGTGTTTCTATGTCTGTGTAGGGAGCAATGCATTTTAGGCTAGCCACACTCACTACAATTCAAATGCTGTACTTTGGCAATCCTGCTGATGTCATTCATTGTGAAATACACCTTTGGGAAAGGAATACTCCAGTAATCCCCGTGGTGCATCCTATAACAGCTTCATGCTGTAGTGTGATATAGAACTCTGGTAGGGGGTTTATTCCCACACATGGCAGTTGTGGATGTTTTGTGTGTGTTTCTATGTCTGTGTAGGGAGCAATGCATTTTAGACTAGCCACACTCACTCCAATTCAAATGCCATACTTTGGCAAATCTTGCTGATTTCATTCTTTGTGAAATACACCTTTGGAGCAGGAGTACTTCAGTAATCTCCATGGCGCATCCTATAACTGTGTAGTGCTATAGTGTAATAAACTAGTTAGGTAGGAGTTCTAATCCCAGACATGACAGGTGTGTGTGTGTGTGTGTGTGTGTGTGTGTGTGTGTGTGTGTGTGTGTGTGTGTGTGTGTGTGTGTGTGTGTGTGTGTGTGCATGTCTGTGTTTGTAATTCATATCCTGTGTGAAGGTGAGTATGTAATAACTGGACTCAATGTGGAGTGGATTTTGCAAATTTCTTATATGGTGGCCCTAGTATATATCACAATGTCCACTGTACAGGGATAACAGATGAGAAATAGCTGAGGGGCTGGGGTGCAAATCCATACCCCTATATGTGACATCAAGGCCAGGCAAACAAAGTTAGCAACCCTAGTATTACCCATCAAACACTCTCAATCCATGTCTCATACACACACATACTTGCCTAGACAACAGCTGCTATGTTGGTAGTATCCTGCATATTGCCCACTGATAGTAACCATGGTGTGATTGCAGTGGACTACAGAGGGCAAGGCACCCTGTCCATCTGTCTAATAGGCATGTACATGCTGACAGTGCATCTTCCCAATGTTCCCCACTGGACACCTGCAACACCTGTGGTGCCATCAAATGTGACCCACAAAGGACATACCATGCCTAAAAACATGCCCTGTATGGACAGATGTCACTGACACCAGGGGAATGGCAGTATCATGCTATCACTGTAGGTGCAGGGTAAACCTGATGTCCATTAACAGTTCCCACCACATGAGACCAGGACTGACACATCTGATGATAATCTGTGTACACAACATGGGCCAGACACCCCAGGTACAGTTCCACATGTCACTGTACATGCACATGGGAGGTGTGCACATCCCAGACACCATTCATGCCATAGACTAAGGAACACATACAGGACAAGCAATGCACAACACTGGCCACATGCAATTGTCACCTAGGTGACTGGATGGTGAACACAATACCCACCTGTGTGGGCAAATCCAAAAACTACACCCCTAAGCCACAATGCAGACCATTGTCATGTGGGCTAATGCCATGAAATTCCCACCATCTAGCCGTGTATAGCTGTCTGGCACAGTCGACCACTACACACCCATGAAGCAATGCACCCATCCATGTCAGTACTGGTACCATGTGTGTGTGTGTGTGTGTGTGTGTGTGAGTGTGTGTGTGTGTGTGTGTGTGTGTGTGTGTGTGTGTGTGTGTGTGTGTGTTGCATGATGAGTATGATCACATTCACACTCACTACAACCCCCATTGGCATGCTGAAGCATGCCGTCCAATGTCAGACACCTCCACATACCCTTTGCCCATATAACCTCTGTATGGCCCCTGTGGTGCATGTGATACCTGCACAGTAATGTGTTGTGGAAATCTCACTAGTGATGACTTATATTCCTGGCCCTGCCAAGTGTGTCCAATGTGTGTGCATCCATGTGAGAGTGTGGCTGTGTTGATAATGGCACCTATTCATGTGGACAGGCACGTGTACTACACCTACTGTATATCTACCATATCCCTGTTGCAGATGTCACTCACCATCACATATACATTTTGAGGGCTCCTCAGCATGTAACCTATGTGGTGCATCCAATAACTGCATAGAAATGTGATAGCACTAAATAGTCGTCAGGGGTTTGATACCCTGTGCTGGTAGGTGTTACTCTCCCACCCCTCCCTGACTTTTCTTTGCCTCTGTCTGCCTCTCTCACTCCCTCTCTGGTGGATGTGGAGACCTATACCTGCTTTTCCTAGGCAGCAGCATGTGTATTTTAAGTGATGCTCATGATCAGCTGATGGCCTCTGCATGAATTGCAGCCCTCCTCTAGCTGATTACATGTGGAACAGCTGTGGTAACATTCCCATTGCCATTTGCATAGAAACACACTCCAATATCTAGGAACATCATGTTGGTTTTGGGCCTTTTCATTCACTGTGAGCAGGAACTCATTCTGTTGTTTGGCAAACAGCATATTGGATGGATTGGGGATTTACCTCTAGCAACATACACTGTGGAAACAGGACAACACACAGGAGGGGGATGTGCCTGACCTGACTACAAGTAAGTGCTGCTATACTACATTTGGAGTAATGTTGGTTTAACAGGGTGTGTATGGATATGGCTATCCTACATGTTTTAATAACTGCTATGTCAGTGCTATGTTGATGAGGAAACCCCTTCTGTAGAGTCATCTGCAGACTGGGCAGTGTGTGGTGTCTTTTGTTTCATTGGTTACACACAGAGCACCTATCTGTGAACTGCAGAAGGTAGTGTGAGGATTACAGTCTGTAGATGGTGACAGCCATGAGAGTTACTGACTTCATATACCTCATAGGACATATGTTGCACCAAACCCTGTTACAACAGTAAATGTATGAGGTTATAACAGTAACATGTCAATATTGGCCCTGTATATGTGCCTCCAGCCACAACTCTGTCAACCTTTGTACATATGTCATGCAGTAAAAGGTGCATATGTGCTGTACACCATAATTAGTGACATAATATCTGATAACAAGCCAGTGAGATATCAGACTGCTACACATGTTATGTATAGTAGGGGTTATATTTGATGACATAACCTGGGCATTCTGTGGTTGTGTGTACAGTACTGAGGTCTGTGTGCATAAGGTGAATGTCAACAGTGTGTGTATTGTTAATATGTACTTTGGCCTGTTTACAGACTGTGGTAGATGTCATTGTTCTTGGTCCCATTCTATCTGATGTTACATGCTTCTCCACTGTATGTTACCCTATCGGCTTACATGTTTGTAGGGCCATACACACACATGTCCCATACCACAGACAGGCATCAGACCACACTGAGTAGTGGCCCAGTATATGTAGAGATAGTGTGTGAGTGGAACATATGAGGATGGTGTTGAACAGATAGTCCATCTACTGTAATATTACGCTAGCTTACCATACATGGCTGCGGCTGTGTTCACATTGGTTGTGGTTATGCACTTTCACACTGATTTATCATACTCTGTGCTGTGACATGTCTGTAGAGCCTGCTATATATGCAGGTACATGTGCATTCCCCATTAGAAAATGTAGGCCAGTGTTGAGTCAGTCTGCCTGTAGCCTGCACAGTGCTTTGTTACATGCCTAGCAGCTTAGTGTACTTACCCAGTGAGATATCATGTCCAGATACTTGCCAGATGTACTGCTGCCGGGCCCCCCTTAACAGTAATGTATGTCATACAGAGCAGTGGGATGCTGTACCGATGTATGTCAATATCTAGTTGGTAGGTGGGTAGTATGTGGCCATGGCACCTCTATACCAGTGGTTATTATGTGTCAGGACAGACAGGGGTGTGTGAATGCATAACCTATGGGGGCAAATGTATACCAGTCATTACGTGTTATACCCATCTACATGGTTGTTAACATCCACATTGTCAGGCTTGGTCCACATGTCTTGCACTAAGGTGTTCTATGTGTACCTCTGGACTGTCCAGAGTGTGTCAGAATGTCCACATATATTACACAATATCTCTGCTGTAGTCCACAGGAGCATTACGTGCTAGCAGCAGTACTGTACTATGATGTCTTTAGGATGTCTGCCAGTAGCCAATGGCGCACATGTTAAAAGCAGATGTGACCTCCCACACACACCATGTCTTTGAAGACAATCCCTATTACAGTAACAATAGTCTAAAACTATACCTGTTACACACACCTGACATCCCCTTGCACTACAAAGTTGGGACTATAGGGGCTGAGGTAGGGCTACACTCCATGTTCAGGACATATGGTGAAAATATATGTATATATAATTCTCCAGACATCTATATAGATATATACACATATACATATTGACATATATAGATGTATATGTATATGTACATATATATATATATATATATATATATATATATATATATATATATATATATATATATATATATATATATATATATATATATACATACATACATATAAACACCCAGATATATACATATACAGAATTGGCAGTAGTAGGTATATCAGAATAGATATGTATGCACATATAGTTACTGATATCTACATATATACCAAAATAACTAGGCACATCTGTACACACAGGATGTGCATACATATATAGCTATATAGACATATATCTATATATACATATAGGTATATCTATCTATATATATATATATATATATATATATATATATATATATATATATATACACATACATACGAAGAGATGTACACATGGCCATATATATGTAACAATATACAGGTGTGTATACAGACATATGTATGAGTATACATGTGTATGTACATGTAGACATGTATAGACCTATTATATGTATACAACCATATTCCTGTCATAAGTAAACCTCACAGTTGTGTATACCCTCCCAGATGTATCTCACCATATGTATCTGCTATGTGCACATTATTGTAAAACAACATATGTGATGCAACAGTCATTAATAACAAGGACTACACAATTTAGGAACTAAAAGCAATTGTTCAATACTACTCAATATGTGTATTGACAGCTATATTTGTAAAACAACAGCTGTCTTCACAGTGGTCATGGCATAATGGTTAAGTGTTGTGACTTTGGTGTACATGGTCTTGGGTTCAAGACCTGCAAGGGCTGTTCATTTTGTTGCTGGGCAGAACAAGGGCTGTCAGATACAGAGTGATTAAGGCAGTTTTGAGCTGCTTTAGGAATTTTTGCATGGGTTTGTGCAAAGCTAAGCAGTGCTGAGCTATGGGTAAAAGTACAGGTGTGCACACAGTGTAGGCATTGCTTAACAGTGCTCAAATCAGCTTAGCTGTTATATTGCAGCAATGTTGATACTTGCTAAGCATGGCTTAGCCCTGGTAACTAGGACACACCACCCAGTCTGATAATCTGTAATAAGTGTATGTAATGCCATGTACAATACATGCATCTATGTGCTGTCATTACAGTAGCAAGGGGTGTGAGTGTCATGTGTGCGACACAGACATATATGAGGCCTGTAGAGCACTGTTATCCATGTGAATGTGTTACATACAGGTGTAGTATCTCAGGATATGTGCTGTCACACTGGCATGTAGTGTATCATAGCAGTACTACTGTTGACAGTGCTAACCCAGGCAAGAGCAGAGTGCTAAATGTAGTGCTGACAACCGGCACATCTGCGGGCATAGCTGGACACCAAGGCCTCCCAGTTGTATCCCTGGTGTGTGAGCTGTGGCACAGTATATACCCCTTACTGGGTAATGATCCATCATGTGAAATGTAACTGTAGACTACCGTCTGTACAGCACATGTTAGTGAGGGCATCCGACATGTAGTTATCGCATACATATTGTTGTCAGATGTATATCTGTCAACACACTCATGCTATTGCATAGCTACTTGCCAAGCTGATGACTGTCAGTCCCTGTACAGATGTGCAGATGGCAGGTATCCAGCTGGGATATGTACTGGCAACCTGAGCTTGATTGACGCTGAAATGTCTGCCCAGCTGTGTAGGAAGTTGCATATATAGGAGATGTCACCCTGTACGCACCACATACCACGGGTACCTCCACTACACTACCACAGTCAACTGAACATGCCTGTGTACAGGTCTCCATCACAGACACTAACCATGTGTTGTAATGCATGCTGCATACATGTCAACTTGATCACTTCAGTGGCCATGTGCAGGAGGCACCTAGAGGATTGGCTGATGCATGTCATTCTCACCCTGAGGGTCATGACAGTAGTGTCTGTCGATAGATTGCCCACTGCCACCTGGCAGGTGGCAGGATACAACTGTACACAAAACCCCTACACAACCCATCTCCCATTGGACAATAGCTAGGTACACAGCTATGACCACCTGCAGGGATGCACCCCTGTACTGACACACGTGTACATGTGCATAACTCAGTGTATAGCAATGTCTGTGTGTTAGCACACTTATACTTGGGAATTTCATGAGGGCCTTCACAACCAATGCAACACACATTGCCATAGTCAGTTGTGGCTGCTGCTGTATGGGACATTACATGCACCCTGTTAAGCTCCCTCCCGTACCGACTGGATGAGCCTTGCAGTACCAGCACAACAGTGTTTTACAAATGGGTCGATAGGCATGAGATACCCATTCTGTTCTGGTATGTGTGTGTAGTTGTGCATGTCCATCTATCTGTAGGGTATAGCATTCCAAGGCCACATACTCCTATTAAAATACCCATTGCCACACAGTAGTACAGGTAGAGTTGTTGCTGCCCATAGGTGAGGCATGACAATGCAACACCCTACTAAGCATGTGGCATGTGCATGAGATGCATATCCCTGTAGTACCACTGTTGGGGTATACTATGGGTTGTATCGCAGTTATGGCCAATGTGTGATGGTGGGTATGGCAGAGTGTCATCATGGGTTTCAGGGAGTACAATATCCACTGGGGGATGTGGGTGCTGTGTACAATGTCATTACACCAATGTACACCCGGTATATGTTCCATGTACCATGTTATGCTTACCACTGTCACCATCAACCATACAATTAACTGTTACCACAATCCAAGCCAGTTATGCATGTGATGTGTGCAGCCTACCTGTAACACATTGGACACACGGTCAAGTTAGTTAGCAGCGATAGGCCCTGGTATCTTGGATGTGTGTCTGGCTGTTATGTGTCTGTTAATGTATATATGATGGTATGTCACACTACGTACTGTCCAAATACACCCATTACATCCCCCATTAGCATACTGTACATGTCTGGGGATGTTCTGCATGTAACATGTAACCTGGGACACACCTCACCCTAAACGCTGTGCGGTGTGTGCAATGTAAACCACACACTTCAGTATCACTACATAGCTAGGTAGGGGTCGAGTCCCAGTATTGCCAAGTAACAGTGTGCGTGTATGTGGATGGGGCTACATAAGGTTGCAGGGTATACACACCTCAGTGGGTCACCTGTCCATGTGGCACAGGCAATAACCAGTTTAGTAACCTGTGACATGTGTTCACCTGTACCCCAGATATGTCACAGCCATGGTGTCACCACAGTGACATACCCCGTTGTGGAATATGATTGCAGACCATCCTCATGCTGACACATGTACACCTACAACACAAATGGATAACATTATAGGGAATGCAATCAACCAGTGTTACTAACAGCTATAATGCATCATTGCTGGATGGCTACACTACCTGCCATGTATGCATTACACTTTACTCCTTACAAGATGTTACACTACAGTACTGTGATACACTGTAGTACAGTCACTGTGTGCATCAGAACCATATCAGCCTATCCCTGCATTGATGGTACAGATGACAGGGATGTGGCACAGGTATCATCATACGCACAGGGCATCCTTGTGCTGACACTTCTACACCTACAACACAAATGGATAACAATATAGAGACCACAAAAAAGTGTTACTAAGAGCTATGAGGCATCATTGCTGGATGGCGACACTACCTGCCATATATGCATTACAATCTACTCCCTACAATGTGTTACACTGCAGTACTTTACACTGTAGTACAGTCAGTATGTGCATCAGAACCATATCAGCCTGTCCATGCATTGATGGTATGGATGACAGGGATGTGGTACAGGTATCATCATATGCACAGCGCATCCTTGTGCTGACACATGTAAACCTACAACACAAATGGATAACATTATAGAGACCACAACCAACCAGTGTTACTAACAGCTATAAGGCATCATTGCTGGATGGCTACACTACCTGCCATATATGCATTGCACTTTACTCCCTACATGTTACACTGCAGTACTGTGGTACACTGTTGTACAGTCACTGTGTGAATCAGAACCATATCAGCCTATCCCTGCATTGATGGTGTGGATGACAGGGATGTGGCACAGGTATCATCATAGGCACAGGTGTGATGTTGGTTTGCCAGAGGCCGAGGGTGGGCCATATATTTGACACCATGTGTGTGGGTGAGGGGTGTACTGTGGTGAGTGGGCGAGGTGATGTATGTATGGGGTTGCCCTAGGTGTGTTTGCATAGTGTGTGGGTATGCATGCAGACAGTTCTGCCATGTGGCTGCCCTACACAGGTGTTTATGGACAGCTGCAGACCATAACTGGCAAGGTGTGCAGTTCACTGCCTCTGGCCATGGACACATGGACTGTGCCTGCCAGGGGTTCCATGGGAATGTCCAGGTACAGGCCTTGATGTGCTATGCTCACCTGCTGATGACAAATGTCTGCTTGTACCAGGTCTCTCCTGGGACTGGCCAGGACCACATGCACATGGCCTGCTGTGGTGTGGTGTGGACAGCATTCCCCGGACACTGGCGTGGCTGCTACTGCCACTACTGGAGCCCCTTGGTGTCCTAGCACATCCATGTTGACTGCCAGCTGTTGGTGTTGCTGGCCCACGTCCACGCAGGCGACGCCGCATCCTCACCATATCTTGAAGCACAGACACACCACGACAGATGAGAGCCATCATCTCACCATGCTGTCTATCTGTGATCTCGGTATAAGCAAAGATGGCACCCGACAGTTCACAGATGTTGTCACTTACAGATGCGAGAACAGCCCTCTGCAGCCATGGGCCCTGTCTGGTGAAACATTCCATATGTGCCTGCGCCACCATGACAGCCTGAAACATGTGCCTGCTGGTACCAGCTATGTCACCTATTCCAGGAGCATGATGTCCAGCAGCCCTACCACGAGCACCCTGGGACATCTGCCTATGTGGTGCCCTGCTGGACACCCAGCTATACCTGCTGCGACTGGCCCCAGTAGGCATGGTTACCACACTTTCCCATGCACTGCCACCAAATCCCAGTTGTCCCTCCACTATGGCCACTGGTGATGGGTTATGTGTAGGCACTGAAACTGTGTGCGGGGTTGGGGTGGCTAAAAGGGGGATGTCAAATGTTGGCACAGTGTCGGCCCCTGACAACCCCACCTGTGCCTCAAAAGTACTATCATTATCTTCAGTGTCTGTATGGACACCAACATCAGATTGCATGCAGGAGGGACCTTGACCCACCTCGCCACCTGTGAGGGAAAACAATAAATGCACTTTAAAACCTGTACAGCATTGCCTAACAGTGCACACACACACACACACACACACACACACACACACACACACACACGTCCGTAATACCTACCTGTCCATGGCTGTACAGACAGTCTCACGTATATGTCCATGTGGTACCCCATCCTGCATCACACTTGTTAACATACACACATTGATACCACTCCTTAACATATCAGTCTCTAAACGCCTACAAAAGCAGACACACCACAAGAACTGTTACTACATTACCTGCCTGACCTGTGTGTAGTGGTTTTACATGGCCTCACTGCTGTCATTCAGTATGTACCCTCTGTATGTTCAGACATGAGCAAGGCCCATATATGTGTGGGCTACTATGTTCTATACATAATATCACACACTGGTGGGGCATGTGTATGTAATGCTCAGTACATCCCAGATATGCTGCTCATGCAGCCTATCATGTGACAACTGTAATATATGGAAACACTCCCTGATGTTGACTAGTACTTCCCCAATGCATCTGTAAAGCTGCATACGTGGGCTGTAGGTGATCTCCCTGCTGAATGCGATATTAAGAGTGTACCTGGTGTCTACCTTCCTTCTCGATGCCTGTTCCATGCTACAGACCATATTATACTATCAACTGTCCTGTGATTAAACACATGACAGGTATTCCTGGTGTGTAATGTGGCAGTCCATGTCTAGGTACTGCATGGTCCCAAAGGGAGGTACAGCTGTATGAACACCCCACAATCTCACATGTGCATACATGGCCACCCACACAAACACACACATGCACACATGCATCCTACATGCATCTACCTCCCTCCACTTCACCATAGTGACCCTGCAGACAACCTAACTAACTACCAGGATGCACAACCACACACATACAGGTGAGGTTGCACAATGATAATACACACAGTCCTCCTATTACCCATCTGTCAACATGCAGAACATATGGTACAGAACAGCATGCAGTTCAGCTATAGTTAATTAATGCTAGCAACAGTATACATGTCTGTGATGCATGTGCTGTGTCACTAGCTGATGCCCCTTCCCCTCGATACCACTGCACCCATGTACACAGTATTGCTGTGCACCTGTTCTGCATCCTGCCATGTACTGTGCACCACATCTCACAGGTGTACAACCCATTGTGGAATGTGTTGTACCATGTCAGTTATGTCATCTTTAATGCTCACAGCCCCTATGTTTTTCAGCAACACATAACTGGGATGATATGTGGACAGGTGTCATTGGTGAATGCCTGATTTACAGCTCTCAACATCAGTGGACCATGTATGACCAATCCAATACTCTTACACTAAGAACCATCAGAGCATACCATGGCTATGGGGAATGTACACACCATTCCTGATATGACGCACCCATCCGTGATCTGCATTGGGACCACATCACTGCATATCTTAACAGAACATCTGCCCGATATGTGACATATGTCCTGTACTTTCACATGCAGTGTCTACGGAATGTGTTAGGTGTGTGGACGCTGACCATGATGCATACACTCTGTGTGGGCATATGTATGCTATGACAGTTTGATGAACCTCTTGTTGTGTGTACTACAGCAGTCACTCCTAGTGAGGGTATACCAGCGTGGGACATCTGCAATTGCCAGTGTATGTTCAGTCCGCCCTACGCATGTCCCCCTACTCTACATGATTGCAAAGTCTACTCATGTGCACATCCCATAGTGTTCACACACTGCCGTCACTATTGGTGTGGGGGTAGGGTTACATCTGCCACAGGTCCTGAACCTGACTAAGTGTGGATACTGCCATTCTTAGCATCTATAGGATCCCTGCTGCAGTGGACTGGTGTGTCATGCTGACACTTCCCCTCCTTCAGCCTTTTTGCAGATGCATGCCAAGTATGCCCTACACATGTGTGTCACTTTGCAGTGTCCCATACACTGAACACCACATGTTACAGCCTAGTCCTAGCTGATAATGTGGACTACTGTAATGCCATATGCTATAGTGTATCTCTGCAGCAGTTGCCATTGTCCTACAGTTATATACATTGGTGTTGCACTGTATATGGGTGTTGCTCCAAACATGTCCCTACTGCAGGCCATGTCTCCTACCATTATGTTACCCCCTGTGGACACATTCCACAATGTCAGGATGTTAGGTATTATGCAGGTGTCTGACATACCCTTCCAATACCCCATCATGGTCACCCCTGTGATGCCATACATTTCACAGCAACAATACGTGCACATTTACAGCATGCATTCTGGGTAGGTGTGTTAGATGTGTGCATGGAATATACCATCACCATTACATGCCCGGTGTGTTGGCAAGCATCTACATAAACCATACTCACCAGCTACAGGCTGCTGCCTTGGTGGTATCCCAGAGAGACCTACATAAAAAACAGTGAGAGATGCAATGTCAGTGGCCACACCTGTGGCAGTGCTACAGGGTGGGTGCAGTAATACAATACATCAATGGTACATTTCCACAATACTACCACATCTGGACATCTGTTTATCACTACTATGCAGCAACACAATATATCTATGACATGTCAGATATGCATGATATACCTGTACTGATACAGATGTATAAGCAACAGTGGTCTACTGATATGTCCTGTGTCCTTACCTGCACGCTTCTTGGCTGGTGTGTGGGTAACACCCACCTCCACAAAGGTGTCCGGCGGTTGATGGCTGGCTGGACAGGCAGGTGCCATGAGGCTGGCCAGGAGCTCCTTCACACATGTCAGGGGGATGGATGGAATGGTTCCCCTATGGCTAGGTGATCGCCCCAGACTGCAGCAGCACGCTGACAGGCATTGTAAAGCAGGTCAGTACAATGATGCCGGACCTGCTTATAACTGCGGTTGTGCAGTTCAACATCATTGACCCTGTGGACTAGGTCATTCCTCGGGGGGGGTCCACTCCAGATGGTCATGGGCAGCCCTGCCAAACATCACTGGGTAGTGCTGGATTAGGTGTATGATGAGCACTTCATTCTCAGCTGCTGAACTAGTAGGCAAATGTGCATGTGACATCTTGGCTGAAAGACATAAAGATGGAAACAGGTCTGAGCAACTCATACAACAAGGTTACCACAGTTCGTAATACACATCTCTGTCACCCCCCCACCACCATATCAGCTTCAACAAATGGTACACACAACTCATTAGGCTTGGCTACAGCTTACCTACAAGTGGGACAGAAATTGTATTGTACCACACTTTCCTACTATGTGATTGTAGCCATGTTCCCTGTGTGGACACTATCATTGCTGACCTGTCATAGACTTGTCACCTGCATGCCATTGTCAGGGCCACAATGGTTTCATCTATGCCTGTGGTATGTCTGCTTTGTGATTGCTGCACATCTGACATTCTGTGTTATTGGGGATATCTATGCATGCTGTTGGACATGTTCCGGTATTCTGTAGACTATACTACTAACATATGTTCTATAACAGTGACACAATAACATGTATATGTACTATTGGCCATCAGAACCACATCTCCAAACCCATCTTCCCATGTTACCTGGCCACATCACATGTGTGTTACAACCTGGGGCCTCCTCATGTAGTGGTCCAGCAATACCATCAGGTGGAGCCAACCCAGGGGATGTTGTTCCCCCCTGGGGACATGCACAGACATGTTCCTGTCCCTCAAGGTCAGGTCCAGGGTCTGTTCCTAATCGGGCTTCACAGACATATGTGGGATGTGCTACATCACTCTGCGGCACCCAGTACACATTCACAGGGCCAACATGTTCCTCCTGCTCAGCCTCCAGGCCAGGCACCTTCAGGATATGGACTGCTGTTGTGAGTAGCAGTAAGTGGGAGGCTTGTTCCCATTGTGCCCATATTGGGGCACATGGGGCATCCACATCACAGACCGCACACACCATCCAGGGTGTTTACCTACCACGTGTCACATACCACCCCTGTAGACTGTCCTCTATATCTACCAACCCTGACCACCTCCACAACTATACCTGCCATACTTCACCATATTCCCATTCCATACTTCACAGACAAGGGCAATGTAGTCTCAACAAGGGATTAACATGTGACATACCCATCCATGTTGCACACACTGCCAGTTGTAGATATCTGTGTGTATTGCTATGTTTGCTATTGCCTCACACATAGCATGCATCACTGTGGTAGTAATATAGGGGACATGTATTTACATACATATGTTTGTGGGTGTTTGTATATATGTAGACATGTGCATAAAGCTATATATCTATATATGTGTAGATATATGTGATGTATATATGTGCTCATATATATGTCTACACGTGGGTATCTGTATATGTGTGGACATACATGTTGATATATATATATATATATATATATATATATATATATATATATATGTGTGTGTGTGTGTGTATATATATATATATATATATATATATATATATATATATATATATATATATATATATATATATATATATATATACCTTTATATATTATATATGTGTACATATGTACACATATGCATACCTACATCAGTTCCACAATCTCACAACACCTTCCTGCACAGCTGTACTGTTCTGCCTTGCTACAACATAGACAGGTGCCACATATGGACACAGCCTGACATTAGGGGGGTAAATGTAGGTCCAGATTGCAGGTAACCCTATTACACACCTATGGCATTACTGCATGCTACATTACAGATTAACCTGAGTATCCTGCAAGGGGTTGCTGTGGGTCCTACGTGTTCATCATAATGGCATTACTTCCACCACCAGCTATTGTCCACATAATATACATACTTACCATTACACAACATACACTATGATGGCTTACATCTTGTCAGTCAGTGCTGATCTGCACAGTTGACAGCTATGGCCCACTACCCACAGGGACAGACACTATTGTTCATAGCAGTTGTTCAGTTGAACATCATTACAACAACACCTGATGGCACATATTAATCATTCCACATCATCTATCCCATTATTATGGGCCAGGTACTACATTCAATTACATGCATATAAACTTCACATACCTGTTGTGGGAATGATGTCAGTTCTGGATGGTTTGCTGGATGTTATAATAGTTTGTTTTTCCTTTGGCTTTTACTTTGCCTTAAGCTTCTCTCTCTATCTCTCTCTTTCTCTCTCTCTCTCTCTCTCACTCTCTCTCCTCTCTACCCCCCCCTCTCCAGTAAATGGATTGAGCTGCTTTGAATAGATTGCATCATGGCTTTAGCAGGTGATACACCTGATCAGGTGATGGCCTCTGCACCAATCAGTGTCCTCCACTTGCTACCTGCATGCAGCTTGTTGTGTAGTACTTCCAATTACCACTGTCATGGCAACCACCTACTATAAATCCCTACATCATGTGGGCATGGTCCTTTTACCTTTCCTGTATGATGGACATCTTTCCTGTGTGTGGGCATCAATGTTACAGACAGCAGGTAGTAATACCTCTTACAGGAGAACCTGCACATTCAGGCTAGCTACATATTTGTAGGAGGTTCCAGAACTACAGACAGAGTGTGAGCAGAGTTGTGGTATGCTTTGTATAGGACTGGCTTTACAGGGTTTGTGTGTACATACTAGTTTACCTTGGAATGCAGTCTGTATGCATAGCTCCCAATTGTGGGCCTATCCTCTTGATGGCCAGAGGTGTGCCTATTATCTTTTGTCTGTCCACCACACAGGTCTTGTGTCAGATATTTCACTGGCAGTGTGTGTTGAGTGCTATCTGTACATGGCTACATCCATTTATGTTTCTAACCTCAAATCCCTGACTAAGGGTATGTTGCAGGTTATCCTGTAACACCAGTGAGTTGCTTAGTGCATGACAACAGTTTTCCACATATGGGCCTGTGTTCCAGCCTCTGTTCTCCACTTACATACCAGGCTTTGCACATATGGCATGCTGTCAGGGGTTGTTCTGTAGTGGGCTGAGAGTATGTCATGCTACCATTCCTGCCAGCAGTCCACTGCTATTGTATCCCCCACACATATGGTGGGGCTGGTGCCATATATGTGTGGGCTTCACCTACACAATATACATGTGCCCTTATGCACTCCAAAGGCCAGTGTTTGTAGCAGTGGTATATGGCCCTGTATTATTGAGTCTAAGGGGGAGGGGATGCACCATAACTAACCTAGGCTGTTACAGCATGTGGGGTATCAGGGGTAAGCTGCCTTAAGGTATCTGGATGTACATTACCATACAATTCACCTAAAATTAAATTAAATTAGTTGGGTTATTGCAGGCCTACTGCCTCTTGCCATACAGACTGTTCTGTTTGTCAATGTGCTTGTGATGGTGCCAGTTATGCCTTGTTATGTAACAGTTACATCCCATTGTTTCAACTGAGGTCTTTACCCCCTAGGGACTGTGTGCAGAGTGTAGATAGAGGCAGCTGAACTATACATCTGCATTACTTACTATTGATTGTTTGGTATCCTGTGGCACAGTCTGTCTTTATTATTGTACTACTTGAAGGCCTTGGCCTGGACAGCAACATTTGTAAACCTTTCCAGACTACTGTATTAGTATAACTGTTTCACAGTTGCATTACTCTGTTTATATGGATGTCAGTGTCTAAACAGCTATATGACATGGCATATACAACAGTAATAGTACACAAATAAAGGTTTCCCATTTATAAAAACCTGTGTGTGGTGTTATAACTTTTGACCTCTCTGTGGGTATATGTTGCAGGCAACAATTGTCATTTGTACGGGTGGCTCATACAGTGTCCAGTTGTTAAGGTGATAACTATAGGCATAGTGGCTGTTTCATATTGTGGGCACTGTCTGCATATGTATCTTACTATACATATCTCTGTGTGTGTATGTGTAGTTACATATATATATATATATATATATATATATATATATATATATATATATATATATGTGTGTGTGTGTGTGTGTATATATCTGAATCTGCATATATGCGTCTGTGTATATGCATCCAAGGGATGTTGATAGCTTCCACATTGTACATTCCCTATGGGAGCCAGACTGTACTGCATGATATGTTACTGATACCAGCCTTATATCATACAGGTGGGATGGAGTACTGTTAACATCTTGTGCCCATGTCGTGTCAGGTCCTGGTTACGGGATCTGCAACATTTGGTAGTGTATTGCAGGGTGGACGTGTTTGGCTGTCGGGGAGGTATACCTATTCATACAAGACGTATGTTGTTTGGGGCCTCTCAACCCCATTAATGGTGCATGTGGACATATATGTTTTTGTTATGTTCCCATTGTTATCTACAGATGTATGTCCGTACATACCTATCTATCTATATATATATATATATATATATATATATATATATATATATATATATATATATATATATATATATACATATATATATATATATTATTACATACATATATAACATGCTGCATATATTTAGACATATAGATGTAGACATATATATCTATAGATGCATGCATTTGTATGTATATATGTTTATATTTACATACATATATATATATATATATATATATATATATATATATATATATATATCTACATACATAGATATGTTTTATCGGTTTAGATATTAGTATATACACACACACATACATCTACATGTTGGAATACATTCCCTGTACTGTTGAATGACTGTGCTGGATGATATGTTTGTGAAAATATCAGGTGTATATATATATATATATATATATATATATATATATATATATATATATATATATATATATATATACACTTTGGCTATGGTGTGCAAGGTCCTGGGTTTGAGCCTTGCAGAGGCTGTTTATTTTGTTGCTGGGCAGAGCAAGGGCAGTTGGATACAGAATGATTAAGGCACTTTTGAGCAATTGTAAGCCGGTTTGCGTGGGTTTGCACGGAGGTAAGCACTGCAAACTTGTACTTACAGCTTCTTATACTCATTTAGCTTCTAAATTGCTTAACCAGTGTAGGCATTGCTTACCCATGCACAAACAGGCTTAATCCCGCTTACTGCTCCTTAAAAGTGCTTACTTCCACTTACCCTTGCGCTAATTTCTTTAAAAGAAAAAAAAAGGGCTGTCAGGAAAGTGGTGAGAAAGGGGCACAAAGATGGAAAGACAGTAGGGAAATACCTAGGGATGTGCAGGAAGAGTGTATGGAAGGTCCATAACTGCCCATTTCTTCTACAGCAACAGCTATGCATATACACTAAATCTGGAGGTAGATTTGGTTTCTCAAACCCCTGGGAGGTGGTGAGGACAACAATAAGTTGTGATGCCAATTAGACCAGATTACATGTGTCCAGTTGACATGTGTTCAAAATGGATAGCTATGAATAGGGTGAGGGTTTTTTTGGGGAACAGATTGCCCTTTTTTATTTTTTTTTTCAGGTGAAAGTAGGATGTTGGGGAAGGATAGTAAGTATATTTGGGGAGGTAGGTAGGGTAGGTTAACAGACAAGACAAACATGACACATACAGGGGCGGTATGTGACACATGTGGGGGGTAAACACATTGATGGGGAGGGGTGTTGGGAAATCAGAAGCCCATAAGCCCCATGACCCCCTTGGTGGAAACAGTGGGACTGAGGTCCCCTCCCATGGGCAGTCACCACTGGACCTTCAAAGCCCTGAAAGTGGCTGTACTCGGGGCTGAGTCGCAGTGCCAGGCAGACCATCTAGTCATGACACGCGGCCCTCAAGCTGGCATAGCAGATCACCAAATTGCTGGTTGAGCTCGATATGCACCACGACCTGGACCTGACGGAGAGTGACAGTTTCCTGTCCACGCCCGATCCCAGGGGGGGTGAGCCCCATCCCCTGAGGTGGTTCCACCCGAAGGTGGTGCAGGACCAAAGGACAGGGAGGTAATGGGTTGTGCCCCAGACATGCTGGTGCCCTATGCCATGGCCAGCTGAGGTGGGACAGGTGGGTCCGCTGGGACCGGCATTCCCAAACATGCTAGTGTTTAGATTTTATCATATGTGCATTGGCAATAGTAAACACATTCCAGGGTTAGGTATAACAGCATGCATAGATATTCCTATTAATCTAGACACCAGATATGGAACAGTTGCATAGCAAACAGAACACATGCATATATTGGACCACTGTGGGAATAAGAACAGCATGCAGGTACATTGATGGCACCATGCCACCAATGTTGGAATAATTCAATATAGCACATGCATGGGAACAATTAAAATATCTATCAAACAATTAAACATTATCAGAACATTGGAGTCATTACATACTGGTTGGGTGGGTATGTTGTTTATTGTTGGAGATATGGTGGGGGGGGATGTCAATTAACCACTAGTATATTCCTGTAGTCCACATTACTTTCCTAGTCAGTGCTGTTATCTGTACCTTACAAGTCTTACTATACTACCCTATAGCCTTAGTTTGGACAGTGATCTGGCTGTCGTCATCATTATACCTGAACTGTTTTTTCCTGCAGTATACACCTCTTACCTGGTATATCCGTGGAGGGAATGTTTGTTAACATTAACTGTTTCTACACATACTCCCATATTCTGGGTTGATGTTTTGCACATAGCTATACAACTCTTTCTGCACTGACTCTGGCCATGTGTTGACCACATGCAGGTGTACCGGGACATATCTAGACTACTGCCCTCTTCAACCTTTAGTGACTTGACACACACATATACATGTTTTCCTACACAGTTATATTATGTAGCACAGTGTGGGTGACAGTGATCAGTGATACACTCACAATTCCCTACAATACCAGAGTAAACAGTACCAGTACAGGGCATAATGGTTTTTATTTTTCAGCACAGTGTTTGGATCTGACGTACCTGTGGGAGCAATGTTTGTTAGCACTACCTGAATGTTGCCACACAAAGTTCCAGATTACACATTAGTATTATGCACATACATCTCAGTCTGTTACTGTACACACTCTGGTCACAGCTTGACAACATGGGGGTGTAGATAGGACATACTTGGCTTATTACTCTCCTTACAGTTTCAGGAGTTGCTACAGTGACAGGTTTGTTCTCTTAGATGTTTGACAATCACATGTATTCCCTGTTTGCTGGCTAAACATCTGGGATCATCCCACAGACCTACTGGGGGACAGGGGGACAGGCAGCAGATATGGGCCCATATACTGGACATCCTGGTCTTATCTGTACCTTTGTGGGGTATGATTCAGTATGCAGCCTACTTCCACTCCCAGGATTCAGACCATGGCTGTGTCTGCTACAACTTACACACTGCCCATCAGAGTTGTGTGTGCTATATAGATATTGCTGTATATCTCCTATCTGCTTTCTGTCTGATGGTTCCCCTGTGTTTTTGCATTCTGACCTTGTATTACAACACTCATACACATTTCCTAGGCAGTTATATTTTGTAGGACAGTGTAGGTGACAGTGATGAGTAATACCTCATTATTCACAGCAACTGCATCCGTCACAATGTCATACAATACCAATGTAAACAGTACCAGTACAGGGTATCATTCTTGTAATTCTGGGCATAGTGTTGTTATCTGACAGACCTGTGGGAGAAATGTTTGCTAGCACTATCTGAATGTTGCCACACACAATACCAGATTCCACATTACTATTATGCACATACATCTCACTCTGTTACTGTACACATTCTGGCCATAGCTTGACAAGATGGGGGTGTCAATGGGACATATGTGGCTTCTTAGTCTCATAAGATTTTGGGGAGTTGCTAGTGTGCCAGCTTTGTTCTCATAGATGTGTGTAAATCAGTTGTATTTCCTGTTTGCTGCCTATATGTCTGGGATCATCCCACTGATTTCCCAGGTGGACAGGTTGAGAGGCAACAGATATGGGCCAATTTACTGGACATTCTGAACATATCTGTACAGTTGTGGGGTATGATTCTGTATGCAGACTACTACCACTGGCAGGTTTCGAACCATGGCTGTGTGTGCTAAAAAACAACAGTTCACATCTCAGTTGCATGTGCTACTCGGGTTTTGTTGTCTGCTTTTTCCCTGTTTTCTGTCTATGTGTCTCTCAGTTGTACTAAATGGCCTATGGGAATTACACCAGTCATATACAGGCATTCCTACACATTCTATTTATGGTGCACGGTGTGGGTAACAGTGCTTAATACAACAGTACTATTACGTGAATGCAAATCTACATTACCATCTGATACCAGAGTATAAGCATGCAGTCCAGCAGTTAGACCTTTATTGTCAGGCTATTACGCTTTTATTTACATACATACTATATGAGTCTTTTCCTGCCATATTCTCCGATGTATGCAGTGCTTGCCTTAAACAATACAGGTTTTATACAGGCAATTAATTTACTAATACTTTTAGATTTATTTCCTATGACAGTACATGCAAGAGTATTACTGACCTACCCCAAGTCGCAACTTTTCCAGGTGACTGCCATGGGCCTCCTGGTTCGCGACCCGCTCGATTGCAGCTGTGCAGGACATAAGAGGAATATTTAGCCATACCTATCCATGATATACATGAGCTGGAAATTATTACACACATAATGGGGTGATACACACAGTTGGGACATCCCCTGCCATTCTAGCTTCTTGGATCCACTGCTCCAAGAGGTCCCCCTTACATCGCTTCAGGTCGGCATAGTGATGCCTGACCTGCTCACCAGTTTGTTGTATGCCAGTGACACTGGTGAGGTCACAGGCGAGACAGTCCCAGGAATCTGCCTTATATTGGGAGCCCTGGTACTGGCCCTGCAGTAGTCTCTGTCCATGGTCTTTGACAAGGAGTTCTGCCATGACTCTGGACTCCTGGATGCACCAGTGCTGAACCCAAAAGTGCACACCCTCTCCCCTTCCTGACATGGTGTCTACAAGGGAAGCTACAACCAGTTATAAGATGTATGCCTGCCTCTTGGGTTTAAGTAGGGCCGATTTCCCACACTTTTTTGTGATTGGCCGGTTTTGAAAAGGGTAAGCTATGGGCAAACCTGCTTACCTAAGGTTGGCATTGTTTAAGGGGATATAACACTGGGAACATTGAGTTAGCTGGCCTACACATTGTTTACACCTCCTAAGCTGGCCTGTGTAATGCTTAGAGTTGCTTACAGTTGACTTTATATTTTATTTTTGGCATTGATTTATTATTCATTACATCTTATATGTATGCCTGGTATCCATGATTCATGTGTATGTACACTGTATAGGGTCCTTGTGTTTTATTGGGGGACGTCAACACTCTGTTACAATTACACCTGACTTCTGGGCTTACTGCTGTACTCCAGTTCACATATTATTATGTAGTGGGTTATGGAACATATGTCTGTATAGTGATTCCTTTGACAGGTTCAGTTTGATTTTACTATAGTGAAAACTTGTTTGCTGATACCTCATTCTTTTGCACTGCTGTGATTGCTTGGTGGTTAACTTCTGTGACTATAATGTATAGGGTCCTGGGTTCAAAACCTGCAAGGCAGTTTATTTTGTTGCTGGGCAGAACAAGGGTCATTGGATACAGAGTGATTAAGGCACTTTTGAGCAGTTATAAGAGGGTTTGCATGGGTTTGCACAAGGTTAAGCACTGCTAACTTTTGGTTAATGATTCTTACAGAGAGTTAGCTTCTAAATTGCTTAACCTATGTGCACATTGCTTACCCTCACACAAACGGCCTTAAACCCACTTACTAATGCTTACTACTGCTTATCGGTGCTTAAACTTGCTTACTAGTGCTTTATTCATTATGACACTGACACCTCACATGTGCAATTAATGCAGTACTCCAGTTCACAAATATATGTTATTTAGTGGGTTATGCAACAACAATATTAGTCATAATGTGCTTTGCCATGGAAAATGCTGGAGTGGGACTCGAACCAGAAATGCCTGCTCATAGGGCGAATGCTCTGCCCACTACACTATTTCTATGTTGCTTCATTTGCATAAATCTTCCTTGTTATCTTCTTCAGCCATTTAAGCTGCATTAATTGTAGCTAAGTGATGGGCACACCCGCGCACCTATGGTTAGCTCTAATCGGATTTTTAATTAAAAAAAAAGGTTTGCTCAATTTATTTGTATTTACTTGTTGTTGTACACGAGGGGGAATGTTGGTGGCAATATGCGGACACCTGTGAGCAGTCTCACTCATTTTGTATGCCTTTCTGCTGTTCTTCATTGCAGGAGCATGTTTATTTTGAGAGCTCTGCTCTCAGACACACTCCTTGCACTCTTACATGCTCCGTGTAAGATTAGGAGCTCAGGCAGCACACCTCATTAATATGCATGGCACGCTGCCGTCCTGCTCCAAAACAGCTGCTTCCATGCAGGACTAGGCTAGTCCTGCACGGAAGATTAGTAAATCTGGGGGAATGTGTTTTCTTCTTGTAGATCTATCATTATTGTAAACACATAACTTTCATACTGGTAGGAAGAGATCCATCATTCATAATAAGAATGACAGAGTCCTTAGCAAATTTTCCTAAGCGAAGATCTCCATGGATGAAAATCATATGCAGCTTGTAGTACCTTGCAAAGCTGGTTAAGTTCAAGTTGGAGCTGTGCAGATATCATCTAAGGAAGCATTTGGGGGGGCATCGACTATAGCCATTAGTCTAATGGAATGGACCATTTGAGCTTTTGTTAAGGGCTTAGCCTATTTGATCTGACAAAACTCTATAAAAGATGGTTACTAACCTCCCGGAAACAGCTAACCTGGCCTAACAAATGGGAAAAAAAAACAGATGGTCATCTTTCCTAAAAATGTAGTCCTATCCATATAGAACATAAGCTACATGTGCACATCCAAGTATTGAAGGAGATAATCACTATTGTTTAGAAGTGAAGGAAGAAAATAGGCAGGTTAATGTATTGATTCAGATTTATCTCTGTGGCCACCTTAGGCATAAAAAGGTTAATGATTCTTATGGTTATCTTAACTTAGTAGAATTTAATTATGAAATTCTAACAGAATGAGTTTGATATTCAGAAATTCCTGATAAAGAAATGATCACAAAAAATGGATTTTCCTCGCTGAGTTTAGGTGACAGCTGCCCTGGGTGCAAGTTCTTAGAGGGGTGCAATCTGCAACTAACAATGGAGCCCAAAGTGTGCTACCAGTATTCAGAAATAAATAAGTATACTATATTTTGTGATAATGACAGAAGAACTTCTTGTGTGATATTTTAACTGTAGTAAGCCTTTACTTCTCAACTCAGAGTTGAAGGGGGCACCAGACTGAGGAACTGCATGGCGATACTTAGCGGATATGGTTTTGCTTCCACAAAAGGTCCTTCAGGTGTACAGAAAAGATAAGTTCAAACAGAGGAATGTAACTTTTTCCAGGATGAAGCCTTTGACCCAAGGGATAATTGGGTCTCAAATGGGGATGACCAATATGACATGTCCCACATAAGAATGTTTTACAGACTTTAAGTAGAATACTAAAGGATCAACTCCATAATGAATGTTATGGAGGACAGCTAAATGAACTTGTATGGAGAAACAGCAAAGCTGGAGTCAAACATTTTAACAACATGTCAAGAACAGATGTCAAGACAGGTGCTGAAATCAGATCTTGCTCTTTATGAAATACTGAATGGAAAACTGGTCAATTTATCTTTATGCCCAGCCCATGGAATAAGTTACAACTAATTACAAGTCAAGAAAGTACTACTTTGCCTTTAAGACAGGTCTTGATGATTCAATGGTAAACATAAATTTATACCAGAGTTATCATCTACAGCCCTGCTTGATTTGGGAAGTGGGCACTATTAAGTACTCATACAAGGTGGCAAGAACTTTTAATTGTGTCTACTTAAAAGTTGTATATGGCTAGGCATCTTAATGTCTCTGTAACCATTATCTACTATTGTTCTTATGTTCTATTGCTATAAAGCCCAGAGTCTTCAGACACAGATCCAGTGAGATGAACTGAAATCAGAAACCCTGAGTTACTGCATTCTGCAAAACCAGTAACCTGTATGTGGCAGCTATCTGTAGCTGATGTCTAGGCTGTATTGTCTAATAAGTACAGTTTGGGTTGACTCCAAGTGGAACTTTACAAGATTTCCCATTATCCTTGCGAAATGAGAATGTCTGATGTGAGATTCTATGTAGTGAACCAGAGTTGTTTATTGACAGAGCACTGGATAAGCAGCCTTCAAGGTAAGGGAATATTTCAGTTGCCTGCAGTCTCTACTGAGCTGCTACAATGAATGTTTGGCTCAACCATGAAAGTGGAAATACCTTCTGGTTTGCTTAGGGAGTTGTATATAAATGCAGGTTTCTTGGAAGTCCAAAGGTGCATCCAATCACCTTATGATAAGCAGGTAAAGATGCAAAAGGTTTCTTAAGGAACAAAGAAACTCAGGCCACTGATATCCAGCACTGGACTGAGGAAATTTAATTTATTTGACACCAAAAGTAATTTGGAACAATATCCTAAGCATTTTTTGTTCAAGTGTGGTCACTTGGGTGACTGTTTTGAATACATGAGCACATCCATTCTTGGTACATATTTTATAAGAGGATGGATATCTGGCAAGGGTAGAAAAGGGGGTATGTGTTTGACTAGAAAAGGAACGGTGTATGCTCTCAATGTTTTCTTCTTTGGTTATTTGTTTACAAGCAAAAAAGTGAAGGCACATTCAACCAATGATTGCCTCTAGAGCTGAACAGTTGGACAAGGCTTTGGGACAGCTACTTCATATGTTTTGAGCACTGCAGCCTCCTGGTGAGCATTAGGGACCCTTATTACTGTTCAGTGACTATGATGGAAGTCACCTGTTTATTCTAGTCATTAACCTCTTGTTGGGGTTTCTGCTGTGTATTGTGCTGGAACTCCATCTACTACTGGCACATCTGCGATTAAGAAAAAGAATACTGCAGAGGTTAGAAGTCGTCATCTCCCGCAGCCAGACTTTTACCATATTTCTCCATATTTTACTGCTGATGAATTTTCTTCTTGAACAGATGATAACCAAGATTGCTATTCTGTCAGTAAAATCTGCAAGTACTAGACACTGCATGGCTGGATCTCTTGTCTACACAGGCCCTTTCTAAGTAGTGCACATAATATGTACTAGGAAGGAAGCTGCTCACATTTGCAGAGTTGATGCTTGAATTATCAGCCCTTGTGAAGAATATTCTGGCAACTTCTCCAGCATATAGTGGACTTCATCTCCAGTCCATTGAAAATGCACCATGTATATATCTTTTTAAGCACCTGCAGAGATAAAATAGTACAGATGCAAATATATGCTTTCCAACTCTATCTTAACCATTAATTCTGTGTTTGGGGGACAGACTGTGAGCCTGGGGGATATATGAACTTTGTTCAGGGCTGCTATTTATTTCATAGTGATTGTTCACTCACTCATTCATTCACTGTGAAGGGAGGGAGAAATGGGAACATGCAGTAATTAGGTAGAACAGCCATTATGTCCGAAACTCCCCCAAACAGTCTTGGTGGGGTACAAAAGGCTATCCACCAAGAGTAAATAAGGCAGGATGGTTTAGGGTAAACTGTAGTATTCAATCTATACTGAGGGGAGGGAATACATACAGCTGAACAACATTGCTGCATTAACTGTGGTCACTCCCCAATTTTCGGGATCTTTGTGGGGTATGCTAGAGAATTTGCACTCCCATGTAGGTCATATACATTAGATTTAGCAAGTGAGTCAAGATATTTATTCTTGGTAAAGTGTCATATTTATGCTTCTTTGTGAGATAAAGGAAAGTGAATGAAAAGTAGGGGAAAAAAAACATTTGGAAGACAATCAGGGAAGAAAATACAGCAGAAGGCCTAAGAAACCTTTGCCTTATGAAGGAAATGTGCCAACAAGCCTACAGTCCCTGGTATCATTACCAGATAGCATGAGTAATGTGACCTTTGCTGGAACAGGTGATGCTTTAACAGCACAGAGGAAACTACCTTAATTCCTGGTCATGTTTTTGGCATCACACATGTGGACATGACACTGAGAGTAGGGCCACCAAATCCAGCAGTATCAGCACCTGATCCAGTGCTGGAAGCCCCATTGTTGGTGCTAATGATGGAATCCCTGACACAAGCATCAACACCTTCAACACTAGCACCACAGGAATCAACTTAAAAGAGTAGTGTTGGCAGTCTAGTGACCTGTAACATTAAACCCTGGCACTGGCATCAATATCATGCATACTGACACCACAGGGATCAAAATCAGGAAAAAACATTGGCAAGATAGTGACCTGCTGCACATTCCAAATAACTTTAAGCTGTTGTATTCAAAGCAAGAGGCTCTCCCATTCTATTCTCATCTGGAGCGCCTTCTGTGTGAAGTCTGCATGTCATCCCCGCGGTCAATTGACGTTAAAGATATGCAGATAGGTGCAAGCATGAATATGTGTGCTTTTCTTGAAGGTTGGGCATCGGGCTGGCACCTCAGCACTGTAAAAATTCACTGCCAATCTTTAGCGGACCAGAGTTCCGCTGTGGCGACCCCTAACCGGGAAAAGCTGAAAGGCATTACTTACACAGCCAGTGTCTCTGACAATCTCACTACAGAAGCCAGTTTGACAAATTGTGATAATGGCAATGAACTCATTTGCACATGAGAAGGTACTGCCAAAGAAAAGGACAATCTGAAAACCCATAGCCACCCTAGTACTGAAGATGCAGAAGAAAAGACAGTGTACTGTTTTTCCTGAGACTTTACATGGCTTCTGCTAATTTCTCATAATTTGATAGGAACAGAAGTAAAAGTGGCAAACTTTGGTGAAGTTGGCCTGGGCAAACAGGGTAGAACTGAGGCATGAAGTGCTAAACAGCTACATTATCTACAATTAAAATAACAGGAATGTTGACTGTACTAGCATTACTTGAAATCAACTTCACTACAATTTTAGATGTTAACAAATCTGCCATAGAAACTGATAATAAAGAAGGAAGTACCTCAGAAGAAACTGATTTGAGCAGATTTGTAAACTTTCAGCTTCAGTTTATTAATGAAAGAGGAAGGCACTCTATATGATTGCTCCTGTGCCTTGTTGTTGTGGAGAGAGAGACAGAGGCACCAAGTAGATGAAGAAAAAACAATTTATTGAAATTTGATGACTAAGCAGAAAAAGACTGTTTCAGCAAATAAAGCTGAAACATTTCCTTGTGACATTCTTGGTAGTGTGATTAAATTCTTTACATAAATCACACTAGAAATGATTGCAGACCTCTCCAAAACAAAAGAAACTCTGAATATATTTATTAGTGTTCAGAATTACTCTGCTACAGGCAAAAGGAATACTTAAACGTTGCAAGCAGAGTAGAAAGGCTTAGGCCCCAAATTTCTCACAATGAAAAAAGAAACAGAAAACAAGGAAAGAAAAGGGTAACGATGGTTTTGCTCACGTGTTTTTCATTGTGACTAGAAGTTCTAACTAATAGTGAAAAATGTAGCCTGTGGCTATATTTTTTTGAACATGCTCAAATGAAAAGAAGATCTTCAAAACTGAACAAGCTTAATGCATGATGGGAAAAGGGAGAGTTGCAAGAAGTCTGAAAGTTTTATCTGCTGGGCAGTCCTAAAACCTGTAATATCCATCTGGTTAAGGAGAATGAACCTCTTCTTACCATATCAATTAGATAAATTTGTGTTAACTTTGGAGATGGTGATGGCTGACACACACATTCCTCATTCTCTCTTTGCCCTTCATGTGGCAGTGTTGTGAAAGAGCATCATCCTGTATGTGTCTTTCACATGGCTTTGGTAAACAATAACTGATACTTTCAAGAAGTCAGCACAAAGTAGAAATAAGACAGATTGAGTATTTGAGACCTTGCAAGCATTTGTTTCCTATTATTCAGTGCCTGGTAATAAATATTTGACTCAAAGCAGTCCTGGTCTAAACCCAGTAGCAGCCCTGGAAAAGCTCCCCATATAAACTGTAACCTGGCTGATTGTTAGATTTCTCTTACCTCGTGATAGCTGGAATTGGGGTGAATAGCCCTCACACTTCAACTTCAGACAATTCTAGAAATAACTCTACCATGCACCCAAAAAACAATCCATCCTTTTCTCTCTCTCCAGTCCCTATATCTAAAATAAAAAACATCTCCTCTGCCTAAATCCTACCACTCTTGCAGCAGACAGTATACCCGCTCTCTTTCTGAAAATAGCAGCTGACTCCCTATCATATCCTGTCTCAATCCTAATAAACATGTCCATTCAGGAAGCTTATGTACCAAACCTCTGGAAAATAGCCTACATCATACCTCTTCACAAGGGTGGAAAATCCTATGATTTCTCCAACTACCGGCCAATAGCCATACTTTCTCCCCTGTCCAAACTTCTAGAAAAATGCATACACCTGCAAGTTATGCAATTCTTAAGCTCACACAATCTTCTCTTCTTCACTCAACATGGTTTCTGCTCCAACCACAGCACAACCTCAGCTCTTCTATCATTCACCAATCAGGTAAATCATCAAAGAAATAACAATAAGTATGTATCTGCTATTTTTTTAGATCTCTGCAAAGGTTTTGACATGGTCTCACATCCCAGACTCCTAGATACTCTTGACTCACTCTCCTTCACTCCCCCTACTATCTTTTGGTTTAAAAGTTACTTATCTGGCAGACAAAAAGCTTTCCAATGGCAAAACAAACTATCTCCTCCTCTTCCCAACACTATTGGGGTACCACAAGACTGTATACTGGGCCCACTACTGTTCTCTATTTTTGCAAACAATCTACATACTTCCTCCAAATAAGCCACACTAATTCAGTATGCAGATGATTCTATTTTCATTTGCACAGCCCCATCTATTATCACCTTACAAAAACTGGCCCAAGAATCATTCTCTGCTGTTGAAAGTTGGATCACTGACATCCAACTCATTCTTAACCCCAACAAAACGAAATTACTCCAGTTCACCCCTAATATAACAAAATCTACTCCCTCAACTTTCTCCATCACATCCAGAAATGGCACTATAATTTCACCATCAACCCATACTATACTCCTAGGGATAGAAATAGATAATAACCTATCTTTTGATATTCATATATCACAAAAAATCCAGAAAGTTCAGAAGAAAATGGGGACACTCTACAGGCACAAAAACTTTCTCACAGATAAAGCAAGATTCACCCTAGCTCAGACCCACCTTTTATCAACACTTACATATACAGCACCAATCTTAACCTATATTAGAAAAACAGACCTAGACAATCTAGAATCATGTTATAATAAAACTGCCAAATTTGCCACCAACTCTCCCTTTAGAGCCCACCACTATCAGGCACTAAAAGAAATTCAGTGGCTAGAATTTCCTCAGTTACTTGCCCACCAACAAGTCACCTGTGCCTTTAACATCATAAACTACCCAGAGAAAACTCCAGCACTAAAACAGCTGTTAACACTTTATTCTACCAGTCACCCTCTTTGCTCTTCTTATAAACCTCTAATCAATATTACAGCTGCCAACAATACTACTGGCAAAGCTCTATACTCCCATATCATAGCCAGAAAATGGAATAACCTCCCCACTAATATAACCTCTACTACAACAAACACAAAATTCAAAAAACTACTTAAAACACATCTGAGGAAGACCTGCATTTGCCCAGGTATTACATGACAGTCTCCTCCGACTTTCCTTCTCTTTTCTCTTTACAACTCAAACTCTAGGCTCTCACTTTCTCAAAGATCTAACTTTCCTCCTTATAATCTGGATGCTCTCAGGTTATATTATTTAGCTCAGGTTATATTATTTTCCATCTCTGTGCCTTAACAGAAGCAAAATGTAAAATGCAAATTGTATGTAACTGTTATTCAAAGACTAGCATTATCTCAGGTCACTTGTACTTTATATATAACTCTTTATCAAAAGTCTTGGTCCTTTACCAATCACAGTTGAACCATTGTGAACAATTACTTGTATGTGTGTACTTATAATTGACCTGTTTTTTCATATCTGTTTTACCTGTGTCATAACTACTTTGCTATATGTTAATTGTGGAGCTTTTCTCCCCGGGCATCCACAGAAAATGGACCTGGTCCAGTTGGATTTTCCCGGTTAACAAATGTAAAATAAAATAAAAATAAATAAATAAATTATGCAATTTAGAGTTTCAAACTAACTGTGACTTTGTTAGACTGTAGAAATTAGAACTAAATGAATTTGCCCAAACTGGCAATAAAATCACAGCTTCCTGGAAAACCATGGTATCACATACTGACAAATCTTCCACTGAAATGGATTTGTTCAAAGGGTACACATAATTTATATTTTATCATTGTTTTATCTAGTAATACACCACCATTTTATTGTCACTGGTAGTTTTCAGCTGTAATTTTATACACTGCAAAGGTCCCATATTACATCATGTTAGCCAGTTCAGCACAACTTCCTTCACACTTGTGACTGTTCATAGGTTCATAGGTAGGTACTGGGCTATCTGCCCGAAGGCATATATTAGCCCAGCCATGTTGTGCGGTATTCACCACCCCTTTGGTTAGTTCCCTAGGCCCTTGATCTAGCAGCTAGTACCCTTGACCCCTATCTAGTAGAGCTGTTGGTATGATCCATGGTGTGAACTTTCTGTTACCCATCCACTCGTCAAGGTTCCTCTTGAAGAGTGATAGTGAGGGGCTCTGTCTTATGTAAATTGGGACCATGTTCCATAGTAAGGGAAGTCTTTGCAAAGGGAATCTATCCCTCCAGCATGTTCTGTTCATTGTTGTGCTGAGGTTTATATCCCTAGAGCGTGTAGCTCGAGTAGATTGGGTTTTGCTAAGATGGAGCATGTTCAACAGTTCTGGGTTGGACATGGCTCTGTATGTTAGACACAGATCGCCTCTCAGAAGGCGGTATGCAACAGAGAACAGTCTTAACTTTTTCAATCGTGCTGCATAGGGCAACTGTTTGAGGGCAGTAATCCTCTTGGTTAGGTACCTCTGTGATCTCTCCAGCTGCTGGAGATGCCTAGCCAGGTACATTCCAATTGGTGCGTTGTACTCAATAATGGGTCTGATGAGGGAAAGGTAGAGTGGCACCACTACATCCTTAGATCTTGATGCGAACCCTTTCATGATCAGATGGGTCACATAGAAGGGTTTTCTAACCACCTTGGCAACATGGTTATCAAAGGAAAGCTGACTATCTACTTGGGTCCCTAGATCCCTTATTACTTCTTCAGATTTCAGGGGGTTACCTCCTATGTTGTAGTTCACAGGTACTCTGTTTTTTCCAAAGAGGATTACTACGCATTTTTTAGCATTTAGCTTGAGACCATGGCTTTGACACCATGCATCAGTCTCATTAAGGCCCTTCTGGAAGATATCCATGTCGGCCGGAGACTCTATTATAGCACCCAGTTTACAGTCGTCCGCAAATTTGATCAGCCACAGCCCTTCAGTACTTGCCTGTACTTCTGAGAAGTATATGCCAAACAGGAGGGGCCCCAGGACAGAGCCCTGAGGCACACCACTTGTTACTGGTCTTGATTCGGACATAGATCCCACTACTCTTACTTTGTGGGATCTGTCTGAGAGCCAGTTTGTGATCCATCTTGTGACGTAAGAGTTTATGCCCAGGTTGGTGAGTTTATCAATAATACACAAATGGGGAATGGTGTCAAATGCTTTAGCAAGGTCAAGGTAAGCCATGTGTACCTCTTTTCCCCTTATCTATAGCCTGAGTAACTGTCTCAAAGAAGTCCACCAGGTTCAGGAGGCATGATCTGCCCTTGACGAAGCTGAACTGTGTGGGGTCAAGTGTTTGGAGGTTCCCAATCTCTCTGTTTATGAGTTCCATAATGATTCGCTCCATTGCCTTACAGATCAGACTGGTCAGGCTTATTGGTCGGTAGTTCCCAGGGATCAATTGTGGGCCCACCCTTGTGCAGCGGAACCACCGTTGCTGTGCGCCATTCTATGGGCACATATCCTGTCGAGAGGCTGAGACTGGACAGGGTATTCAGATGCGGGGTTAATTCATTTTGGAGCTTACGTATGACACAGCCCGGGACACCATCTGGTCCCATGGAGGCAGTGTTTTTTGCTTTAGATAGCCCCTTATTAACCAATGTATCAGTAATAATTGGAGTTACATAATCCCCTGGAATAGTAATAGGCTCTGTAGGTGGTGAGGGGGGGAGAAATTTGCACTGAACCTGTCAGCCAAGATGTTGGCAATGTCAGTGGGGTCAGTGTATTTTGTTCCATTTTGTACTAGCTCAGAACAGACCTGAGCATTGCCATTTAGGTTTTTGACGTAACCATAGAAGGCCTTATGGTTATCCTTGGCAACTTTCTTTTTGAAATTGGCTTTAGTTGACTTGATGGGGGCCATCAATTTCTTACTAATGCTGATCAGGAAAGATTTTTCTACTTGAGATTTGGCCTTTTCTTGTATAAGTCTCCTCCTTTTATTGTATAGTTCGCTTATGGCCGGGGTCCACCAGAGTGTTTTTTTCTTGCTTGAGGAAGGAGTCTTGGTTTTATTTGAGATAGCACTGTCCATGCAATCCTGAAGATGTATATAAAGTGCCTTGGTGTAGGATTCTGCATCCTGGATATCATTATCCTTCTGCAAGGGAATAGTGAAGCTTTCCACTTCTGACGCAAGTAGTTTGAAGTTTGCTTTGGAAAGGTTTTTTACGATGGTTTCTTTGACTGGGGGAGGTGGAGGGGTGAGGATGTCTAGGGTTATCAGTTTGTGGTCTGATCTGACCAGAGAGGGAGTGATAATGGGTGTGGTACAATGGGCGCCCATATTTTTGATGACTAAATCCAATATGTTGTCCCCTCTAGTGGGAGAACATACCAGTTGTTCAAGGGCATTTGAATTTATAAATTCTATGAACCGCTGGGCATAGGAGTTAGAACTTTGGTAGTTCGCCCAGTCTATACCAGGGTAGTTTAAACCACCCAAAATTATGGTGTTGGGTAGGACCTTTATATTTTCCAATGCCTCAAGGAATGCTGAGTGGGCATCTTGGGACATGGTGGGTGATCTATAACAGGCAACAACTTGAAATGAGGTTTTGCCTGCTGATAGTTGCTCATGGATGATCTCTGGGGCATCATGCTGCGCCACTAACCTGGAGATGTGGGTATCCTTGATGAATATGGATACACCTCCACCCTTTGTACTGCGATCCAGTAACTGAGGCCAGAAGGTATGATATGAATTGTAACCTGGTAGTGCTGGGGTGCTCTCTGGAGCCTTGAATCAGGTTTACGTCACTGCACAAACATCGATTTTCTCCATACTGAGAAGTGCCTCGAGTACGTGCATTTTGAGGTTGAGACTTCTGACATTGAGTAGCATTACCCTTAGTTTTTGGTTACCTGTGCTGGTTACGGTGGTTGGTTTGTCCTTTGAGCCTTGCCTAAAAAAGGCACTATGGGGATGGCAAGAGCCTTGGCCAGTATTCGAAAGCCTAGGGGTGACAGGTGCAAACCATCTCTGGCGAAACAGTGAGGCTTCTCTATCATGTCATCCCAGGCAGACAGACACTGGATCCCCTTAGAATGACACCAGAAGCTTAGCCAATTGTTGAAATTGATCATTTTGTCTTTGTATTGTGGTATCATTCTAGGTGAAGGTAGTATGGTAGTCAAGATCAGGGTCATACCAGCTTGGGCTACATGATCAGAGAGCTCCTCAATGTCTCTTTTCATGTAGCCCAGGGAGGTATGTCTTAGATCATTCACACCAACATGTACAATGACAGCGTCAAACTTGTACTTCTTCTGGAGTGACCTAAATGCCTGTGTTATGTGGTGGATCCTAGCACCCGACAGGCAGCTGACAGTAACCCTCTCCTTGTTCAGCCTGGTGATTGGAACATCTGTGTGCCTTACTATAGTGTCTCCTATTACTAGCGTGTTGGGAATGGTGTTTTGCTTTAGGGGTTGTCGTGAGGCACACTGCTGAGGTGAATTATGTGTTTTCTGGCTTGTGTTTGGAGGTGCAGGTTGCTTGCTTGTCTGCTTTGGAGGGCCCTGTTTCATTTTCAGATTGGTACCTAGTGCCTCCGAATATGTTTGTTTTGCCAGTGCTTGTTTTGTAGATCCATGTGTGACTGGTGGTGTGATGCTAGTGTGTCTCTTCTCCTCTTGACTGTCTGTTACAGTCATGGGTTGAGAGCACTTAGCCTCCAGTCAGGCTGTGTATTTGCATCTCTCGCAAGTGTTTGTGTCTAGAGGTAAGAGGAGAGGGTTGTCTGTATACATGAGGCAGTTGTGACATTGCGTCAGGATGCCCAATTCCACCAGATGAACTGGAGAGTACACCTGAAGCTGACCTCTGGACATGCTTGGAAAAGTAAATTTTACTTGTCTTGTGGACAATCTAGGGTCTTATGCTGTATTATAATAGTGCTGTCTAGGAGATTTGGAAAATAATAGTGCTGTCTAGGAGATTTGGACAAGTGCTGATTTGGGTTATGCAAGTGCTGCAATAAGAGCAGTTGATCTGAAGCACTTGAGTTGAGGCTTGCCTAGTTCTAAGGGAAAATTTGCAGAGCAGACTTTGTAGAGCCAGGAATAGTATACCCCAGCTAACCGGCACTGCCCGACGCTGCTCTGTGTGCAAGACCGTGCAAAAAGGGAGTTGCAGGGTTTTAAGAGAGAGAGATCAAGGAGTTTGGAATTGACCCAAAATGGCCAATAAAACTACAGTTTCTAGGCAGTAACCACTCCTACAGGGACAGGCAGGCTGCTCAGTGTTAACCACTGCCACTGATGAACACAGAGACTTCCCTTTAGTCCAAGTAAGCACTGGCCTCCAAGAAACCTACAAACAGTCCAGAACAGCAACTCTGTAACTGAACTTTTTTTTTAAATTACAGAAAGTGGGAAAATAGCAAGATTTTTTTTTGTTTTTGTTTAAGGATAGCAGCGACATACAAATAGCAAACTAGTCAGAACAGTGCAATAAATGACCCCAACACGTGTATGTATGCATGTACTCTGCTTGCACAGACATAAGGGAATTATCTTTTCACTCCATCTTTGTTTTCTGAGCTATTTTAATATCTCAGAAATCACTCTGAGTGCTTCTTATAGAATTTTAATATGTTTTCCATAAATGGCTGTCAGTGGGGCTTAGTATATCAATGTGATCTTGTTTTTCTTCATCATTTTCCCTTTCTCTTTCCCATAAATCATTACGAGTCTGCTTTACATGACCCATGCTGGACATAAGTAAGTACTACTGTATTCTTATTCCATCCCACTGACATATAATGGAATTAGTGCTAGTCACTGCTGTCGTATACACCTTCTGTAATGGGCCTGATTCTTTTTTCTTTCCTGGAATGACCCTCATTTATGTTTGTCTTGGAGCCAGTTTTACACTATACTAAGGAGTTATACAGCTGCAACCAAAAAAGTAGCTAAACTGCAGGCCTTTATTCAAAGTATCCTTTTATAGTCCAAGATGAATAGACAGTCTCCTCCTTCCACACTATTTATGAGGTGCGAAAACTGTCATTGTGCTCAGAAATCCTTGCAGTTTCATGTGTGACAACCACAACTGGAAAGGAAGGGATTTGCGAATAATTCTGTTCTCCAGTGCCTGTTGTAGAAAATATTTTACAGCAGAGAATCAATTTTCTGAATGTCAATTATCCAAAATGTTAATTATTCAAACACAGCCTTCCAAAGTTTTCGGGTAAGAAAAATCATAAAGTCTGAATATATAAACATTCTACATATTTGCTTGTGTGTGTTTTTTGAGCTTGTAGCCCACTCATGTGTGAAAAATATTTTTTATTGTCCACTGGAATCTCTGAATGGTTAAAAAGTGTATTCCCTGTATGCAGAAAAACAAGATTTGAGAAGTCTTTTATCCAGTTCAATGAATGTTTGATTATCTGAACTACCCTAGGTCCCAATTAGTTCAGATAATTGACTCTACTTTATTTTCCTTTGTTTTGTTGTCATGTTCTTTTTTCCTTTAAGTGTACAACAAAATATGACCAAGTTTCTGTTATTTAACTTCAGATATCTCTTTTTTTCTGAACCACACTTGTAACATTGTATATTTTATATTTTCTTGTTATTTTGCTCATATATTTTTTGTTAAAGTGCAGGAAAAATCACTCTTCTACAAACCGTATTCCTTGATAATGACACAGTAAAATTAAGGAAATGAGAAATAATTCTATTTCCCTGTCCCTGCAGTGGGAAGATGTTTTTCAGGTGGTGAATATTGTAGGACATTCTTTATGTGTTGTGTTTGTATTATAACTAATATTATGTTCTTTTTCTTCTTCCTATGCTGGTCTTGTAATTTTACAATCAAATATTACCAGCTTTCTATTCCATACCTTTGGATAATTTTTTCTTTTCTTTTTTTTCCCTCTTATATTGTTATTCTGCTCATTAACTGATTTGTTAATGTATGACATAATCACACTAGTAAAGCTAACTCCTTGATAATGACACACAAACTACTTATGTTCTCCACAATTGTCAGACTAGAAAACAATGGATTGGTGACCAGTATAAACACAGACAATGCCGATGAGACAAGCACAAATGGCTATCAAATAAAGATGATCCATTCACACTATGCTACGCATATGGCTGCATCTTCTCTTGTATAGTGGTAGAAAAGGCACAGCCCCGGAGTCAGAACTATCTACTCATCATCTATTTTCGGCACCAACTGCACAGTCATAGGAAGCATTGTATGTTATCAATGCACTTAATATTTTAAGAAGCATTGCACTGTACATTGTCAAGTCAATATTGTCCCATTGTTTCCCCAGTGTCACACAGGAACTGCTGCATCACTTTGACTCCTGTTTTTCATGCACTTCAGGCATCAGTTGTTTTCCTTACATAGCACTGCTTGCCATATTTACCTATGTAATGCATGACTGCCACAATCAAGGACCCTATGGTTAGTAAACTGATTAATGGAAATGAAGTGTTTGGTTTCCCTGTGTCAGTGATTCACTCCCTTCTTTGCCTGGTAGTTTAGCCATACTCTGCCTCACCTGTACTCAGTGCTGGATTATGCGTCTAATGGACATGGAACTGAAAATTATAAGTGGTCTATTTAATGTTTCAATAGCACAGGCCTTCAGACTTACTTGGAAATAGAAACAGCAGGCTTATATCAGCTGTGCGAACCTGGATCTTCAGCCCCATTGCTCCCAGTGTTTATTTACTTATTTATTTACATTTTCTATTTTATGCAGTAACTCTGACTGTTAAATAAAACCCATTTTCAATGGATACCCATGGAGAAAAGGTCCATGTTACATATAAAAAGTTATGAAAATTTACAAAGCATCTATTAAAGCAAAAACATTTATAACTTTTTAAGAAAGACCTCAAGATTTAAAACAATGAATTAAATACATTGTGCAATGCACATATATTAAAGTGAATCTTTTATACCAAATTAATAGAAATACAGTTTTGGTGGTTGCATCATACAATGCAGATAGTTTAAAAGGATGTTTATATGAAAAAGTTGCCTGCTTACAGATTAGGAAGTAAAGTATTACTCGTTGTATATGCAGGCATATGTGCATGCACGTACACATACATTTTTGCATATAATCTATTTTCCATTATACATAGACTCATATGCTTCTATACATACATGAAAGATGTGAGCTACACACGTACTCCCTATATATTATATAGACAGATAGCTAATGCACGTTTCACTTTTTTTTTTTACATTTTAATGACAGGCACATAACACATTCATGGCAAATAAATTCAGCTGTATATCATGGTTGCTATCAAGGGTTCCATTTCCTTTGCAGAACAGAAAATGCATATACATTCTACATGCATAATGACTTACTCAGAAGTCAGTGGAAAATGTCTCGTCCTATGGATCTGTGTAGCACATCTGCATCCTTCTCTGTCTCTGTAAAGATGTCACATGAAAGCATAAAAGACCTTCTTATAATCATTATCAATGTACTTGATTGATAGAGTTGCAACCTGTTGTATTTCCTCCAGAGCAGTCTTTATTTTGGTAGCTCTTTCCTATGTGTGTGTGTGTGTGTGTGTGTGTGTGGGGTGAAAATGATAAATGTGTTGATAATTTACAATAATTGCAAGAAAAAATATTTTCTGACTTTTCTCTAAATGTCACAGACATTTTAATACTACATTTAAGTCATTTTTAATATAAAAATTTGTACAAACAACCAACACTTAAATCTTAGCATTTCAACATTATGATGCTTCTTATTTAAATTCATCAGAAGAGGTGACAACTGCCTTTGAACCCTTGAACAATATAATTGCTTTGTTTTGCTATGAAAGGCATGGCTGCAGTTTCACACCTCTTTGTCTTTCTTTATGGCAGATGCCAAGCTCCTAACATCATCAGGACTGATTACACCTATACAATTGTCAGCATTACCAGACAGGGTGTGAAGTTAAACTTATAAAGGTGTGGTTTGACTTTCCCTTCTTTTGGTTTCAAGTAAAAGAAATGAAAGTTTTATAAAGTACAAGCAGGTTTATGGTACCTACACAATGCTAGAACTATACTGTTGGGAGAAAAGCAGCCTAAGGGATGTGTTAAACTGTTGGGAGAAGTTGGAGTTTTTCTTTAGCAGACTAACTGAGACTATGCAAAGCAAGCACTGTACTCAACAGTCTGTACTTGTCATATATGTACTCATTATACATGATGTTTTTTTCTAAACATGCAGACATATTTATTGTTCTAATCATGTAAATATAATTATTTCTGACCATTCAACCACACACCATAGTGACAAAGTTAAAACTAATCTTATCTATACCAGTACTTTGCATGACTTATTTGTATGCACTAAGGTTTTCTCAAAACAAGAAACACATGATATATAAAACAAAACATTTAGCTGTTGCATATCCTGTGTTAGCTGGAAGTCCTTTAGCACTGTTGCATGTACTGCCTGCATTCCTGTATGGCATAATTGATCATCTATTTCAATGTAAAACCAGTAGTTATTCACTCAATAAATTTCCAATGAAGCTCATAATAAACATGCATGTTTAGAAGTTAATTATTTTCTGAAAATAGTCACTGTTTATCAAAAAATACTAAGCCAACTTATGAAAGACCCCCCCCCAAAAAAAAAATGATTTTCATCTAGAGCAGTTGTGAGGTACACATCCAACTTCTTCAGTATTTACAATGGAGCAACATCAGCCATTTTAGATAAAGTCCAGTCAAAATACACTATTGTTAACAAAGCTGAATGACTGCATGTAAGTGCTCGAACTGTCAAAAGAGACCTTAGATACTGTAAAAAAATTATTGACTTTAAAAAATATGTTAAAAAAATAAGTGAGAAGAAAAACTATTTATTTTGCAGAAGGACCATGTCCCCCTCACCCTCTGCTACTTATATATATATATATATATATATATATATATATATATATATATATATATATATATATATATATATATATATATATATATATATATACTATCATCTCTGAAGTCACACCACAATGGGAAATGGGCAAATTTCCAGTCCCCAGTGTACTGCAATGTTGCACAACCAAACATAAGCACACCTGCACAAAGGTGGAACCAATACTAATATTTCCAACTTCCGTCCTATCGCCATCCTTTCTCCCATTTCAAAACTCCTGGAGAAATGTATCCATCTTCAACTACTTCCACATCTTCTGGATAACAATCTATTAACTCCTACACAGCATGGATTCAGACCCCATCATAGTACTATGACTGCCCTCCTATCCTTCCTTGAAACTGTGAACAAAGCTAAGGACTCCGGCCTCATTGTATCTACCATCCTCCTCGATCTCTCTAAAGCTTTCGATACAATCTCTCATAACCTCCTTCTTACTAAGCTTTCTAACCTAAACTTTTCTCCCTCTTCCCTCTGTTGGTTTACTAGCTATCTCTCTAATCGGCAACAAGCTGTCAAGTGGAAAAAAGCCACCTCCTCCTTCCCTGACACACCCACAGGTGTCCCACAAGGCTCTATTCTGGGCCCCCTCCTCTTCAATATTTTTATTAATGACTTTTTCCGCTCTATCCTCCTTGCAAATATTATTCAATATGCTGATGACTCCACTATCATCTGTGCTGCCCCATCCATCCCAACTCTCTTAAAACTAACTCAAGATGCCTTCTCCACCACAGAACAATAGATGAAAGAGAACCACCTTGCACTCAATGCTGCTAAAACCAAGCTTATGATATTCTCCCCCTCCAAAACTAATAACTTTGACAGAAATTTATTCTCCATCACCAGCCAGAACAATACATGTTTCGAGCTGGTATCTGAAGCCAAACTACTCGGGATTCAAATTGATGACAAGCTGAAATTCAACCCCCATCTACTCCTAAATATAAAAAAACCCATCAAAAACTAGGCATGCTCTACCTTGGTTCCTCACCTCTACTACCAAAATTACCCCCTCTACCACATTTCTCCTTCCCTCCCTTCTCTATGGCGCCCCTCTTCTAACAAACCTACAGTCTTCTCTGAAATCTAAACTATCATCTTGCTACAATAAAATAGCCAGATTTGCAACCAGCAGCAAATCATCTACCCATCACTGTGAACCTCTCCAAAAACTCAACTGGCTAGAGCTACCCCACTACCTCTCCTACACTCAACTCACCTATGCACATAAACTCATCTTCCAGCCAGCACTCTGTCCCTCTCTTTCAACTACCTTTAAAATGCATCAAACACAAAGACTTCTAAGATCTAGCAATCAAAACCTCATAGAGGTCTATAGACCCATACACGCTCCAGGACAACACCTCCTGTCCTTCTCACTAGCACGCCAATGGAACTCCCTTCCCCCATCCGTACAATTGCTAGCCTCCCACACTTTAAAAAATGACTACACTCTCATCTAACATCCTCATGGGAATGCTCCTGCTCACATCCTTCATAACCTACCCTACTTCCACCACTACTCCTCTTTCCTTTTCCATTCCCAGCTAGCAAATTCATGCTTGCTTCCACCATTCAACGCCTCACTTGTACCAAGTAATAAAAAAAAAACACAATACTATTTCTTTTTATATTTCCCCTCTATTACCTGTTTTGTTTGATACTTATGTTTTTCTCTATATAATCTATGTATTGAAATTAATCTTTGTATTTTATGTATTGTGTAACATAATCTTTGTATAATCTCTATGTGGAGCTTTTCTCCCCAGGACTCCATTGAAAACGGGTTCTTTGGGCCCAATGGACTATCCTGGTTAAACAACAGCAAATAAATAAATAAATAAAATTCAAAAATGGAATTTTCAAACTGTTTCAAGTTCAAGCGCTTGGCAGGAACCCCAAAATACATATAAAAAAGTAAATTATTTTTTTCAGAACAGGTATGCACACCAAGTTTGCAAACAAATGCACATCTTTACAATGGCACCAGATAAAATCTACATCTTTCATATTTGAGATGCTTTATTATGGTGGACTACAACATATTTTGAAATTGGTTTGCTTTGTTCTGTTTTACATAATGGCATAAATAAAAGTTTTGTGTTTCAATAACTCTGCTCATAGTATCAGTACCAGTTTTGTTTCTATAATATTGAAATTTCATCTTATACCAAGTAGTTCTTCTTATGATGCTTATTTTCTAAGGTATTTGCAATTTTATCCCAGTCCATTTTGTATATTTGGTATAAAGCCATTAGATATATGATACCTTAAACAGTGTACAAGTCATTTTTCAGTGGCATTGTTCTAATCACTATCCAGTCTTCTATATTCTTTTTTTTTCTTATTTTGGCTTTTCCCGGTTAGGGGTCGCCACAGCGGATCACCTATCTGCTCATGATTGGCAGTGGAGTTTTACGGTGTTGAGTTGCTAGCTTGGCACCCAGCTTTCCACAGAAGGCACAAACATGCACGCACTCACACCTAGGGCCAATTTAGAGTGTCCAATCCACCTACAGCATGTCTTTGGGATGTGGGAGGAAACCGGAACACCCGAAAGAAACTCACGCGACCACAGGGAGGACATGCAGACTCAGCACAGAAGGCACCCCAGCCGAAAATCAAATTGGAGAACCTTTTGCTGTGAGATGGCAATGCTAACCACTGCACCACTGGGGCCGCCCTACTATCCAGTCTTCTATATGATGGAATTAAATTGTTTGCAAGTAATTTTTTCTCAAAATGCTATTACATAAATTCATAGGTTCATAGGTTCATAGGTTCATACTAGGCTCTCTGCCCTAGGGCATTTATAATCCTAGCCAGAGTGTGTTTGGCTTTCGCCACCCATTTTAAATTAATTTTGCTATGCTCTTTTTCGAGGTTAGTATACTGTGCCTTTGTCCAACAGTGACAGAGAAGTGATACCCGGGGTAAACCTACGATCTCCCATCCACTCATCAAGATTCCTCTTGAAGAGAGTCAATGAGGGATTCTGCCTAACCTGGACTGGGATTTTATTCCAGAGTGAAGGGAGCCTCTGGGTTATGAATCTGTCCCTCCAGCATGTCCTATTTATTTCAGTGCTGAGGTTCAAGTCTCTCAAGCGCGTAGCTCAATGGGATTTGGATTTTCTGAGGTGCAGCATGTCCATTAATTCTGGATTGGACATGGCTTTATACGTCAGGCATAGATCGGCTCTGAGCAGGCGGTATGCCACTGAGTAGAGCTGGAGTTTCTTTAACCGGGCATATTTCATTGCCAACTCACAAATGATTGCAAAGCCAGCTCTATACACACAAACACACACAAATGCACATACATGCATGCACGTTCACATTCAAACACCCAGAGTTATTTTCCTTTTGTCAGAGTCTGACATTTTCATGCTGCCAGGGCAAAGAGCGTGACTTTCTTGTCTCTTGAAGTAATTTTGCATATATTGCAAAATTACAGAGAAGCTCAGACAAACAACTTTGTCTCTCCCTCAGGAGATATTCAACTCCATTTTATTTGGTTACTCCCAGTCATCTGACATAATGACAGGCAAGTTCTGTCTGTTAATTTATTCTGTAAATATTAACAATATGGTCATATAGTACATTGTCATAACCAGTAAAATAAAAATAGAACACCGTCACTTTCTTTTGTCACATTGGCATCTTTCAAATATTTTCAAGGTACCATATCCTAAATCATTTAGTTAACAAATTTAAATACACAAGAAGTGTACATTTTTAAAATAAATCACATTACTTGTTATCCCTCAAAGTGCAGTAGATACACAAAACATCCTTACAGCTTATAAAATTATTTTTGCAACTCTGTCTGTAAGTATATCTCCAGCCATCATTGCTACCTACATAGTGACATTTTAATTTCCTTTCTCATGGTGTTCCTCATCTTAATATGATATCCAGTTATTTTCTAAGTCACTGCATTTGTGAAATAGCAACGACTCTATGGATATTAACATTGCACAGTTTCATTAGCAGGGTCAAACATGCAGATACAGGAAGCGCAGTCTGCCAAACTGGAGATAGGGAAATGCAGATGAATCTGCACAAAGACGGCATTCAAATATCATCCTTAGGAAGGGAAAAGGGCAAGAAAATATCTTCTCAGAAGGGCAGAGAAAAGGAAGACAAAGGTAATGCAGACTTCAGTTTCCCAGATATCAACTGGAATACCTTGACACACCCACATATAAGAGTAAGATAACTTAGGAATTAAGGTACAAGAGTCTGTTAACTTCTATGTGATAAGCCAACAACTGAGTGGTAAAGCATGAGGATTAAGGCCAACTACTCTTTCACACATAAGCAAGTGGCTATCGTGCAATAACCAATGCCCTCCATGCCTTAATGTGTTTATAAAATGAGTGCTATAGCTTTATTTATAGAATTTCTTTTTTGTTTCTCATTCACTGATGTTTTTTTCTTAGGTTCATAGGTTCATAGGTAGGTACTAGGCTATCAGCCCTAGGGCCCATACAAGCCTAGCCAAAAAATGTACCCCGGCTTTTGCCACCCAAGAAATTTATTTTCCTGTGCCCCTGTTGAGCAGAGCCACGGAAGTGATCCCAGGGTGAATTTCCCATTTCCCATCCAATCATCAAGATTTTTCTTGAAGAGTGCTAATGAGGAGCTCTGTTTGACATAGATAGGTAGTCTGTTCCAGAGTATGGGAAGTCTCTGGGACAGGAATCTATCCCTCCAGCATGTTCTGTTTATTGTGGTGACAAGGTTTAGGTCCCTAGAACATGTAGCTCGGAGGGATTGGGATTTCTTTAAGTGGAGCATGTCCAACAGCTCTGGCTTTGACACAGCTTTGTATGTTAGGCAGAGATTGCCCCTGAGTAGGCGATATGCGATGGAGTAAAGCTGTAGTTTTTTGAGACGGTCTGCATAGGACATCTGTTTGAGGCCAGTAATCCTCTTTGTGAGGTATTTCTGTGGTCTTTCCAGTTGTTGTAGATGTCTTGTGAGGTACATACCAAAAGGGGCATTGTACTCTATAATGGGTCTAATGAGTGATGAGTAGAGGGGAACAATGACTTCTTTTTTTCTGGATGAGAATCCTTTTGTGATGAGATGAGCCACATAGATGGATTTCCTGACCACTGTGGCGATGTGATTATCAAAGGAGAGACTACTGTCCACCTGTGTCTCAAGGTCTCTTATTACATTTTCGACATTAAGTAGACTACCAGCTATGTGGTAGTTCATGGGTACAGAGTTTTTACCAAAGGGGATGACAATACACTTTTTGGCATTGAGCTTCAGGCCATTGTTTGACTCCAGGTATCTGTCTCAGTGAGGCCCTTTTGTAGTTTGTCCACATCGTTAGGAGTTTCGATTATGGCTCCTAGTTTGCAGTCATCTGCAAACTTTGTTAGCCAAAGACCTTCTGTGTTGGCCTGCACTTCAGAGAAGTAGATACCAAACAGGAGAGGACCCAGGACTGAACCCTGTGGTACTCCACTTGTCACTGGTCTAATGTCGGATTTAGAATCCGCTACTTTCACAATGTGGGTTCTGTCCATGAGCCAGTTGGCAACCCATCTTGTGACATAGGGATTTATACCTAGTTTAGTGAGCTTATCTATAATTCCAGAGTGGGGGATGGTGTCAAAAGCCTTGGCGAGATCTAGATAAGCTGTGTGAACCATTTTACCCTCATCTATGGCTTTGGTGACTGCTTCAAAGAAGTCAATCAGGTTTAGGAGACATGATCTGCCTTTTACAAATCCAAACTGGTTAGGGTCCAGAGTTTGGAGATTACCAATGTCTTTGTTTATGAGTTCCACGATGATACGTTCCATGGCCTTGCAGACCAGGCTCGTCAGGCTAACGGGGCAGTAGTTCCAGGGGTCCGTCGTGGCTTCCCCTTTGTGGAGTGGGATAACCATCGCGGTGCGCCATTCAGTGGGTACAAAGCCTGAGGTGAGGCAATGATTGAACATGGTACTTAGGTAGGGTGCCAGTTCATTCTGTAGTTCATGTAGAACGCAGCCTGGGATATTGTCAGGTCCCATGGATGCTGTGTTCTTGGCTTTAGAGAGTGTGTTTTTTACCTGTGCAGCCGTGATTATAGGAACTTTGCATTCTTCTGGTATAGAAATGGGCCTCTAGGGGGTGAGAGGGGGGTAAAGTTAGCACTGAACCTATCTGCTAGGATGTTGGCAATATCAGTTGGTTCTGTATGTTTAGTGCCATGTGCTGTAACTCAGAGCAGATCTGAGTGTTCCCATTTAGATTCTTGACATAGCTATAGAATGCTTTGTGGTTGTCTTTAGAGTCAGTGGCAATTTTGTTTTCGTAACTAGCTTTGGAGGATTTTATAAGGGATCTCAGCTTCTTACTGAGGTTGACCAGGGAGTTCCTCCAGTCATGGGATTTTACTCTTTTTTGCAACAGTTTCTTTCTTCTGTTGTAGAGTTTGTTTATGGCAGAGGACCACCAGATTGGCTTCCTTTTTTTGGAGGATAACATCTTGGTTCTGTTAGGGATAGCATGATCCATGCACTCGTGTAAGTGCTTATAAAGGCTAGAATTCATATATATATATATATATATATATATATATATATATATATATATATATATATATATATATATATGCTAGAATTCATAACCCCCTGCCAAGTGTCAATGAGCAAGGTGTGCATATTTCAGAAAACACTATAACATGATGGGGCTAGCTTAAATACAGAGGCTAGCAGAGCTATATGTTTATGGATCATAGGATCCTAGAATCATAGGAGATTACTAGGCTATCGACCTGGAGGTAATTTTAAGCCTAGCCGTTTCAACCCAATGTAATACCATAGAAGTACTAGTCAGTACCCAAGATTGCATTTAGTGATGACTGCCCATGTCCAGGAGGGTCGTGGGTGCTATCCCAGTAAGAATTTACGGTGCCCAAGTCACTCATCCAGGTTCCTCTTGAACAGTGTCATAGAGGTGCTTTGTTTCACTTGAACTGGTAGCCTGTTCCAAAGATGTGGCAGGTGCTGGAAGATAAATCTGTCCCTCCAGCATGTCCTATTAAGTCAAAGGCCATATGCAAGTCCCTGAAATGAGTAGCCCTAGACCCATTTGATTTACGGATATGCAGTAAGTTCATTAGATTTGGGTCTTGGTTTACTCTGTAGGCCAGGCATAAGTCTCCCCTAAGAAGTCTATACGATACAGAGTATGTTGACAGGGATTTTAATTGGTCCATGTAAGGCACATGCTGGAAGTCCTTGATCTTCTTTGTTAGTAACCTCTGATGTCTCTCTAATTGTTGTAGGTGCTTAGTACACTACATACTGAATGGGATGTTATACTTAATTATGGGCTGGATAAGTGCCGAGTATAGGGGGTTATAACTTCTATTGCTCTTGAGGTGATACCTTTACTAATCGAGTGAACTACATGGAAAGCTTTCCTTACAATGGCAGACACGTGCTGGTTGAAGTTAAGGTCATGGTCAACCTGTGATCTCAGGTCCCTTACCACTTCATGGGTATTACTGATTTGCTAGTGTGAAGGGACATTGTACTGAAGGGAAAGATGATGTATTTCTTTGCACTCAGTTTGAGACTGCGACTAATACACCAGGCATTGGTCTGTGTGAGACCCTCCTGGAGTATACTGACATCATATGGGGATTCAACGATTGCACCTAGTTTGCAGTTGTCTGCAAACTTGGTTAGCTATAACTGTTTAGTTTTGACCTGAACTTCTGAGAAGTATATACCAAACAGTAGGGGTCCAACACTGACCCCTAGAGCATCCCGTTGGTAACAGATCAGCTGGTTGATGTGGAGTCACCCATTTTGATAGTGTGTGTCCAGTTTGTGAGCCAGTGGGCAATCCATCTTACAATGGTGGGCTTTACATTCAGTTTGCTAAGTTTATCAGTAATGCCTGAATGTGGGATTGTGTTGAAAGCCATTGCCAAGTCAAGGTATGCTTTGTGCACAGATTTGCCCTCATCAATGGCCATGGTCACATTTTCAAAGAAATCCACCAGATTTAATAGGCAGGATCTGCCCTTCACGAAGCCGAATAGGGTAGGACCCAGGGTAGGAGGTCACCTATGCCTTTATTTATTAAGTCCATAATGATGCACCTCATTTCCTTACAGATGAGGCCGGTCAGACTTATGGGTCTATAATTCCCCGGGTCTGCTGTTAGGCCACCTTTGTGGAGGTGAATAACTGTAGCTGTTCTCCATTCTGCAGGAACAAAGCCTGTGGTTAGGCTATGAATGAAAAGGGCACTTAGTGGTGATGCTAGTTCATGTTTTAGCATGTTTAGAAGACAGCGTGGGATATCATCTGGTCCCATTTAGGCTTTGTTCTTTGCCTTGGACAGGGCTTTGAGGACCTGCTCTTCAGATATGTAGAGGGGGTTGGGAGAGAGATTTTTGTAAGTTAGGAGGGGATAAGGGAGTGAAATTTTCACCAAAACTATCCTCTAGCAGGCTCACTATCTCTGCGGGGTCAGTGTATGTGATACCGTTGGCCACCTTTTCTGAACATGCTTGGGTCCCACTCTTTAGGTTATGTACATAGCTGTAAAATGCCTTATGGCCATATGTTGAACCATGCTGTATGCTAAAGAAGTATTATCTATGAAGTACATGCAGGCCACCTAGGTAGTTTGCACAACTCATACATATGGTACACTTGTAACCTGTACCAAGGGTTTTAAGGGGTGACTTTCCACAAGGACATCTAGTGGGAGATGCTGGATATGTCTTACAACTTTGGCTAATGACACAAAGAAAAATTCACAGAATCCCAAAGAGCAAGGTTATAACCATGCACATTCACAAACTAGAAATATTATAGAGCATGTGTTTGGGCTGCTCAAGTCATGGTTTCATTGGCTGGATATATTTGTATCAGCCTGCAGAATGACCCTGCCAACTGTTCCAGAAAATTGACTATGTGTGATATGTTACATAATGTAATACTTAGAAAACTTTTACAGCAGGGTAGCCCAGAGCAGGTACCAAAGTTCCCAGTGCCAGATGCTGCAGCTGAGACAGATGAGGAGTCAAAAAAGGAATCAGCAGCAAGGGACAAGCATGCTAAAAGGAAGCACATGTCCCTACCATAACTCTGAGTGCTGACTGACTAATACCAAGGAGGGAAATCAGCAGTCAGAGTGAAGATTCTTTCAGGATGTTCTTGCCTATACAAGGCTAGAACAACCTAACAATCCTGAATCAAACAACCAATAATAACAATAAAACATGTAAAGTATAAACAAACCCAACCACAAATATATACAAGGATAGGGGCAATGGAAGGTAGGTGTGGCTACTGCAGCAGTGAGTAATTTGAACATCTATTGTTATGGGTAAGTACAACTTACACAACTGTCCTGTGTTTATCATTCCCACTGCTGCAGTAGCCTTTAGACTAAATAGGTTGATCTAACCTGGGAGGGAGAAGGATATGGATCCAGAAGTCCCTGGAAAATGGTCCTTGCAAAACTAGGCCTGGACCTGGAAAAGTAATCTGATTTGTAATGTTTTGTAAAAGTATGTACAGAGGATCATGTAGCTGCACCTAGAATTCTTATACAGTCCACCCCTTTCCAGTATGCCATTAAAGAAGACAAGACTCTAGTGGAATGTGTCTTGATACTGCCTGAAATGGATTTTCCATGATGGGAATAACATACTAGCTATAGCTGAGAACAACCACATGGAAGTTTTTTGTTTAGACACTGGATCCCCCCTTTTGCCACTTGATAAGAAATAAATACCTGGTTGGCTTTTCTAAAGGGCTTAGTTCTGCCAAGACAGTAACTGATCTGTCTATGTACTTCCAGAGTATGCAGAATCCTTTCTAATTGCTTTTAGGTCCCATGTAGAAAACTGGGAGATTGACGGCTTTGGCATGAATGAGAGAGGTTACTCTTAAACAGATCCTGTCCCTGTGGAAAATCAGGTAGGGCTCACTCTCCATGAGAGTTTGCAACTGAGGAACTCTTCTTGAAGGTGTTAGAGCAACGATGAGTAGTTTTTCAAGTCAATAACCTTAAATCACTCTGATGAACAGGTTCAAAGGCTGATGCTGTCAACTTCTCCAGCACAAATTTGAGATCACAATGGACTTCAACCTGTTTACAAGGAGGTCTGAAGTGTAAACCTCCTTTCAGAAACTGAGAAAGATCCATGAGCAGATGCTGAAGTTACCAGAAGATGAACATTTACAGAGGAATAAGACAGGGCAGAAGAAATTAGCTCACACAAATATTTGAGCACCAGTGGTATAAACTCCCTGATGGGCTCCTGGTTATTGGTTACACACCAGTCAGAAAAGTACTTCCACTTACTAACATAAGATTTTCTAGTAACAGGTTTTCTTGCCTCCTTTAACACCTGATGCACATTCTCATAATATATATGTGCTTAAAGGTTATTAAAACTGAATCTTTCAAGTAGTTGGTTGAAGTTGATTGATATTGGGCTGTGTCAAACTCCCATCTTGTGTGAGTTGCTCCACTCTATGACAACACTTGTGGTACTTTCCCTTGGCTAATTCCCTAAGAAGGAATAGTCAGTGTTACCTGTACCACAAGGGAGTCACCACAATGAATTTTTTAGTATCCCTTTGAATCATCTGAACTACTCTGGATATCAGTGGAAAGGGTTGAAAGGCATAAAAGAATATTCCCGTCTAAGGGAATGAAAATGCATGTTTTTCAGGCCTGCTTACAAAGAGTCCTGAAACAAAATTTGCTTATTTGTCTCTTTTGAAAGGGGAGAAACAGATATATTTGAAGTGTTCCCCACAACTAGATCAATTCCTGGAAAAAACCCTCTTGTTCAGTTTCCATTTGTGAGGGTCTTTCCTGGTCCTGCTCTGCTTGTCTGCCACTGTGTTTTGCTCTGATGGAATATAAGATGCTTGGAGAGTTAAAGAATGCTGAAGAGCTAAGTCTAAAGTCATCACTGTCAGACTGCATAGGGTATGACCTAGTACCTCCTTGTTTAGTTATGTAGACTAGGTGACTATGGCATTGTCTGTAATCACAGATGACCTGGGGTCCAAAGGTGATGAAGAGATTTCAAGGTATATATCATAGCCAACATATCTTTTTTAGGTTGATTTACTTTGGTCTGTTTGAAGGACTCCACAGGCCTTGCACTTTTTCCCCCATGGAAACTGCTACCCAAGCAAAATATGACGCATCTGTGATCAGAGATCAATTTGGGTCCATTGAGAGAAGGGGAGATCTGGGAGCCCTTGTTTCTAGCAAGTCAGTTCCCTTTTTACAAAGCCCAAGACTGTAACTTAATTCTCTAGGGAATGCAAATGCTGAGTCCATGTGTTTTTAGAAACTGTTGCCCCTTTCACATGTGTAATCTGGATTCAGGAATCATGAGAAATATAGAAACCATGAGTCGTAGGATCCTGATGAATATTCCTGCAGAAGTCTGAGACTTATTTGAGAAGTTCACGAAAAATTCCAAATAACTTCTCTTGTGTCAAAAATGCCTTCTGAAGAAAATTATCTATAAGGCAACCCGGAAATAAAATCCCGTGAGATAGAGTCAAGATGGATTTTGCAATACTTATCAGTCAAAAGAGACAAAACTCAGGTTAATGACTCTCGACGTCTAGATAAAAACACCATAAAGGTAAGCAAGTCTAAATAAGGAAATTTGTGAATGTCATTTGGTATGCAATAACCTATTACTGGGGTTAGTCATTTTGTGAATACCCTTCATAAGGAAATTTGCGAATGCTATTTTGTATGCAATAACCTATGACTGGGGCTAGTCATTTTGTGAATACCCTTGGACAGTAATTCAGAAAATTGATAATGTGACCTAGAAGCAGACAACCTTAGAAATGTCCTTAAGCCTATGACTATGGGAATGCAGTAATACACATCTTTTTGATGTAGAGTTACTTAGTTACTCATAGAAATGAGAGGTAAGAGGTTCTGTAAGGTCAATATGTTGAACTTTAAAACGTTTACATACAAATTTAGAAATTAACGATCTATCACTGGTCTCTAAGAGGTCTCTTTCTTTGGTACCAGAAACATTCAAGAATAGAAACTTTTGTCCATTTAATTTATAGGTAATGCTTATATGACTCCTTGGGTGTGTAAAGATTGAAAAACCTGAGGAAATTTTTCTGCATGGTTTGGAATGGGGGAGATATTCTCCTAATTTTTTTATTTGTTTTTTTTTTTTGTTTGTTTTTATCCAGTGCCTTCTTAACCCTCCACTTTTAATACCAAAGAGTTTGCAACAATCTTTTGTCAAAAGGAAATGTTGAGGACCAGTTTGAAGGACAGATTTGCAGAGATATTGGTCAGAGGAGATGTAAGAAAGTAAATAATGCTGACACAATTTTTCTGTGCTGTTGGTCTGTCACATTTTTTGAAAATACCCATTTCTTGTTGTTATTACCTTCTGGCCATCTCCTTTTTGCAGTTTGCCAGAAAAAAAGACTGTTTGTGTTTATTTGTCTTTTTTGGGTAAGAGAGAGGTCTACAAAAAATTGTATTGGGATACAAGAAAGCTTTTAGAAACTCTTTGAATCAATTCCATCCTTCATCATTATTTGAGAAGCTGCGTCGCAGAAGAGTCAAACAATACCTCTTTATCTAAAGCAGAATCAAAGATTTCAGACTTTACCTCAGCAGCAAGGTTTTGGTTACATACTCAAGCATGCATTTTCAACACTGTAGCAGTAGCAGTGGCCCTTGGCACAGTATCTGCACAATCATACACACTCTTCAAAACATGCTTAGCTATCTGAGATAGGGTTGAAATTGTTTTGTTCATAAAGAACTTTCTTCTGTATGAAGAGTGGAAACCAAATCCTTCAGACTATCTGTACATAACAAAGCATATGTTTCCACATATATTTATGGTAATTTTGAATTCTAAAGGCTAAAGCTGAAGAAGAAAACTTTTTCTTAGATATACAGTCCAACATATTACCTTCTATGTCATGAAGTGAAGGGTTAGTATTAAGGACCAACTTGCTGCCAGCATGAGACACAGTTGAAATGGCAGTTGAGTCAGATCTAAGGTGAAAGAAAATAAATGTATTAGCCTGTGGTACTTATACAGTTTATCTGCTTTTTTTAGAAACCAATGGCTTGGTATCAGGATGACTACAGGCAGCATTCAACATATCCTCCAGGGCTGGTAGTATAGCAGTGATGGGTAAGGAATGGGTTGTATGCATTCGTAATATGCTCCCATAAAAATATCTCGTTCATCCTGGCACTGATTCTAATTAAAGAAAGAAATTCCTCCATAGGAGGATAAGAATTAAAATATTCCTCACAATCAGAGAGTTTGGCCTAGGAATCTGCAGGTAAAGAAGCCATATCTCTGTCAAGGTCAGAATCATCAGGAATAACTTTACAGGGGATGCCTGTGTGTAATGGCTTCTTTGCATCAGGACTTATTGCCTCTAATGCCTGTCTAACCAAGGAACTCATTTTAGCAGTAATTACTACTTCACAAGAACAGTATTTATTTATTTATTTATTTTAATAGGAGTTCCAGTAGAGGATAACTAACTCAAAGAATGGGATTCTGCCCAGTCTAATGGTCTCTTGCCTCAGTTATCCAAAGAATGTTCTCCCAGACCTAGAGAAGATAGTTACCCTATGTCAAAACACTGGAATAGCCACAGAGGACATGACTGACCTCCAATTCATGCTGGCCGAAAGGACTACAACAGAGGAAGCCAGAGAGGTAAGTGAGTGGTCTGAGGAGCAATGAATGACTACAGCAGATTCACCCTCTATCAGGTGGAACATAGACTAAGTTCATAACAATGACAAGGACTCTTTAGTAAGCGATTTTTTTTTCTAGGAAAGCAAGAGAAGAACCAGCTGGACCAGTGTAAGTATCAATGCTGTGGTCAGAGAAAAGGCAGCTGGACAAAGTTAGGGAGAAGGTAAGTGGTCACTGAGCATTCACAAGCAGCACACTTACAGTCACATCACTTTCCAGAGTCCCTTTATTTAAACAAAATAGTAAAGGCAGACTACAATTTCCATGTCAGCACTCTTGAAATGCTCACAAACATTACAAAATTAGCACCATATACATTAATAAACACTAGTAGCTGAAAACAGTGGTCCCTTACAGGAAACGTATGATATTGTGAAAAAAATACAGTGTTTCTAAAGAGGAAATACCACTTTTAGTCAAAACATAAAATGTATATTGTTTTTATTAAAGGGGCTATAATTTATGTGTGAAGAGGTTTCCCAATGGTGAATTATCTGCCAGAAATGAAGCTCTTAGCCAATTGCTTCTCCTGTGAAGCCTGAGAGATACTTCTTCTTGAGATGGCAAGAAGATAATGAAGAATCCTTCAGTCTGACTGATATGATAATTTCTCTCCCTGAGATTAGCCAATCAGTAGTTAGAGTGAAGGTGTGAGGGAAGCCAAAGTTGTTTTCTAAGCAAAAAACAATAGCCTAAAGGATACTACAGCAGTGGGAATGATGAATATTCCCATTTCAGAAGTAAAAATAATTGCAAGTGTAATTGCCTCTGCTCTCAGTAAGTGGTTATTTGCTGCAAGTTGTTAATGATGTTTAGAGTCAATTCTGGGGAAGGGTTTGAATCCAGGCAAGGAGCTATGTTTTTAAAAGTGAATAACCCCTCACATTTGAAAATGTTTCATGTATATTGTTACTTATGCCTCACTGGTCTTGTGCACTGTGGCTATGTATATAACTAAGTTAGCCATGCAATGGTAGTGAGTCTGTATTAATGAGAATCTTGACTAGATAGGCATTAACACATGTCCTTGAAACTAAAAACCCTTCATCATTCACACCACATAATTATTCACAGCCACAGCTTTTACCTATTAGCAAATGTTTCAGAAAAAAAACACAAGCAGCCCCAAAGCAGTTATGAAAAAGAAAAAAATAAATAAAAGCAATAAAATATGTAGATTCATGTTCAAATGCTCCAATATGGTCTGATGCCCTTTAGGAAATGATAGTTCTTTATCAATGGCAAAAACTGAGAAAATTTATGCAAAAGTGCAGAGACTTAGACATCTTCATACAAATAAACATGGTGTTGGTGACGGTAATTTAAAATACTGGACAAAAACAACAGTAATGTCAGAAGATGTGTTTCCCTGTAACTCCCTTCATGGCTCACTGTGTTAATGATGTATGTACTCCCATAGAGTGCAATAGGTACAGGGTATTCATCTGCATATAGAATGTTGTATTTTTAATATTTTAATCTGCCATTATACATGTAATCAGTTCATAATAATTGTTTTACTCTATTCAAAGTAAATTCCTTTAAGAAAACAAAAGGTATATACAAAGGTATGCAGTTACCACAAAATAGATCTATATTGTCTTCTTCTATCCATCTCAACCTGTTGGTTCCTGGATTCAACTTGGATCTTAAGCCAGCACCTCAGAATCTTCAGTCTTTGGGCTCTGCCTCCTCTACCCATAATGTCCTATCTTAACTGCCTCTCCTCAGACTGAGTTCACTCTATCACTGTCTTTACAATATTGTTGCAAGGTATTAGACCCAACCAGCAGACAAGAAAAGTAGTGAAAGGGTAAGAGGCATTACATGAGTCATCCTTCCCAAAGAGAGCTTCAGGTTCAGTCTGCAGTCAACCAGGAGGAACAACAAGAAGTGATAATCTGCAGAGGGCATGGAATGGAGGATGGTTGAGATGGATGGGAGGAAATAACACAGATCTATCATTATGGTTAAGTGCATAACTTTCATATCTGTTGTTGACTTTTCCATCCACCTCCATCTATGGGACAAAGTCCTCAGCAAGTAAAAACCCCAAGTGGCCTCACATTCTGTAGAACAGTGGAAACATAGGACGATCTAGATCTAGACTGTATATCTAATTTGTAGTGGTTCACAAAGATATGAGTGCTAGACTAGGTAGTGGCCAAATTTATGCCATCTACAGAGACCTATGAAAAAAGGGAACTGACATATCCACTGCTCTTGTGGGCTAATCTCTAGGCTTGTTCAGTAAAGAAATTCTCTTTAAGTAGTATGCAAAGGAAATGCAGTCAGAAAGCAATCTGGATAGGGTCACTCTGAAAATAGATTTGCCCAATCTGGATTTGTGAAAGGATAAAAAGCACTGCTTAGATTTTCTGCAACTCTTAGTTCTGTCTGAATAGAACCTCAGTTTACTATGAACATCTAGACAATGTAGTAAGTAATTTTCTTTGTTACGGAAATTGGGGAATAATAACAAGTAGATGTATTGGCTGATTCAAATTTGATTCAGAAGCCACCTTAGGCAGAGGTTAGTTTGAAGAGTAATCATATACATGTTTAAAACCAGATCATTGATGAATGGTAGATAGGGCTTCAAGCTCTGATACCCTTCTGGCAGAAGTAGTGACCACCAGGAATAGAGTCTTTTGAGGTCATATTTTTAAAGAGACTATGGCAGCAGGTTCAAAAAGAGGTTTAGTGAGAACTTGCAAAAGTAGATTGAGATCCCATGGTGGGACAAGGTCCCATAATGGAGGTTAGATTAGAAAGACACCTGTCAAGAAAGCTTTAGATAATTTCAAAGATGCAACCATCATTTCATCCTTGTCAATATGGAAATCAGAGATGGTGGCCAACTCAACTTTAATAGTTAAGTAACTAACTAAAGAATGAAAAAGGTTCACTAGGAAATCAAAAACAGTGCCAAAGGGGCAGAGAAATGGTCTAGACCCTTAGAGGAAGCCCAAAGAAAAACTTATCCATTTACTTGCATACACCTTCCTACTGGAAGGTTTCTGGAAGGAACAGAAAATGTGAATAACCTTGTTAAAAAGCTTGGGATCTGGCCATCATCAGAATTGGGGGAACCAAGTGGTTGATTTGAGAGACTGAAGCATTGGATTAGATTGGTCCAAAGGCTGGGATGTCATCCGAATAGTGACCAGAACCTGTAGATCACAGAGTAGATAAGGTCAGAGGAAGGGGTACCAGTCTTGTCTCAATCAAAAGGGGGCTATAAAGATTATGTTTACTCTGCAGTGGGCTACCTTCTGAAGATTATCAACAGGGTTGGGGGTTAAGCATATAGGAGGCATGGGGACCAAGCATGCAGAACAGCATCCATCAGTGATTGTACTTGTGGTAGAATAAGGGTGAAAAAGCTACTGCATTTGGTGTTGAAAGTGGAAACAAAAAACACTGCACCTGGGATGACCACAGTGGCTGAATACTCATTCCATCATCCCCAGGTTGATAGACCACTCTTGAGGCAAGAGGATGCTCCTATCCAAACCGTCTGACAGAATGCTGGAATTCCCCAAGATGTGTGTTGCAATCAGAAACTGTTTAGAGGATATCACTCATTGCTAGACCGTCATGGCCTCTCGACACAGTGGATATTAATGGGTTACTCCTTGTTTGTTTATGCACTACACCACTAGCTGCAATTTAGAATGAAAAGCCACCCCCCTTTCTGGTTCATACAGAAGAAGTTTTGAGGACTGGAAAAGTGAACCGCAATAGCAGGCAGCATCTTTCCATCTTGTTCACTCCTTTCTTTGATCTTTGGACCAAAGAGAGAGGATCCATCACATAGGACATTGATAAGGGATACCTTAAAATAGTATGTAAACTTACACAAGTGCATGAAGGCATGGCAGTGCATAGTAATGCTGGTGACTGCATAGGGGCTGGCCATTGGCAATGATAGTAGCCTCATGGACATATAATCAACTGCATTATGGACACTTGACCCTCTAGGGCCTTTTGAGAATCCAGAATCTGCTATGTTTTTACCATCTTTGAAACTACTAAAATCAAGTCTCTTTGAAGCCTTGTAAAATTAGCTAAATAATTCAGCACACCTAAAGCAAAGGTGGCTGTAGTGTAGATGCACTCTCTAAGATGGTCTGACATTGAGGGCTCCCTGTTCAGGGATGAAATGTGAACTCTCCCCTGAGATATCCATTTTGGTTACTGCAGCAATCACAATGGCATCCACAGCCTAACCTTTGGTCCAAAAGGGTCTGTTTTGGGGTAGAACTAGAGCATTATTGGGTTTTTCAGACTGGCTTAATCACATCAGATTCCCTCCAAGCCCTCAGGGATACCAGTTTGATGAGGGTATTTGAAGGGGGGTACCCACCCGGGGCATTGATGGTCCCCTGCCAAAGGCTTTGGAAAATGTCGACTTTTCAGGGAGAGGGTTTAAGTGGCCCACTCCCCACTTAGTTTAATCAATTCTAGTTAAGTTGCCAAAAGAGATGATTTCATGGGGAAGCGTATGGGACCCTTCCCCTTCATCAAGGTTGACATCCTCTATAAGCAGCCTCTTTGGTGAGTTCAAATGCTTCCTCTTCCATTTGCTCTTTATATGGGTCTCCTATGGGGAGACCTGGGAGGGGATACAGAAAATGCAGTGGGCCCCATTATGAAGGTGTCTTGAGGCCTAAATATATGGTTTGTCCTGGAGCTAGCTGATGAGTGGGCAAGGAAACAGATGGAAGAAGGGACCAAGATGGATCTGACCTAGCTATAGAGTCCTCAATCTCAGAGTGAGAAAGAATTCTTTCTATGACATCAAAAGTTAACACAGAGGCTGAACTCCCTTCCCGCAGATCCAAGAACATAACAGGGAGACCAGTGTTTAGTGCTGACTTGGTCAGATCAGATGTCAAGATTGGAGTGGAACTGTCTTGAGGCCAAAGTACCCAGGAGAAGGGATGACTCCAATACTTTAAGAGTGGATCCTGATCCCAGGACTTCAAACTTGATGCTTCCGTTTTGAGATTTGTTCAGCTCTGACAAGGCCAGAGTTGAGAACATCAAAGGTGGAAGAGGCTGGGGATACTGATGGAAGGGTAGTTGGATGTATCTGAACCCAGAATCATAACTTCTGGTAACTGGTGCTAAAGGATGGCCTGAGGGATGAAGAAGAAAGGTTGGAACTGAAGGCACCATAGTCTTAAACCTTGGAACTGAGGTAGAAGGAATGATGTCTCAGTTCATCTGGGACAGCAGGAAGGAATGCATCAGTTGCTCCATATCCAAAATCTTAACGGCTATGTTCCAACTAACTTGGCATACCTTTAAAAAGCCACAGGTGTTGGCTTTGAAAACTAATGGACAGGTGGATCTGAGCCTCAGATCCTAAATGGAGAGGCTCTGATCCAAGGAAGAGAAGGTTCTAGGGAGAACTTGGCAAGGGTAATAGGATGGAAAGGAGAATAAATCCTGACTAAGGTGGAAAAAGCAGCC